>NC_045796.1:1875045-2208296 GCF_009873245.2 Balaenoptera musculus
AAGCCACCGCAATGAGAAGCCCAGGCACTGCAACAAGGAGTAGCCCCTGCTTGTCACAACTAGAGAAAGCCCGGGCACAGCAACAAAGACCCAATGCAGCCAAAAGTAAATGAATTAATTTTAAAAAATCTAAATGTTACCAATAATCCAGGAAGTAACCCTCAAAATAGGAAGAAATGAATTTGCCATTTTTCATCCTCCTCCAAGATCTAAAGAAAGGACCGTCTCAATCCCCCATTTACGTGTAAGTGATAAGTAACTGGCTAATAACAAAGGAGGAGTGATGCTTGTCCTGCTTCTGTATAAAAGCTGGTGAAGGTGCTCTCTGAACAAACCTAGAATCAGGACACTTGGAATCACGGATCCTAGAGCGAGGAGCTCCCCGAGCCCAAAGCCGGCATCTAGGATTTCAGGCTCACAGCCACAGGACCACCTGCCCAAGGTCATGGTCGGCAGCCAACACAGTCATGCTAGGTGGTCCCGTGGGCCTCTCGAAAGCCTCAAATTATCCCAAATTCCTTAGTAGGCAGAGGACGGAGCCCGGCCACATTCTCCAAGATCCGCTGTTTCCATCACTTTTCTAATGTTTACGTGGGATTAACAGAAAAGTGACTGGAAAATAATCCACACAGCTTGGGTTTCCAAGACACTGTCACTGCATTTCCGTGAACAAGTCTCTCAGAGTTGGAAGAAGTTCCCGCTTCCCCAAAGCTCCTGCTGCCCAAAGCCACCCCTCCCCACTCGCCAGTCCCCAAGCTGCTCAGTGGCCCTGTCGCTGCTGTTTCCCCCAAAACGTGTTTGTGCAGTCAAGACACCACCCTCTGTCTGGGGGCGGCCGGGCCCCGACACCGGGAACGCACAGGTGCGGATCCACAGGCCAGACAGTTCAGGAGCAACACCAGAGCTCTGTGCTCTGAGCAAAGGAGAAGCCTCCCCTGTCCCACCACGGCCCCCCGGCCTCCTCTTGCCCCCGACACTCAGAGGTTCTGCCCGTGAGCCTGGTTTTCATGCAGAACTTCCACCCACCTCAGTGGGTCCCAGAGCACAGAAGCCGTGCTTTACTCGTGCTTCTGCCCTTTTCTGGGTCCAGTACCAGACCTCGGGTCAATAAATGCTGGTTCACTTAAATTGTACCAACAAGAAAAAGAGGAGCCCACCAGGCCAACGCTTGGCTGAGCCAAGGTCAACCCACGTCACTCTGACCCCCAACATCTCACTCTCGACTCTTCCGGAAAACAGAGACGCAAAAGAAACCAACCACAAGGGTAAACAGATGTGCATCTGAGCCGGGAGTTCTGACAAAAAGAAGTCATAAAAACATACACTATATCCGAATTGAAAAAAGAATCACTCTTTTTCTTTCTGTGTGTTGGAAAAACAAACACCAGGATATGGGCTGGAGTCAATTCTGCTTTCTGTTGGACGATACAAACTTGTGGCACCTATTTGAGTCTGGAAATGGGATTGGAAACTTTGAGCAATATTCTGGGAGGGGTTTTTTTTTCTTGTTTTACTTTTTTTGGCTGTGTTGGGTCTTTGTTGCTGCACACAGGCTTTCTCTAGTTGCGGTGAGCAGCGAGCAGGGGCTGCTCTTCGTTGTGGTGCGCGGGCTTCTCACTGCAGTGGCTTCTCTTGTTTCGGAGCATGGGCTCTAGGCGCACGGGCTTCAGTAGTTGTGGCTCATGGGCTCAGTAGTTGTGGCGCATGGGCTTAGCTGCTCCGCGGCATGTGGGATCTTCACAGACCAGGACTGAACCCGTGTCCCCTGCATTGGCAGGCGGATTCCTAACCACTGCACCACCGGAGAAGTCCCTCTTGCTTTACTTTTTAAACAAATGTGAATTACAGTAGGCAAATATCTTCTGTCATAACACAAAGGATGTTGTTTTAGGAAAAAATGAATGTTGTAAGACGCCGTCATCACATCCAAGTTTTTAAATGAGTTGGTAGAATTGTGAGAATGAAGGTAGTGTCCCTCTGCCCACGGAGGAGCTCCAGCCACAGCTCACGTTCCAGAGGAGACAGGGGCGGCTTCTCTACACCGTCGATGGATGGACGGAACCGTGTCATCCTCTTGAGAGCCCTGTGTCAGCAGCACTGGGGGAAGCAGTTTCCCTCGTTTCCAACCACTGCCCCTCACTCTCACTCTGACAAGGTGAAGGGTCCACCGTTTCCATGTGTGACAGTGAGATGCCTTCAAAGAGCATCCTGCATCCTAACATGTATTCTACTGAGCTTCTGGGGGGCAGGGACATGTGAACATTTGGGGTCCCCCCCACTGTAGAATGCTTGCTGTCTGAGTCCATTTGGGCTGCTGTAACAGAACACCCCATGCTGGGCGGCTTATAAACAACAGACATTGATTTCTTCCAGTTCTGGAGGCTGGACGTCCAAGATCAAGGCCCCCGCAGATTCCACGCCTGGTGAGGACCCACTTCCTGGTTCACGGACTGCCGTCTTCTCCCTGTGTCCTCACGTGGAGGAAGGGGGAGCTCTCTGAGGTCCCGTTTATAAGGCACTGATCCCCTTCACGGGGGCTCCACCCTCCTGACCTCATCACCTCCTGCACCATCAGATTGGGGGTTAGGGTTTTAACATATGAATTCTGGGGGGACACAAGCATTCGGTGCATAGCATTCAGCATCCATCATCTATACCCATTACAGGACTACAGTGACCTGCAAACAGTGCGACAACCAGAACTGACCCTGCCCCCCAAACAGCCTCTGAAACAGGGGGCAGTCCCCCTGACCGAGCAGGACTGATAGCAGGAATCGTCAGGTTAGCTGGTGGTCCGTGGCCAGGCACAGCATCTTGGCTGTGCAAACGTTCCTGCCACACAGATCGGTGACTGCTGCTGAGGTGCCTTCTAATCAGATGGACCCAGAACCTCCATTTGCCAGTCGTGGTGATGGAGGACCCGCTCCTTGAGGCAGAGCCCTGGGCTCCCGCACTGTCCTTGCCTGGATCTCAGCACAGGAGATGCTCCAAGGGTACTTTAGAACCTGGTGTGTTCAGTTACTTAGTCACTTTCTTTTATTCTCATTTGAAGGGAGCTTTTAGGTAGAGCAATTAACATATTTCCCATAGGCGTTCAAAGTTTAAGTCTTGATTGATGGACTTAGGTGTTAAAAAAAAAAAATCTCTAACAGGTGGAAATGCCATAGAGATCACAGCACAAATTCCCACTTCCACCTGGAAAGGTCTACTGCTTTTAATTTGTAAACCAGCAGTCCTCACCCCAAGGTAAGGGGGGGTGTATCCTCAGAAGAAGGAGAGCAGAAGCCGTGATTAAGAGCAGCGTGTGTGCGTGTGTGTGTGTATGTGTATGTGTGTGTATGTGTGTGTATGTGTGTGTGTGTGTGTCTGTGTGTCTGTGTGTGTGTCTGTGTGTGTATGTATGTGTGTGTGTATGTGTGTGTATGTGTGTGTATGTGTGTGTGTGTGTGTCTGTGTGTCTGTGTGTGTGTCTGTGTGTGTATGTATGTGTGTGTGTGTATGTGTGTGTGTGTGTCTGTCTGTCTGTGTGTGTGTCCGTAGGATACCATGGTCTCGGGTTCAGCATTGCCTGAAAAACAAGCGCCTTGTCATTCATATTTTGGTCACATTGAGGGAAAACCTGAAGTCACCAGGTTGTGGAAGAGTTGAGGGAACAGCATTCAAATATCTTGAAAATTAAAATGATTCATCACAATTATTCAGTTCATTGATATGCCCTTCGCTTCAGTCGTCAAAATGGGAAAGTAACAAATGCAGAAGGCAGTCTGGAAGGAAACACACACTGAAGCCACTTTTCAGAAGATTAAGCTGTGAGCACAGTTTCTCAGCCCAAAGGGAGAAGCAGAGCTGACACCAGGCACAGGGCCACTGACAAGCTGTCACCACAGCCCCGGGAGGGGGGCCACAGGAGTGTCCAAGGCAGGAAGGGAGGCGGAACAAGATGCGGAGAGCCTGAAGTGATTGCCACGAGGAACCCTAACAGGGGAGAACAACTCGGACTCCATACTGGATCTGTTTCTTTTACCTTTGTTTTCTGTTGCTTTTGCTACAAGTTAATCACTAAAGGGATGTTCCTTGTAGCTTACAGTGTGTGTGCCTAATGGCCCGTCTCTGGGAACCCTGCCCCCAGGCCTGAGTGTTAAGCTAAACTACTTTGTGTCGCTCACAGGAAACATCCTGAGCTGTGAATGGCTGCAGGAAGGAGGAGCTTGGCACATCCCCTCAGAGTCCAGCCGGAGCCAGGAACTTACGGCCACTTTCACTTTACCTCCTCACCTACCCCTCTCTATTCTATAAAACAAATGAGCATCGAAACCCAGGCAAGATGGGTCTTTGGGACACGAGTCCACCCTCTTCTCCGTCCGCTGGCTTTCCAAGTAAAGTCGCTATTTCTGCCCCGACACCTTGTGTCTGGATTGACTGGCCTGTCGTGCGGCGAGCTGGATGAGTCTGGACTCGGTGACAGAACAAGATCTGAGGCAGGGCGTGAGGGGACAGGACGGGGACAGGAGAAGGGTGACACGGAGGGAAGACCAGGACTGTTCAGGAGACTGGCTGGGCCCTCACCCTTGCCAGCAGCACAGGGACCCTCCTCAAGGAGGAGGTCCCATCGCATCACCCATGGCTTACTGAACACCCTGTCTTTTCTACGTGGCATCCTGTCTGAAGCTGGGAGGCTTCTTATTCTCAGGGCGGTACTCACGCCCTGGACCCTTGGCCTCCTCAGGAGTGACCCTGGTGACGAGCCTCACTCCCGCTGAGGGGGGCTGGGCCCGAGGGGGGCCTTAGCAAAGCCCCTCGGATGAGGAGGCCGAGGCCCAGGCAGTACGCAGTTCTCACGGTCACATTTACAGGGTGGGTGAGACCGGCCTCCCGGGGGCTGCGACCCCCGCCCCCCAGCCCAGGAGCAGACGGGCTTCCCGGGGCCCAGAGCTGCTCCCCAGGGGCCCCTTTCCATCGCCAGAGTCTCCAGTCAGTCCAGATTCAGTGCTGGGTGGATCCTCCGTCCTCGCTGCATGGGGACAGGACTGTCCACCCGCTGGGGCCAGATGCTTTTACCGACTTCCCATTGAGCTCCCTCAACCCCCTGGAAAGCAGAGACATCGTTCCCTCTTTGTGCATAAACAGGCTAAGACTCAGAGCTGAGACGCCCGAGTTCACAGATGTGCTGAGTGCTGCAGCTGGAATTTAAACTCCGTCCCTCTGTCTGTCTCTGCAGAGCTCGGGATCTTTCCATCACGTCAGTGTTGCAAGCAGAAAGCTCAGAGCTGAGAGGGGAAAGGTAACGGCGGCAGGGTGAGTGTGTGTGAGTGTAAGTGTGTGTTTTCATCTCTCTGGTAGTTTTTATTCTTATTTTGTGGCCACACGGCATGCGGGCTCTTAGTTCCGCAACCAGAGATTGAACCCGGGCCCTCGGCAGTGAAAGCTCCGAGTCCCAACCACGGGACCGCCAGGGAACTCCCTCACTGGTAATTGTTTTAATTACTGGTTGTTGAGCTGAAACTCCTTTTTTGATGAGAATGGTTCCCGTTGAAAGAGGTTTTCATAGCAGAAGGCGGTGGCTTTTCAGCCAGCATTGCCCCAAAGGGGGCCCGTTTACAGGGGGTTCTCCCACGGCTCAGTTTTGAGAACCAGCCCTGCCCGGCTCCGTCCCAGGTGAGTTGAGGTGCGATCACGGACCTGTCGGGGGAGAAGGCTGACGTCGGGTGCGGGTCACAGAACACCTCTCCTGTCGGCCAGGCGTCGTCTGTGGGATGAAGGAAGCCCGGGCAGTTCACACCGGCGTGCTTCACTGCGCAGATGTGACAGCTGCGCTGGATGAGTCGCCTTTGGAGAAAACCATTTGGTTAACCAGACGCAAAAGACAACTCTGTGACTAAATGGCTTCACATCTGCTGGGCAGCTGAATCTGTCAGGAGGCCATGCCAGTGTATTTGCGCCTCAGGGCAAAAACGTGCCTTCCAGAAGCGGTGGCATCTGGGTCTGCAGTTGCTGCTCTGCCATCCGGCACTGGGAACCAGTCCTGATCTCTGCGCGAGGAGTGTTGGTTTTGGCCACGGAAGGTGACTGCTCGACCCACCAGCGGGTCTCCTGTGGGGAAAGGGTCCTGGGATGGGGGTCTCTGCTGGGCAACCCGTTCCTCCCTCAGAGGCCGCAGGGCTGCCCCTTAGGTCGGACGGCTGAACGGGTGCAATTGCTTCCACTTGTAAGATAACACAGGAACACTTTCAGCCAGTGGTGTTTCACGAGTCTGCAGATTTACTTCTTACGGGAGATGGGGGGAGGGGAGTTAGCCCCACTGCAGAACTGACGACACAGCGATGAGCTTTATAAAATGTTAACTAAATTGAAGAATGCCTGGGGGACCCCTCCTGATTTAAAAATCCAACCTTATCTCGGTTCACCCAGGCTCCTGCAGCCACAGACACGCATTTTCCTAAATCTCCCCTGACACCTGCCTCTAAAAAGAGACCTCTTTTCTGCAGGTTTCCTGCCAGCTTTTATTCTGATAATGACAGCGTGTGATGCCGTTGGCTACCTCCGAGCTTTCCTGCCTTATCTGTCAAAGGCTGAGAGGGAAGCGCAGCTCCTTGCCTGGGATGGGGGCCAATCCATGGAGCCGAGGGCGCACCAGGAGCCGGGCTGTGCAGGGACCCGCGTCCCCCAGGGGCAGGCTCCCCTGGGACCAGAGGGCAGGAGGGGACCTGACACTCCTCGGGGGAAAGCTGGGAGCCGCACCCACGCTGTGACTTGCTGAGGGCTTATCAGCAGAAATGCATAAAGGCGAGATTAGCTGTCTGACAGGGGAAAGCTGCAAACATCAATCTCCGGGGTTTGGGGTTTGGGCGGACGTGAGAGAACAGGGAGGGATGCGGGGGTGTCTGCTCGTCTGAGTCAGGAGGACTGACCTGGCAGGAGCCACGGTTTAGGTTTACACGCTGAAGCAAAGGGATTAGCGAGCAAGGCTCAGCGCTTTCTCCCGAGCAGGCCCAGCCCTGAAAAGGCACCTGGGCTGGGATTTTCCGAGATGCCTGCGGGAGTGCAAAGCAGTCACGACGGGGGAGGTGACCCTGTTCTCCCAAGTGTGAGGAGAAGCCCGTGGAGTGGGTAACCCTTAAATAACGCCCAGGCCGTGTTTCAGTAAGGAACGCTTTTCCTCTGTAATGTTAGCCCTGGAACAAAAACCGTGCGCTATGACCCGTCCTCATGCGGCCGACTCCAGATTTGCGGGGGCCACAGGTCCAGGAAGGAGATGTGGAAAGCAAGCGCTTGCAGACACTCACCAAGGGCCACACTGAAACGTGGATTATTTGCTACTAATTCAAGATGTTTTCAGTAACTCAAGTCAGGCTCATCTGACAGGACAATATTTTTCCCCAAGGACCGCCCTGTGACAGCTGAGAAACTGGGGCTCAACCCAGAAGTAACTTCATAAAGTTTACGCCAAAACATTTGAAGGTAAAACTCAGGACTCTTGGGGGACAACGTTTTCCTTGAACTCGTCCAATCCAGACAGACCCAGGACATGGCCAAGGTGACAAAGTCTCCAGGACAATGTTGAGGGTCGACCGTGGTGAGCAAGGCATCAGCCTAAGGATTCACCCTGCACCTGGCTAGGACATCCAGACACGAAATGCAGCAACACCTGCGGTCACCACGTGGCTGCGGCCTGCCTGCCACCTCGCCCACACCGCCCTTCCCCGTGTCTCCCGCTGGGGCCCCGGGAGGCGGTGCGGGTAGCCATGGTTTCCTCCCCCTGGAATGTCCCTCTTCCTCCTCATGCCCTGAGAAACTTCCAGGTCTTTCCAGACCACGTCTTCACAGGTCTCCCCTAATCCCCTCCCGCCTTCCCCCACACCCCCAAGCCTCCCCACCCCTTTGGAGTCTTCCCAGCCTTTGTGCAGGTCTGCGGGGCAAGGGGCGGTCCTTCCTCAGTCTCAGCTACCCAGCTGTACTTGGAAATGACAAACCTGAGAGAAAGACGCAGCTCTCTCCCGCTGCAGGGGCCTGACTCCGGCGGGACTTTGTTTCTCCTCTGCCGTCCACGCCGTCCATCCAAATAGGTGGAGACCTCTTCCCCCCCACCTGCCACCAACATCGTTAACACCTTTCCCCTTCTTTTTCTAGTATTTTGTGGTTTCATTGTTAAAAGTTCACCTGTTAGCCAGCGGCACTTAGCTTTGGTGAAGGAGTGAAGTGTGCGGAGATTTTTAGAACCTGTAACTTTCTCTCTCTGCAGCTTTACGCTTGTCAAGAGAGATGCAGATTTTTGAAAAACCAGAGAGGCTACAGATTTTCTAACATTATGGATTTTTCCTTTGTAACAAACTCAGAAAACCCAATGAACAATGCTATCCTTCTGCTGCAGGCAAGTCCGCTGGGAACAGTCCTGGGAGTGAGCACAGCAGTTACGGGACCCGGCTGGGCCCTCACCCGACACAGACGACCCCTCGTGCCCCCAGGGGCCCACATCGCGGTGTTATTTGCAGGCTCGGACTGCCGCCTACTGGAAACAGGCAAACACAAGACAAAAAGCAAAAAGGAAAGCAGGCTTTGCCCAGAGAATCTTTCACTCTAGGCAGGACGCATCACGACTTTTGTCCTTGGAAACCTAGTGCCAGAGTGAGGAGCCCACATACCTCAACGGCCGTGGGATGGGAGCGGGGGCCCCGCTGAGAGCTCAGAGAGCTTCTGCACGACGCTATAACTTAACCCACACACCGTGTCAAAGGACTCAGGCATCCCGACTGAACATGAAGCTATCCGTGAGGAAACTGATGCTTGAATAACCTGTCACACAGGGAAATATCATAAGCACGTGTCCTACATGAAATCTAAGTACATATTTTTAGCCTCAGTTATTTCTCATTAAATGGAGGCCTTTTATAATCTCCTGATAAGACCGAGGTGTTTTAAATATCCTTAGAAATAGGATCCAAATCCCATAATTTACAAAATTCCCAGCAAGCCTCCCCCTTGACCCTGAGACTGAGTCCCTGCGGGTGGTGACAGTGACGGCAGTGGCGATGGCGGCTGTTGTTCGTTGAGCACTCAGCAACCAGCTTCCATGCCTCTCCTCCTCGGCCTCTAACACGATGAAGGGGTGGTCCTGGGGTCATCTTCATTCGACAGGTAAGGAAACAGGTATGAAGGAATTAAGAAGCTTTCCTAGGGTCCCACACGCCTGGAAGTGGCTGAAACAGACTCCGATTTTGTAAAATTTAATCCTGGAACAATTCATACTTTCCACAGATGTGTGAATCGGGGAATCACGGATGTTTCAAACTTGACCCAAGTGGTACTCTTTGGAAGATACTTTTCCAAAGGGAGAAAACTGCAGAATGCCTCCCGAAACCAAATACAGAAGATACTTACACACGTGTTGTTTTGTTGAGGCACGCATTGCTCTCCATCAGGCAGACGTTTGAAGTCCACTCCAGACCTCTCCCCCGCTTCAAAGCACAGCCCACCCCTGCATCTCTGAGGCTCCTCCATCCCTTTCAATGTGTGAGGCTTGTTGGATTATATCCAATCTAAACGACCCACTATGTGTGCTCCATTTGGGTCTGTGGTACTTTGCTACTGCAGCCAGAGAAACTCACACACCAGCTCAGACTGGGGCTGGGTCTGTGTGGTCCGAGCTCCCCCCGTCGCCCCGAGGTTCAACAGGAAACTAGAGGGGTGTTCAGTTTTCACATCCAGTGATCCTTGAGATTTGTAAAGAAACATGATCCTCTTGACTTGGGGGTGAAAAAGTACCCATCATATGCATCGATTTTTGGCTGCTCTGTTTCTATCATGTCCTTGTAACACACTTTGTGACATTTCTCTCACCTTTTACTAGACTTTAATCCTGAGGGTCATGGCTGTGCTGTGGTGTCCCTTTAGGCCCAACGCATCGCCCGGCGCATAGTAGGCCCTTCATAAACATTTGTTCACTAATGCAACAAGCACTAGTTGAGTACTGACTGTTCATTGGGATTGGAGGGGTGGGCTCCAGGTATTCTACGTGATGTCTGGGGAGTCTGACCTCCTCGGTCTGTGTGAACCGATGGGAAGAAATGTAGAGGAAAAAGCAGATGCAGTGCTTTCCTGCGTGTGATGAGCAAAGCTCCACCCCACCTACGAGAAAGCATCCAGGGAGCATGGGGTGTCCCGCTGTCCCCCAGATTCCTGAGGGCCAGTGTCCTTGAGCGCCCAGAGCCCAAGGCTCTCTAGACCTCACGCCCGGGAAGTGGTCAGTGAGGTCACCTCCCAGCAGATAACTGAAAGGTTACCCAGCAGTTCTCAGTGGGTGTCAAATTCTGTATGTTTACGTTTCGGGTGGGAAGGATTTAGGTTAACTTCCTTTGATGTCTTCACTTAATCTTCAAAGCAGTCACAATATTATTAGATAACTCCCAAGACCACTGCTTGGCGGTTCTATTTAATCCAAGCAATCTAATTAATTGAGGGGTTTAGGATGGTTTGCGGGGGCTGCGTGAGCTGAGCTACTCGATCAGCAGATGGGAAACAATGGGTGTACCCGGTGGAGGCCACGCCGTGGGAACATTTTCTCACTTCTCATTTCCAAAGCACGAACTTCAAATCCTGTTCGGACTAGAAATCAGACAGGAGTCTGCCACTGACTTGGCAGTTTTTGCGTTTCTTAAAAAATGTTTGATAACCACTTGGTGGCCATATTAGAATAAGAACGTACAGAATAAAGCCATTTAAGCCCAGCTCCGTGTTCTCCACCGTCCCTCCTGGGCAACACGGCGACACCACCCACGGGCAGACCCACGTCTGAGACCAGGTCCAGCACGGGCTCAGTCAGCTCATGTGATCCAAAATTCCCAGCCCCAGACTGGACCCCGCCCTCTTCTTGCAGCTGCCTCACCACAAAGTTACTGTCACAATATCCCATTTACAGGAGCGGGCTCGAAGAAAATAACAGGGGGTGTGGGGGGATGAGACCCGAAAGCTGACCCGAGCTTCTGGCTCCCGTACGCCCGGCTGTCCCGGGAGAAGGAGGGCTCTGGTGAGCCGCGGGCTCTAGGACGCGGGCTCACCGAGCACCAAGGCAGCCTGTGGTTCCAACGCCCACGTCTCCGTTGCCCGGCCTGTAAGGGCCAGAGGCAGTGAACGTTCTGGGATCAGACGGCCAGCCCTGAGACCAGAACTGGATGGCAGCTGGCAGAGAGGCAGTGCTCACAGGACGGACCGAGCTGCGGCCCGGAGGCCGAGGAGGAGGTTCCCGAGGCCGGACTGCGGGATGGGGCCCTGGGAAGCGGCCACGCAAGGGCCACCCGCCCCGGTGGCGGGGAAGGAAACCACAGTGGACGCTGGGCGGCCGCCTCAGGGCCGCTGGGGGGACCAGAGCCTGGGCCCTGCAGCCGACAGGCCGCCGCTCTGGGGCCCATGTCCGCGGGAGGACGGCCCCGCCAGGGGGTCTTCTCGGCCTGACAGTGTGTGCAAACGTCCCGGCACCTGTTCACTGAAATTCAAAAGTTTTTTTTCTCCATTACTGGCTATCCAATGAGAGCACGTATTTGAGTTTGAAACAGAAGCTATTTCACGCAGTTTTGGTGTTTTAAAGTCATTATTGGATAATTGCTCTTCTGTGGGAAATGAAATGTCTGCAGCTCGATTCTGCAGAGCCCCCCTCGCCCCCAGTCTCCGTGTCCTGGTGTCTAAGTCACGGCAGCGCTTTGCCTGCCCTCCCTCCCTCACCTGGCGTTCGGGCACCTGGTCACCGGCGGGCTCTGAGCCGGGGTCTGCGAGTGCGGGGACCCTGCCTGCCTCCGCAGCTCCCGGGGTGAGGTCAGCCGTCGACCACAGCTGTGTGCACAGGGCAGGGGTGCGGGACGTGACTGATTGTGCTGCTAATTCTGTCTGAACGGCTCCCGCCCTCTTGTCTGTACTAGTCCCTCCCTTTTCCACAGCTGCACAGTTTGTAAGGGTCGCCTGCAGGGTGATTTCACGTAAACATTTCCGTTAATTTCCCTAAAGTCCCTTCTCCTTAGCTACTCTTAGCATCAATTTGGAAATCGGGCCCTTGATCATCTCCGAGCCATCCTGGGGCCTCCTGGACACCGGACAGTGGGCCAGGGACATCTCTGGAAGCCCAGGAAGCCGGGGCCTCAAGGAGCCACGAGGCGGCAACACCGAGACGGGTGAGCTCGGGTGCCCAGCCCCTGAGGTCCTCGCGTGGTAGCCTCGTCCCCACCCATGGGGCTTCTAGCCCTCCAGCCACTCTATTCCCAGGTGGCCGCAGAGGGCCCTGGCGCTGGGGACACTCAGACCTGCAGGTCTGAGCAAACCCCCAGCTCTTCCCAGGCCCGAGCCCCGAGTTCCTGTGAAGTCTGGAAACTGGGCAGGTCCCGGCCCGGGTGCTCTGGGCAACGCAGGGCCATCCGACCCTAAAAGGGATGCTCACGGGCCGCACACTGAACACCTGATTCTGGGAGGACTGGAGGACGGGTGGGGTCTCAGAAATCCAGGGCGGAACGGGGCCAATTCCTGGCCCTTTCCAGTGTTTGTTTGAAGGAGAAATTCTGAGAGACACGGGAACAAGTTTGCCCTCGTGCAGGACAAGGGCAGATCATCAATGCCCAGTTCTAGTTACGGAACCCTGTTCCGTTCGACTTATTCTACGTATCTTTACTGAGCACCTACTGTATGCTAGACAGTATCATCGGTGATGGAGTTACAGGGGTGAACAAAATGCCCTGGTTCCTGGCTGAAGGGGAGACTGACAGTTACCAAACATGGGACTCAGAGCATGGAAAGTTCTGGAAGGAGACAGGATGCAAGGTCCAGTATATGGAGTGGACCTGCCTTCAACACCTCCTCCCCTCCCCTCCCCCTTCTGCCCCTCCCACGCTTCCTGCCAACAAATGGAACTTCCCCAGGCTCGGTCCCCGGTTTTCTGTGTCTACGGTCTGTCCTTGGTCTCCCCCGTCCACGGCTCCAGCCCCCTGCCCTTTATCTCCACCCTAAACTTCTCCTCTCAATTCCAGATGTACAGTGGACCCAACAGCACCTTTACATTTCCAGCTGGGTGTCTGGCAAACTCCTCAAATTGAGGGCATCCAAAAGTCTCTCAGGGGGCCCCACCTGTCCCCAGGCGATTGCCCCCCCCATCACCAGTTCCTCCCTCCCTTCCCACAGTTGTGACCTCACCAGCAGTGCCCAAGCACCTCCCCTGCGAGGTGAACTCAGGACCCTTCGGAGCCTGTGTTCTTACGGAGCCCTCACGCTGACTCTGGACGGTTGATGCCCATCTCCACCGCACAGGTCAGGAAGCAGAAGACCCTTGGAAGGCCCAGACGCACCCGGGCAGTTGTGTCCCAGGCCTCGCTCCCAAGCCATCCCAGGAAGTCCCGCATCCCTGCCTCCGTCCCCTGCCGCCCCTCCCTCCTCTGCATCTTCTCCATCGCGACATGAGGCATCCCCAGGTCCCGGCACCAAGTGAAGAGCAGAAGCGGGTGCTGACCCCGTCCCACGCAAGTACCCATCCCTGCCAGCGCCCAGCCTCATCCAGCTCTGACCTCGGCTGCTTACCTCGCAGACCTGGAGACCAGCTCCCTGAACTGCCTGCCCCTCCGCCCCTAACAGAATTCCCAAATGCTTCCACGTCCAAACAAACCCATGCCTGGACGTGCCGGGTCCCCACCTGATGGATGCCCAGGTTCCAAAGCTGGGCCAGCCTGCTGCGCTCACCGAGCCCGGCCTGGACCTCCCCTCCTGGGCCGCACGTCCTGTGTGTGGGCCCGCCTATACACTAGGGGGCTTTAGCAGCATCCCCGGAATCCCCCCCCGCCAGGTTGGCACAATCAAACATGAACCCCGGCTCCACCCCGGAGCCCCCTGTGCTGCCCTTCACCCCTCGCCCTCCTCAGGCGTCTCGTCTCGGAGGCCGGGACGCTCTAGCTGCGGAGGCAAAAGCCAGCACCAGTGAAGGTGCACCCACGTTGTTCTGGAGGCCTGCTGAGGGGCTGCTAAGTATCGATGCATCTTTCTTCCCATGCCTGGTAAATTAAATTTTAAGATTTATTCACTCAGTAACCACTTATCCAGCATACGTTGTATGCCGGGGCCGACCCCAGCCCAGGGGGTCTGTCCAGGAGCAAGTTGGGGGCCCGGCGTGTTCTCAGCAGGAGAGGCGGCCACGACCAGACACAGCACAGGGGTTGGCAGAGCCACGGGGGAAGGAGGACCGGGACGGGGGAGGCACGGGCACTGCTCTGCCAGGAGCCGGTTATGCACGGCCGTCTTCTTGCTGCGTCTTCATGTGGGGAAGGGCGAGGGGCCTCTCTGGGGTCCCATTTATAAGGCACTGACCCCGGTCATGGGGCTCCACCCTCATGACCTCATCACCTCCAAAGGCCCCACCTCCTCACACCATCCTGTTGGGGGGTTCAGATTTCACACGTGAACTTTGGGGGCATACAGACATTCAGACTGTAGCAGCTGGGGTGAAAGGTGTGTGGAGAAGTGTGAGGGGTGGCCTCAGGAAGGCCAGCAAAGAGGCAGGTGCCCGGCCTGGTTCCTGGAGCCCCTTGGCCATCAGAGTCCACGGTGAGTCACTCCGCGGGGTACGGGGTCTCTTGCTGAGATGGGGGGAGTGTTCTGGAATTAGTGGATGCGCTGGAAGTCCCTAAGCTGCACACTGAAGATGACGATGTTTATGACATATGAACTATTTCTCAATCATAATAATAATAGCAAAAGTGTTGAGAAATCCAACGGCTTCTTGCCTTGCTCTGAGAAAAAGCCCGTGTCTTCTTCATGACCTCCGACGGCCCCGGGCCGCTGTCTCCTCTGCCCCTCGCTGGGCCTGCTTCCCCGCCCTCTGCCAACAAGCCGAGTGTACCCCGCTGAGCGCCTCGACTGCTCCCAGACGCCCGAAGCATAGTTTCCTGTATCGTAACCACCTTATGACGGATCATCGCGCAGTCCGGGAAAAACACCTTTATGAGAAGCGTTAGGGACCCGGAAACGTGCTTAAGAAATAACTTTGTGTAATAAAAGCATGAGACATAGTGGTACGGTCCGTCCAATCTTAATCACGTCAAATATACGTGTATGTAAGAAAAGTCCCAAGGAAGGTGCTGCAGGGAAACGTAAGGAGATCCCCAGACGGAGCCCTGGACACGTGGCTCTGAAGATCGTGCCGCTTCTCCAACAGGGAGGGCCCCGGTCGGCACGTATCTCCACGGTGATGCCGAGGCCGCTTTCGGTGGAATGGGGGGCGTTTGCACACCTGCCTGAGACGAGGCAGCACGTCTGCGAGGTCCCTGCCTGAAGCCCTGTGGACGGCTGTCTGCTCACGGGACACTCTCGTCTGACGGGTGGGGAAGCCAGGCCTGAGAACGGTGAACACAGAGGCAGTGGGTGGACCTCGCCTCGAGCCCACGGCGCCTGCCCTGGAAAAGGAGGAGAGGATCCGCCCTTCTCATCGGCTGTTTCATCGCAGTCAGGGCTGAAATGCGGAGAGATCGCCCACGTTCCTCAGACCCCAGAAACCGGAGGTCTGTGGCGGAGGGAAGTTGAGGACGACCAGCGTCTCTCGGGGATACTTTCCCACCTTTTTATGTTGAGCTTGTGGACCTCTCGTGGGCGGGGAGGGGACGCGAGTTTCTTGCCCCGACTCTAGTCCTCCCCTCACTGAAGACTTGCAACTGTCAAGTGCCCTTAACGTCAGCCTCTATCAGCTCAGCGACGCACAGCAGGAGACAGGCGACAAAGAGGAGGGCGGGCTCCCCTCCCTCACCGTTTCGAGGCCCGGGGGAGGCGGGCTCCGCAGGGCCTCACTGTAGTTTTCAGACGTCATCTCGTGGGAGCAGCAGCGGGGCCGGATGAAGGGCTCGTGCACAGCCAGCGTCCCCCGGCGTCCCTCCCTCCCGCGCCCTTCACCTCCGTACTTACAGCTCTCCCCTCTCATTTCCCACAGCGCAACCAAACCATCTCAGCACCTTCAAGACACATCACACCCGTGCCCGAAAAGGCAGCTCGGCCCCTACGCCCTGCTGCCCCACCAACTGTCGTGGTGCCCGTCCTGGGGCAGAGGCCTTGACGGTGCCCCGGGGCTCAGCTAGCCCGGGGTCTACACCCCGAGGTCGAGGAAGGCCCCTCCTTTCAAGTGAAACATGAAGTCAAAATCCAGGGTGTGAGCCGCCCCCAGCAAGGGCCTCCCCGGCAGCACACGCGTGCAGGAGGGCCGGGGTGCTGGCCGACCCTCTCCGGACCTCTCATCTCACAGGTGAACAAACTGAATAACGTGACCAACAGCGCAGAATGAGCCAGGATCCCCCAGGTTGCCGGGCTCAGCCCCAGCGAGTCTGACCCCGTGGGTCTGGGCTGAGGCCCAGGAAGCAGCATCTCTAACGAGCTCCCAGGCGATGTTGCTGCTGCTGGTCTGGGGCCACGCCTGGAAACCGCAGAGCGAGAGGCATGGCAGGCTCAGCGCCCAGGCCTCCTGCCTCCTGGGCCAGGGCTCTTTCCGTTCACAGTACACATCTTCTTTGACTCCGATTAGCAAAAATTCTATCAATGAAGGAACTAATATATCAAACAGAAGGTTGAAATTTGAATAAAGAGACACTTGGCCTTGCCGGCATCCCACTATTTCCTAGAGGGTCTGGCAAACACACCTTTGTGACCCACAAACTAGCGTTTATTGAGTGCACATGAGGCTTCATGCTGAGAACTATACACATGCTCCCGTTTCACCTGCACAAACCCTCATTGGAGAGGTGCCGTTACTGTCTCTGTTTTACAGATGAAGAAACTGAGGCCAGTAAAGTTCGTACAATAGAGTCCAGTGGGGAAGAGGGTGTATATTCTGAAGTCATCATTAGAGTTTCATGCAAACTCTACCACTCAGTAGTTTTTTGGCCTTTGGCCAAGTAGTTGATGTGACAGTGATGATGATGGTGAGGGTCGTGATCATGGTGTTGATGGTGGTGATGATGATGATGATGGTGGTGGTGATGGGTGGTGGGGGATGGTAATGGTGGTGATGGTGATAATAATGGTGATGGTGATGATGGTGATGATGGTGATAATGGTGGTGATGATGATGATGGTGATGGTGAGAATGGTGGTGATGACAATGGTGATGGTGATGATGGTGGTGACGGTGATGATGGTGTTGATGGTGGTGATGATGATGATGATGGTGGTGGTGGTGATGGATGGTGGGGGATGGTAATGGTGGTGATGGTGATGATAATGGTGATGGTGATGATGGTGATGGTGGTGATGATGGTGGTGATGATGATGATGATGATGGTGGTGGTGATGGGTGGTGGGGGATGGTAATGGTGGTGATGGTGATAATAATGGTGATGGTGGTGATGGTGGTGATGGTGATGATGGTGATAATGGTGGTGATGATGGTGGTGGTGGTGATGGATGGTGGGGGATGGTAATGGTGGTGATGGTGATGATAATGGTGATGGTGATGATGGTGATGGTGGTGATAATGGTGGTGATGATGGTGATGGTGGTGATGGTGATGATGGTGATGGTGGTGACGGTGATAATGGTGGTGATGGTGATGGTGGTTATGCTGATGATGGTGATCGTGATGACAACGGTGATAGTGATGATGGTGATAATGGTGGTGATGGTGACGATGGTGATGGTGGGGATGATGGTGATGACAATGGTAATGGTGATGACAATGATGATGGTGATGGTGAAGGTGACAACGGTGATGACACATCTTTGAAGTGGAAGCTGGTGGCTGCAGTGAGACACTCTGTGCTGCTGGGTAATCTGACCGCCCACATTACCAGGAACATTACTGGGCCTTTCCAAAAGAATGACATATTAGGAGAGAAAAATGTCTGGAGCACAAAGCAGAGCTGTCTCTAGCAGCTGGAATGTAAAGTTATCGGCTCAGTGGTAAGCATGGTAAACAAAGAACTCTGTCAGAAGGCACCTGTGGCGTTTCTGAGCACTTGGTTTTGCCAGCAAGAAACAGCCCAGACAGACAGACGGTTCCCATGGCAGCGAGTGTTTATCCTGCCCTCACAAGTCAGAGCCAGTGGGCTGAGTGCATCTAAGGCGCCGCTCTGATTGGCGTGGGCAATTTCTTTGACTCTGAATGATGTAGATCAAGACAGCACACACCTGGATCTTCTCAGCTGGGCCTCTGGTGGTGGAGGAAACACTCCTGGGAGGACAGAGGGTGAAGTAAAACAAAGCCTGGCCTGGAAAATTGCCTTTAATTTTTTTTTTTTGTATTTCTTTTATTTTTTAAGTTTCATTTGTTTTTTTGGAGTATAATTGAGTTACAGTGTGTTCGTTTCAAGTGTACAGCACAGTGATTCAGTTATATATATGTGCTCTTTTTCAGATTCTTTTCCATTATAGGTTATTACAAGATATTGAATATAGTTCCTTGTGCATTACAGTAGGTCTTTGTTGTTTATCTATTTTATACATAGTAGTGTGTATATGTTAATCCAAAACTCCTAATTTATCCCTCCCTCACCCCCTTTCCCTTTTGGTAACCGTAAGTTTGTTTTCTATGTCTGTGGGTCTATTTCTGTTTTGTAAATAAGTTCATTTGTGTCATATTTTAGATTCCACATATAAGTGATATCATATGATATTTGTCTTTCTCTGACTTACTTCACTTAGTATGATAATCTCTAGGTCCACCCATGTTGCTGCAAATGGCATGATTTCATTCTTTCTTATGACTAAGTAGTATTCCGTCATATATATGTACCACATCTTATTCCATTCTGTCGAAAACTGCCTATAGAGGCTTTGGAACGGCACACAAATCATCAGTCCCGAGAAAGTAGAGGCAACGTTTAAAACACGTTCCCATGACATCGCTGTGGAGATGATTTTAGTTTTAAGCTAATTTACAGATACATGTTTCATATGCAATGCAATTAAAAGTCGAAACTGATGTTACAGCAATGCTAGTATTGAAAAGAGAAAAAATATAAATAGCCAAATGGTTGTTTATTTTTCAGGGTAGGAAAGGAAACAGGCGTGCTGAGACAGGGTCTAAGAGACCAGACGTCTCAGACACACATGGCTTTTCAAGGCCTTGGAGGCTCAGCACACTGGTTCTTAGGGTAGCTCTTTCTTTTCAAAGCTGTTTTCCTTTCTCTTGGTTCAGGTATTCTGCACGAGGGGATGCGGGGTGAGGACAAACGGGAGGATGCTACAGCCCAGCAGAAAGGGACTCAAGTAGGAACTGTGGACAGAAGGAGGAGGGCACTTTGCACGTGGACGTCAACCCAAGAGAGAAGAAAGATGAAAAACTCCCCGCAGTTTGTACGCTGCCACCAGAGGGCGCCCGAACCCACCTTGCCTGGTTGCTCTAAGTAATTTGCAAAATTAAAATACAATTCTGCTGTGTAGCCAGATATTTACAGTACAGTAGTTCTCAGCTCAGTATAATACAACCTGTATTAAGATCTCATGATTCCATAAGGTAGTGCAGATTTTATAAAAAACATACATTTGTCACCCCAGATGAGACCATACCTTGTTTAGTCAATTGTGATCAGTATTTTATTTTCAGTCACTCTTTCTCAGACTCTGTCTTCACCTCAATTTATAGTTGACCCCATTCAACATCGACAGGAAAATATGTTTTAATTCCAGTTTCTGTCACTGGAAGCATTCGTATGTGTTGAGCCTTTTATGTCTTATTCATCATGGTCTGCGGTTGTAAGAATCGGATAAGCTCGGTTGAGTCGGGGATGCTGGTAATGGTGTTACCCCAGTCCCTACTCACGGAGGCGAGTGACCTCTGCCCTTGGTGAAAGTGCCCTTTTGGGGGAAATCCTGGTGCCACTCACGGTTCAGAGCCGACTTCCACTTGTACCGCCGTCAGCAATCCCATTGGAAACGGGCTCTGAGCGCATCGGCCAATCCCCAGACAGGCTGGCTGAGCGCACGTCAGTGCCCCGAGGCCAGCAGTTCATTAAGGTCTGTCATCTCAGCCCGGGCGGGGATGGAAACGCAGTAGTAACAGGTGTCCGGCTAAAGCCCACCCCACCACCAGGTGTGGTGCTGAGAGACGGGGGAAGAGAAGCATGGAGGGCCCATCCCCACCTAGAAGTGCAGCGGGGCAAGAGACAGATGGGCCCTCCGGGCAAATGGTCTGAGTTCCTTCCCTGTGGACCACTACTCCGATACAGGAATAACAGGACAATTGAGAGAGGAGGCTGGGCCCTGCCCAGACAGAAGAGACCACATATTCCTCATTCTCGAAGTCAGGAGACCTCCCCAACTACACATGCACAGAAAGGCTCCTTGGAGGTCAAAAGAGGAGTGATGCTAAGGGATGGCAACTAATGCTCGCTACCCATAGGCCTCTTCAGTAGAATCCATCTTGGCTAAGAGATGCGCCCACACACACGGGAAAATCCTGAGCTACACCAAATATGGACTTTGAACCAGGCAAATCAAAATGATTGGTCAAAAGAAACCCGGAAGAAATGCCCCATAAAAGTGATTCAAACTGCCATGAGGGCATGACTCTCTCTAAGTCTGCTCGTGTGTCTATCCACACATACTCTTTTTTTCTCTTAATAAATACTTTACTTGTTTCACTACTTTCCGTCTGGTCTAGTGGCTAGGATTCGGAGCTCTCACCGCCTCAACTGGCCTCAGTCACTGGCCAGGAACCGAAACCCTGCTTCAAGCCACTGCAAGCCGAGGCCACCCAAGATCAGCAGGACCAGACGCCAGGTGTGATCCCACGACGGCTGTGGGATAAGCCGTCCTGGTTAATTTAACGCATGACACCCTCAAAGTCAGAGTGCTTTCACGTGGCAAGGCGCACGACCTAGCTCTGACTTACGGACGCCCACAAGCCACCACCGCGCGTACACGAGCTGCTCAGAGCTGACCCCGGACACCTGCTCCGGGGGCCGATCGGGCTCTTGGCAGAGCGGGGTGACTTCAGCCTCAGCCTGGAGGGAGCGGCAGAGCCCTCACCCCTGCATTTCCCTGTGCTGTGTGGTCAGGCAGGTGGCTTCTGTCCTGAACCTTGGCTTCATGGTCTGTACAATGAAAGCAGGAGAACCAACCCTCAGGGCTAGTGTAAGGATCTGATTCGACGAGTGTCTGTTGTGAGAGCCTCTCAGAGGTCAATAAACGCCTTGTCTTGGCCCCTGCTCGGGACCATTTGCTACAAGACAAAGCACCCAAACTGAGTGCAGGACCACAATGCCTCACTTCCTTTTGGGTTCTCTGGGCAGCCTGGGCTCGGCCAGAAGTCCCCCCCCCGCCAGGGCCGCCACCTCAGTGGCAGTCACGCCAGGCTCGGCAGGCCGATGCCCAAGAGAGCTACGTCCTCTGTTGCCGGGCCCCCCCACCATGGTCTCCTTCTCCAGCAGACAGGTCTGGCCCCAGGAGGCGGACGTCAGGAGATGCCACGCCAGCAGAGGGACACACCTGGGGTGACAGAGTTGCTGTCTCCACCGCCTGTTGGTCAAGTGGCCTCAGACTGAAGTGCGGGGATGCTCAGAACAGGTGTTTAGGAGACAAAGACATCGGTTGTTACCTAAACAACAACTAGGAGGGTCAGTTACGAAATTGTAGGATGTGCCCCAAACGGGATACCTTGTAGCTATCATAATGACGTTATCACTCTATATGTTAATAAAACAGAGCTTTGAGATTTATTGCTAAGTAGGAAAATAAGTTGTATGACAGTGTGATCCCATTTTTGAAACAAAGTCACATATGTACGTGCACACATGAGCAGGAAGGAGCTGGCAGGGTCTGCGTGATGTTAGGGGGTAGGTATTGGGGGTCGTTATTAAGATGTTCTTTTTTTGCACTGTCTGTGGATAATTGTGTTAAAAAATAATTTTCAGGGTCTGAGGATCTATTTAAAACATGGTGAGTGTAGTTGAAACCGCCCTATGTATAACTGAAATTTGGTAAGAGAGCAGAACTTCATTGTTTTCACCAAAAAAAAAGAAAAATATGGGACTTCCCTGGTGGTCCAGTGGTTAGGACTCCGCACTTCCACTGTAGGGGGCCCAGGTTTGATCCCTGGTCAGGGAACTAAAATCCTGCAAGCAGCGTGGCACGGCCAAAAAAAAAAAAGAAAGAAACACGTGAGGTGATAAATGTGTTCATTAACTAGATGGAGGGAATCTTTTCACAGTGTTTACGTTTATCGAATCATGTTGTACACTCTAATATGTTACAATTCTATTTGTCAATAATACCTCGATAAAGTTGAAAAGTAAATGCATAAATTCCTAGGAAGTAAAAAATAATAGTGATTTTCAAAGGTTTGAAGGGAAGTGCTACTAAGCTCTCTTGATTTTAGAGTTCTATGCCTGTTTTGAGCACATTGGTATGAATCTAAGAATTTGAAAAAAAAGACACTTTTGTGAAAATCCATGTTCAAACACTGGATGGCAAGAGTTGAACTTTCATGAAAGACAAATTTCTAATCTCTGATTATCTGCCACTCGCCGAGCCCCAGACCACCGTCCAGCTCTGCCTTCTCCCTCACACGTGGCCCACGTCTGTGAGCTTTCCCTGGACCGGTGACTGGAGTTAAGAGCATCAGACAACCTTCTCGGCAGGTCCCAGGGGCTCCCACATGGCCTGAGTCCACGTGAGCCTCGGGGAGACGGGGGCCATCCGTCCATCCGTCCAGCCAGCGCTTCTGTCTTCTCACTGGTGCCCGCCAGTCTCTTCCGGAGATGACAGCCTGACCCCCCGTTTCAGCGTGTCCACCACCAGCCCCCAACAGGGATGGGATCCGAGGCGGGGGCCTCAGGAAAAGACAGGTTCCAGAGCCTCGATTCCTGCTAAGAATTTGAAGAGCCCTTTCCTTTCTCAGCGCTCTGCAGACCTGAGGAATCATCTGGAAAGACCGCTGATGGGGAGTGACCAGGGCTTCGGTGTCCAGGCACTGGCCGCCCACCGGAAGTGCTGGTTAAGGGCTTGGAAATGACCTTATATGTGGCACGACAGCAGCAGGCTGCCCAGCCAGGAGGCCCTGCCAGCAGCGACCGCTTTGTCCCAGTTACACACACTCGGCCACTAGCCGGCCCCGCATCTCCCGGCAAACAACCACCTTCACTGAAAAGAGGGCGCCACACTCGGTGTCACTCCAACCCAGCTGCAGGGCCTGAGACGCTCGCTTCTGCAGTAGTGGAGCAGAGGATGGGGCGCGGGGCAGCGGGGGCCCACGCGCACCCGAGGGCCCATCGTCCCCATCGCCCGCCGCCTGCCCCAGCCCAACTCGGCCCAACTGCAGCTGGTCACTGGGGGTCACCGGGTGGCACTCAGGTCCAAAGAAGACACAGCCCAGACATGTGTGGGCTCAAGCCCGTGCCTTCGGGGCTGGAGGAGGCCTGACGTGCCCACAGGCTCAAGCCCTGGCTGAGGCCCCGGGGGGCACTCAGAGACCCCGGGACACCGGGAGCTGCAGGAGGTGGCCTGCCGTCCCCACCCTGTCCCCTGCTCCCCTGTGCTGGCCGCAGGTTCCACCCTCGGCCCACGGTGGTAACATCTGTTCAAGGCCCTGGCACCTCTGGACGGGGACAGGGGCGGCTGTGTGCTGAGATGACCCCCAGGGACCTTGCACGTCCTGGGTCCTCACGCCCTTCCTCTTTCCTTTCAGCATGCTCCTGGGACATCCTCTTGCTCTGCCAGCCCCTTTGGAAACGCCCCCAAGACCCAGTCTGTCTGAGCCACATGGGAGAGGCCCCCCTTCCCTGGAGAAGGGAGCATCTCTGGCCCTGGCTCTGCTCCGGCTCCACCCTCTGGCTTCAAACCAGAGGCCCTCAGCTTTTTTTCCCTCCAAATAGTTCACCTATATTTTTTAAAGCTCTTTTTTGCAATTCCTCTAACCTGGCATGGATAGATTGCTATAATTGGCACTTCTAATTCTACCCTTGGTATCTCTTTATTTTTCTCGTGCAGCTTTTATTTCTTTATTCTTTCCTGCAGACTCCTGAGGGCTGTTCCCATTTGCTTCCTATTTTGTTCATCCATCCTGTATGTATCCACCTGTGATATTGTGATTTATTTTATATACATATATGTATATATATTTGGCCTTCCTCTGTTCCTGGCACAGGGCTCCGAAAACTCTTGGAGTTTCCTAACTGGTAAACTATAAAGCTGTCTTTTGTTGTGTTAATGAGGTGACTTTAGGAAAGCTTCTAAGGTTGCAGGCTGGTTGCCAGGAGACCAACCATGTGGTTACAGGGTTGGAAATTTCAGTCTCACCCCCGACCCCCAGGGAGGAAAGAGGGGCTGGAGACAGAGTTCAATCGCCAACCACCAATGATTTAATCAATCCTGTCTGTGCAGTGAAGTCTCCGTAAACCCAAAAGGATGGGGTTTGGAGAGCGTCCGGGTCGGTGGACACCTGGAGGTGCTGGGAGCCCGGTGCACCTGGGCAGCATGGAAGCCCTTCCCCAGAGCCTTGCCCTTGCGTCTCTTCTCTGGCTGTTCCTGAGTTATGCCCTCTTTTTTAATAAACCCATAATCTAGTGAGTTTCCTGAGTTAACTGGTCAAACCAGTTTAGCTGATTTCCTGAGACCTGTGCACTACTCAAGCAAATTAATAGAAACCAAGAAAGGGGTCCTTGGAACCTCAGATGTATATCCTGTGGGTCGGAAGCACAGGTGATGACCTGGGCTTGGAATCGGTGTCTAAAGTGTGTGTGGGGCGGGTGTCTCGTGGGACTGAGCCCTTACCTGGTGGGGTCTGACACCAGCTCCAGGTAGATGGTGCCAGATCTGAGTTGAATTGCAGGACCCCCAGCTGGCGTTGGGGCATCGCCTGGTGGGGGAACTCCCCCCACCCAGGGACTGGGTGCAGCTCTTGCCGCTGTACAGAGATGCTATCTACGTGTTCTCATTAGAGCGACTGCATTTTTCATGCTGAGTGTTTCCACTCGGGCCTTTTTATGGTTTCTTGGTTTTATTTTGTACTGATAAATCTTCTTTATCTGCTTAGATATATTTAACATAGTTATTTGAAATCCTTGGCCAATCCACTTTAATAATGCTGATTCACATTATAATCTTGTCTCTTTCAGGGTAGTGACCAGCCCATCCTTCCGTGTGAATTTTAAAAGGCAAAACCTTTGGGGCTTCCCTGGTGGTGCAGTGGTTGGGAATCTGCCTGCCAGTGCAGGGGCCACGGGTTCGAGCCCTGGTCTGGGAAGATCCCACATGCCGCGGAGCAACTGGGCCCGTGAGCCACAACTACTGAGCCTGTGCGTCTGGAGCCTGTGCTCCGCAACAAGAGAGGCCGCGATGGTGAGAGGCCCGCGCACCGCGATGAGGAGTGGCCCCCGCTCGCCGCAACTGGAGAGAGCCCTCGCACAGAAACGAAGACCCAGCACAGCCAAAATAAATAAATAAATAATTTTAAAAAAAAAAAAAAAAAAAAAAAAAGGCAAAACCTTTTTTTAGTAAACTTTGTCAGATTAGTATACTATTTATTTCTCAACAACTACTACAACACATGAAGTCAGTCTGTATAACTTGTACAAGCAATTATTAAACATGAAATAATAAAAATTTAAGTTTTAATCACAATAATTAGAAACTCTATGTCACTAGGATATAATATTTATAAAAACGTGCCTTGCTTTTGGCTGAGAAAATTTTCAAAATGCATTTCATTACTTACTGGCTTCAATATTGCATTTTAGAACAGGTCCCTAGATTTGACAGTTTTTTGTGACACTGTGGATCACAAGCGGTTTTGGGCAAATTTTGAGAAGCTACACTTTCCACTAGCACATGACACTGGCATAGTTGTATATGTCCTGAGAGATTCGAAGTGATTTAGAAATGTATCCAATAAATTACTGCTGCAAATATATCTTAGGACTTTAATGGGAGTCATCCAGCTTTAGAAAACAACCTGAAATTTCTAGATTCTCATACCCTGGTACCCCCGCTCCACCCACCCACCCCCAGCCAATATCACCTTCTTACCATGTTCAGCGGTAGATTCAGTGTAGACACATTTTATGTACTGGCAGAATTCATCTAATTTTCAGATTTCATAAGGCATCTGGAAAACTGTAAAGGCCATAAAATTATTTCAGGATCTCAAAACTTTATTTCAAAATTATTATTGTCTCTAACACAGAAAAAAAATTATTCTTAAATAGTCTTATGTTTCAAAGATGGGCTGAATATAAGTTGCACAGGTAGAATGAGCCTTCTTTTTTCTTTTCCTATTATTTTCTTTGTTGGCAAACTTGGCATCAACTGTCAAGAGACTTTGTCATCTTTATTTTGACATTAATAATATGTCATTTTGTAAACATGATTGCTTTCTTTTTATTGAAATAATTTCTTAATCTTTCAATAACTTTCAGGGCACTGTGTGCATTGAAGTTTGGTTCCTGCATAATTTTGCTACAACATTACTTTTATTTAAAATATTTTGTCAGATCAGTACAGAGCAAATACAATTAAAAGTGAGTAAAAAGGTATAATTTTGATGTGTGTTGTGGAATGTATATTTTCAGTAATATCAATAATTTCCAAAGGAATGTTGAACACTGCCTCTCTCTGATTTCTTGGATATCTCGCAAGTATCTCAGGAACAACACATCCTGAAGTTAAGTCCAGCCTCAACACCGTCACCCGCCTGCTTCCCTGCAGGGCATGGCAGCCCGTGTTCACGCATCCCTGGAGCTGGGAAACAGCACCCTTGATTCCTCCCGTTTTCACTTTCTGAATCCTTAGCAGGTCTGCTGACTCTGGCCTTTCCTAGGTTGGCTTCCTTTGACTGGAGGCTCTGGGTTCTCTAACCCTAGAGTCTACCGGATTTATGTATTGATTAACTAAGGCAGTAAATTCACTTACAGACCAGGGGGGAATTCCTTTTTCTACAACAAATCCAAGCAGGTTCCCCAGTGACTTTCCATCATGGACTCCGCCATTTTCCTCCCTGGTCCGGGAAGATCCCACATGCCACGGAGCAACTGGGCCCGTGAACCACAACTACTGAGCCTGCGCGTCTGGAGCCTGTGCTCCGCAACAAGAGAGGCCGCGATAGTGAGAGGCCCGCGCACTGCGATGAAGAGTGGCCCCCGCTTGCCGCAACTAGATGAAAGCCCTCACACAGAAACGAGGACCCAACACAGCCAAAAATAAATAAATAAATTTTTTTAAAAAAAAATTTCAGTTATCTTTTATAAAAAAAAAAGGGCAAATGCAGACAGCAGGACACGGTGGATATTCTCTAGGCTGTGCAGCAGGAGAAAGCTTTGTGCGCCCTTACCTGAGTTTTGATCTGTTCCAACCCTCACTGTCCTCTATAAAATAGGAAGAATGGTCCCTGTCTTGCAGAATTCAGCATATTATTGAGTACCCAGTAGATGGTTGGCATTATGAAAAATAGCTTGTACCCAAATACGAGGCTCTCACGGTTGAGTGGGGAGGAGACACCTGAAAAATCACACTGCAAATGAGGCTGTGAAATAATTGAGGTTTGCAGTGCTGAGAGCGTCCCAAGGAAGCCGTGAGTAAATGGAGTTGGGAACAGCTTTACCCCAATTGTTGGTTGAGTGTGACCCCGAGGTACGAACTTACTCACGGAACAAATAACCGTGAGCTGCCAGCCACTCTTCTAGGTGTTTGGGTCTCAGCAGCAAACAGAAATACCTGCCCTGGTGGAGGGGACTTGATCAAAATGAAAGAGTAAATAAGGTAATATACTAGAAGCTGACACGAGCTATGAAGAAAAACAAAGCTGGGAATTGGTGAGGTTTAGGGTTCAGGACTGCTCCCTCGCAGCCCCTCCCAGGGCCCTGGGCCTACTTGTCTCTCGACATCACACCCCAGCCCTTCCTCGGGGCCCTGCGGCTGCATCAGCTTCGGGCCCCGCGGCACTGGAAACGGCGCGCATCCCTCCCCGCGCACGCCGGGCTCGCCCACTACCGCCTCGCGCGCGTCCCACCGGCGGGTTCTGGGCCCTCCCGCAGGTCACCAGGTCCCTGGGGGCACCTCCGCTCGCCAGGCACCGCGCTCTGCGCTGCGCCTCCAGGGCGAGCGGGTGCGCGCTGGCTGGTGGAGGTCCGGCGGGACGTTTCCCCCAGACACCACCGGAGCGCCCGGGCCCGTGCGAACGCCGGAGAACGGGACCCAAGGACCTTGCGACCCCGTGAGACTGCACCCTCAGGAAGGTGCGACCGCGGATGCTCAAGCCCCGCGGCCGGGCCGTCCAGCTGGTCCGGCGGGGAGGGAGGGCCGCGGTGGTGTGGGGGTGGGGAAGGGAGGGGCTGGGAGAACGGGGGAGAAGGCGGGGCGGGGGCGGGAGGCAGCGGGCAGTGGCTGGGGCGCCGGCCAATCCCGAGCCCGGGCACCTCCCCCTGGGGATCGCCCCCAACCGCCGCCCCCGCGGGTTCCAGCCTGACCGCAACCGAGCTACGGCCACGTTCACTCCGCCGCCCCGGGACCCCGACCTGGACCCTCGCCCAGACCCTCACCCCGACCCGGAGCCGGACCCCGACCCCGACCCGGAGCCGGACCCGGGGCCAGGCCCGGACCCTGACCCAGACCCGGACCCTCACCCCGACCCGGACCCGAACCCGAACCCAAACCCTGACCCCGATACGGACCCCGACGCCCACCCAGACCCGGAACCGTGAGCCCTGTCTGGACCCTGACTTTGATCCCCGCAGGTGAGCGTGTCAGTCTTCGCGGCGGGGGGCACCCCCTTCCTGCGACCCCGGCCCCGGCCGGGGGTCCCGGGGGTCGCGGGCACCGGACCCGACGGCTGTCACCTCACCGCCGTCTCCTTTCCTGGTTTACGCCTCTAGGTCCCACCCAGAGGCGAAGGTCAGGACCCTCCCCCGGGCCTGCTGTCGCCCCTGGGCGGCTTCTTACTTAGAGACCTGGTGCGGGCCCAGGCTGTGCGCGGAGCGGGCCGGCGCGCCCCGGCCAGCCCTTCTAGAGGGAGCCCCCGGCACCCCTGGCCCCCCGGCTCCCCCGGCTCCCCCGGCCCCACGGCCCCCCCCGGCCCCTCCGGCTCCCCCGGCTCCCCCAGCCCCTCCGGCGCCCCCCGGTCCTCCTGGCCCCCCGGCGCCCCCCGCCCCCCCGCCCTCCACTCCTTCCGCGGCTTCTCCAGCCCCTCCCCCGCAGCCCCATCACCGCCACACCCACACCCCGCGGTGGCCCGGTGCTCCCGACTCAGGCCGGGGCGGCGGCGCTGGTCCGCGTTGGCGGCGCGGCCTCCTTTATCCCGCCCCCGCCGCTCTCCATCCAGGTGCGGCCTGAAACGTGGGCTTTCTGAGCTCCTTTGGAGAGGGCTCGACTCTGAACATTGCCTGAGGCTGACCTGGAGGAGGGGCGTCTGAGGTTCGGGGAAGAGCTTCCCGTTTCGGCACCGCCGGCAAAAGCACCGAGAGGGAGACACCCAGGTGAGGGGTACCTGCCTGCCTGCAGGATATGGGGTTCCCAGGAGAACTGGAACTTCCCAGGTCACAAGGTCGGGCTGTTCTGGGTGATTTGTGTGTGGGGTGTTGGTGGCATTGACGCAAGGCAACAAACTGACATTAGCTGTGAATCGCCGCGTTGAGGGCGTTCCCTGGTTCAGCGGCGCGGCCACAGCCCCTCTCTTCTGCCTCCCCAGAAAGGAAGGCTGGAGCAGACAGTGGCTGCGGAGTGGGGCGGGGCTGCGGGGGCGGGGCTGCGGGGGCGGGGCTGCGGGGGCGGGGCTGCGGGGGGGCTGCGGGGGAGGGCTGCGGGGGGGCTGCGGGGGCGGGGCTGCGGGGGGGCTGCGGGGGAGGGCTGCGGGGGAGGGCTGCGGGGGAGGGGGGAGGCGAGCGCTGGGGCGCAGGGGGCGGCTTGGG
This sequence comes from Balaenoptera musculus, assembly GCF_009873245.2. Taxonomy (NCBI): domain Eukaryota; kingdom Metazoa; phylum Chordata; class Mammalia; order Artiodactyla; family Balaenopteridae; genus Balaenoptera; species Balaenoptera musculus. The sequence goes on from NC_045796.1 coordinate 1,904,877, forward strand.
GTCAGTGGGTGAGTGTCTTCTTCCACCTGTCGAGTTTCCTTGGAAGGTGAGTGGACTTTTCTGGGACGCTGCTGGCGGGGAGTTGGGCCTTTCCATCGGGAAGGGGGCTGCTGGCCACTTGGCCCTGAAACACCCGTGTCCCCACTTTTCTGTGGAACCTCGGCCCCCGGCCTCCATCAAGTATGGACGAATGTGACTGAAGACAAAAAGGGACGTGCGTCCCGCGCCCACCCACCCAATTCCAGCGGGGCAGGGTCGGGTGCAGCCTGTCTTCCCAGCAGAGGTCGGCAGACACAAGGAAGTGGGGAGGAAGGCCCAGCCCAGGCCCCGTGGCTGTTCTTACCTGGGGGCCGGGGTGTGCAGGGCCAGCTGCTTGGCTGACACGAGGAGGCTCTATAAGTCACGCCCCACGTAACACAGTTGTGTCCAGTTCACAAAGTCCCTTGGACTTTCAAGGATCTTCTGGTGACCAGGGTGTGGTGACACGAGGGCACAGAGGCCCCAGCCACCTGCTGACCTGGCTTAGGTTATTAAAGTGGTGGCCTTGTGGGCCCAGGTGGGCATTTTGTGGCAGCCCCTTCCTGGCCTCTGGGCACGAGCTGGATGGCCGGTGGGTATGTTGAGGTCCACGCCCCGACGGTGGGGCTGTAGGTGGGACGTGCGGGGCTGTGTGCGTGGCAGGGCCCTGTGGCCCCCAAGTGAAGAGTGGCTTTTCCAGGAGCAGCTGTCATCAGGTGCCGATTCTCCCGGACTCTGGTCTGGCACGGACCAGTCCCTGCAGTGAACGAGAGATGTGAACTTGAACCTCAGGAAATCCTAGGCCTCCCAAGACGGGGAAGACGGGCCCACTAGAACCTCAACATGCTTTTCGGCAGGACATGGCAGGGGTGGGTGGCCTGCCGGCTACTCAGAGGGCAGGGCCTGGTCACCTGTCACCTCACCCCAGCCCCAGTTTAGCCAGGGCTGGTCTGCCCCACGGGGACAGTTTGGGGCACCCTGCCCTCCTCCTAACAGGGGCCTGCAGAGGGCCTCCATTTCCTCTCTTCTAGAAGCAATAACTTCCCAGGAGCTTTAATCAGCCAGCCGTCGCTGCGCCATTTTGCTCTCGAGAAGGGCGGGCTGAACGCCAGCCAGCCGTGTTGACGAGGTGCAGGCCTGCGGGTTTCCCGTCTCGCCCACCTGATCCTGCCAGGCGGGCCGTTTGTGCATCTTCTTAGGCGTGGCTGGGCCCCCCCCCCCCAAGCAGAGGTGGCTTCCCTGTGCTCAGGGCAAGCAGAGCTGCTTCTTGACTCCTGGCCCGTTTGTTTCGAGGCCTCGGCCTTTTTAGGAAGGTGGTTGGTTTGGAAAAGTACAAGACTTGCCTACACAGAATCGCTGGCTTCCTTAAAGTTTGAAGTGTCCGTGACGCAAAGACCGGGTACTTTGTACTTGACAAGAACTGTGCCTTGTTTTCGAAATGACTGCATTTGGAGGAGCCGGTCAGGTCTCTGCTGTGGCAGGACCGAGGGCCTGGGATGTTCTCAGGTGACACCTGTTGTCTCAAGGTGGCTGTTACTCAGGGGAGCGTCGGGGTCACCTGATCCTCGTTCTCCCCCATCCTTAGGACACACAGTGTGACCCAGGCACCTGGGCGCGGCTGAGGGTGGGTGCCAGCAGGGAGGGAATGTCTCTGACTACGGGAACCTTGCATCTCCCTGCACCCCTGGGTTCGGCCCCCTCCCCAGTCCCTGCACCCCTGGGCTCGGCCCCCTTCCCAGTCCTGCACTCCTAGGCTCGGCCCCCTCCCCAGTCCCGCACCCCTGGGCTCGGCCCCCTCCCCAGTCCTGCACCCCTGGGCTCGGCCCCCTCCGCAGTCCTGCACCCCTGGGCTGGGCACCTCTCACCCTGCAGTCCACACCCTCCCGTGCCCCTGCTGGGAAGCCCGGCGGGAGGCTGGTGGAGCTGCCAGGCTGAGACGTGGATCAGTCAGGGAGGCGGCTCAGTGAGCAAGTGCGAGAGCGACTGTGGCCGTCGTGACACAGACGTGTGGACGGGGGTGAGGAAAGGGGGCCGCGCGCCCGACACCAGTGTCAGCGCTCCAGGGACCCCGCCACCTGCTCCCCACACAAGCCCAGACGCGGCCTGCGTGGCCGCGCTCCCTGTCCTGTCTACCGAGCACGACGGGGCCCAACACCTGAGGCTCCCTTCTCTAGGCACCCGTGGAGGGACCCCTGGTGGCAATGGCCAGCGGCCCCTCTGGACGGGTCTGGGTGGCCGCTGGTTCCCGGGGCACCGCCTGCACACACGGGCCTGACTGTGATGCTGACGTTAAGCTTCTGTTATCACCAAGGGGGTCGTTATTCCAGTTACTTCGCTCGATAACATAATGGAGCAGGAAGCAGAGAGGTTTACAGGGTGCCCGTGGGCCCCAGGGCCCCAAATCCTGCTGTAAGGACACCGAGAGCGTGATCCTGACAGCAGGGCACACACAGGAGGGAGGCCGAGCGCCTGCAGGATGAGCCCTGAGGCCGCGGTGCCTGCGTGTGCGCCTAGCCGCCCAGCGGACCCTGCCCTTGGCCGTTTCCTCCTCGTCCCCTGAGGCCACGGCCAAGACCCCCTGTCGGCGCCTCCCTCCCAGCCCCACCCGACAGGGAGAAGAGTCTGGGGGGGCGGGTGAAAGTCAGTCCTTTCTTGAAGGGAATCTTCACAGGTGCATGCCCTGTGCCATGAGTCGGGCCCCTGCCAGGACGCAGGGCTGAGCGGACCTGCCTCTGCTCTTGTAGAGGAAGCCACAGGTGACACTGCAGCTTGTTCTCTGCTCCCAAGAGAGGGACGTGGCCCTGGGGTTCTCATGCGTGCGCATCGGGCAGCTGGGCCCAGGGGCAGCGAAGCAGCCGGGCGCAGACCTGCCCTCGGAAGTGTGGGGCGCAGCACCGGGAGACCAGCCCGAGGACACGGGAGGCACAGGTCTGGCACACAGGAGTCCACGTGCCCGGGGAGATACAGGGTCAGTGCCAGGGTGGCTGGCGGCCAGAGGCCAGTGGACAGTGGGAAGGGGCCTTGGCCTGAGGTAGCGCATCCCAGGCGGAGGGAACGGTACTCGGGACGGTGCAGAGGTGGGGTCCCCAAGGTGGGGGGACCCTGAGGTGGGGAGCCCGTGCGGGCCGTGGTGGGAAGTCCCCGTAGAATTCTGGACGCGGAGAAGGCGAGGGGCTGGGCAGGAGAGGGGTAGGGGGAGGACGACAGAGGCCGGCCGCGCCAAGTTAGGGGGAGAGGCCCTGAGGGGCAGTGGGGGCCTTTCGAGGACTTGCCCTGGGCGGGTGGCGGGTGCATCCCACCCTGCTTCCAGACGTCTGGGCAGCTGTGAGGAGAGGGAAGGAGGGCAGGGGGAGCAGGCCGCTTTGTTGGCCCAAGCGGGACACGTGGGCGGCACAGACCAGGCTGGTGGGAGTTCAGCAGGAGGCCCCTGGCCGGTGGCAGGGCTGGTGGGAGGAGGAAGGAGGGGAACGCCAGCGCGTGGCGCAGAGCCGACGGGAGGTGGGACGGGTCTGCTCCCCTGGACCCGGCAGGCGGGGTGCTCTGGAAGGGAGGAGGGCAGACGGCTGTGCAAGAGCCCCCATCTGCCCGCGTGTGTTCCACGGGCGTCACCAGGATGCAGGAATGTGGGTTTAGATAAATAGAGTGGGTGTCGAATATGGGGGTTTAGTCGGGGCTCTCCGGGGAAGCAGAACCAATGGGGGAGACAGGGAGAGAGCTGTATTTTGTAGAACCAGTGGGGGGACAGGGAGAGAGCTGTATTTTGTAGAACCAATGGGGGGGACAGGGAGAGAGCTGTATTTTGTAGAACCAGTGGGGGGACAGTGAGAGAGCTGTATTTTTTAGAACCAATGGGGGAGACAGGGAGAGAGCTGTATTTTGTAGAACCAGTGGGGGGGACAGGGAGAGAGCTGTATTTTGTAGAACCAGTGGGGGGACAGTGAGAGAGCTGTATTTTGTAGAACCAGTGGGGGGGACAGGGAGAGAGCTGTATTTTGTAGAACCAGTGGGGGGACAGGGAGAGAGCTGTATTTTGTAGAACCAGTGGGGGGACAGGGAGAGAGCTGTATTTTGTAGAACCAATGGGGGAGACAGGGAGAGAGCTGTATTTTGTAGAACCAATGGGGGGACAGGGAGAGAGCTGTATTTTGTAGAACCAGTGGGGGGACAGGCAGAGAGCTGTATATTGTAGAACCAGTGGGGGGAACAGGGAGAGAGCTGTATTTTGTAGAACAAACTGGGGGGACAGGCAGAGAGCTGTATTTTGTAGAACCAGTGGGGGGGAAAGGGAGAGAGCTGTATTTTGTAGAACCAATGGGGGGGACAGGGAGAGAGCTGTATTTTGTAGAACCAGTGGGGGGGACAGGGAGAGAGCTGTATTTTGTAGAACCAGTGGGGGGGACAGGCAGAGAGCTGTATTTTGTAGAACCAGTGGGGGGGACAGGGAGAGAGCTGTATTTTGTAGAACCAGTGGGGGGGACAGGGAGAGAGCTGTATTTTGTAGAACCAGTGGGGGGGACAGGGAGAGAGCTGTATTTTGTAGAACCAGTGGGGGGGACAGGGAGAGAGCTGTATTTTGTAGAACCAGTGGGGGGACAGGGAGAGAGCTGTATTTTGTAGAACCAGTGGGGGGACAGGGAGAGAGCTGTATTTTGTAGAACCAGTGGGGGGACAGGGAGAGAGCTGTATTTTGTAGAACCAGTGGGGGGACAGGGAGAGAGCTGTATTTTGTAGAACCAGTTGGGGGGACAGGCAGAGAGCTGTATTTTGAGGAGCTGGATCGTGCCTGCGTGGCTGGCAGGTCTGAAATCCACAGGGCGGGGCGGGCGGCAGGGCTGCAGGCCCAGGAAGAGCGGACGCTGCAACTCGGGTCGAAGGCCGTCTGGAGGCAAAGGGCCTCCTCCTCCAGGGACCTCAGTCTCTCCTCAAGGCCTTGGACGGCTTGCATGCGGCCCTCCCACACTGCGGAGCTCATCTGCTTTACTCAGGGTCAGCTGTTTAAACCATGACTTCACCCGAAGACCCCCTCCGAGCAGCAGCCGACACCGGGCACGTGGCCCAGCCAGGCAGACACACGAGGGCCGGGCAGCCACGAGGCCGCGCGGGGTCCTCTAGGCTGGGCCCGGGTCTGTGGGCCCCTTTCGGGTGCTGGGGCCCTGGGGTCTCAGGAGCGGCCAGTGAACATTCGTGACAGGGACCCCGCTATGTAAAGGCTCCCCCCGAGCCCCAGCGCACGCTCCCAACGCGGGAACAGCGATTTCAGGGCGCAGCGCTCACCCACCGACCCCGCTTTGCCCTTGGCTGGGTCGCCGCCTCGGGAGTTTCCCGGGTGGCATTTGAAGCTGGCTCCGTACGTGGAGGGCGGGAGAGACCAGGAAAGAGGCAGACACCCAGGCGGCAGGTGCAAGTTTACTAAGCAGGGGCCTCGGTGCGACGCCCGTCTCGGGCACCCCGCCCGCCAGAGTCTCAAGTTCACACGGAGGCCCTGACGGCCCGGCCGAGCTCAGCTCCAGAGGACCTCCGCGCGTCTCTGACACCGCCGCTCCTGCGGGAACCGGCGGCGGAGCCCGCGTCCGAGGACCGGGGTGTGGGTCGTCCGGGTCCGCCTGCTGGTCAGCCGGTGGTCACGTTCTCTCAATGGTCGCCTCCACCGTGGGGCGTCCGCTGGCGGCCTCGCGCTTCCTCCGGGCCGACTCGCGTGTGTCACCCCGATCACAGGTGAAGCGCGTTCCTCCGAGGCCGCGGTCCACGAGCCGGCACAGCCCTGGGGGCCGGCAGTCAGGGGCTGGGACTCGGGGCGGGGGCACCAGGCCGCTTGCCGAACCCCGCCCAGCGGCCTCGCGGGCCACGTGCTGGGTGCAAGATGAAAGGTGATGGAGACCCTTTGGGGCGCCCCGTGTAGGAAGGCTCTGCTTCCCCAGGAGGTGCCCCCCGCGGCGGGCCTCAGGTCACTGCTCCGTGGGCTTGGGCCCTGGACCCTCCCCAGTCTGGGCACCTCTGTGTCCTGGGCGCGGGAGCGCCAGTGCCCACCCGCCAGCAGAGGGAGCATCGGGCAGCGCTCGCCCGCAGCGGGATCAGGGCCGCAGGCGAGAGCGGGCCCCTCCCCTCCCTGCTCCCGTCACCTGAGGCCGGTCTGCCAGGCGTTGCTCAGCAAGGTCTGGGAAGCTCGCAGGCGGCAGACGCCCCCCGCACCCACCAGGGCACGCCCCCCGCCGCCCGGGGTCCGCACAGCGTCAGGCCTGCCCCGTGCGGCCTGGGCACGTCCTCGGGGCACACGAGGCCCCGCCGGCGGAGTGGACGCCCGCTCATCTCGGTGCTGGAGCCCCTCACTCGGGCATCTGTCCATCTTCCCGGCATCCGCGCCTCTCCCAGAGCTCTTGCCAGGTGACTAGTGAACCAGATAAACTGTAACTGTTGGTTTGATGCTGTTGGTTTGAAGTTGGTGTGTATTTGAATTCGTTCTTGATTCTTCGCCATTAACAGCAACTTGGATCAATAACGTCTTTGAAGACGCTCACTCCCGCCGTGGCTCTTCCCTGGCCTCCCGAAAGCAGGCACCAGGCACGGCTTCTCCGCTGGGCCGGGGCTGCTGCAGGGGCCGGGTGCCGGGTGCTCTGAGGCTCCAGATGGCACGAGTCAGGACCCGCACGCCCTCAGCAGAGGGAGGACGAGGAGAAGAGCCTGGCGTCAGAGCCGCGAGCCCCGCGGGCTGGGCGCCCCGTCTGTGGCCAGCCTGCCTGCACGGGCCCAGTGTCCTGGCGCCCAGGGGAAGGGGCCCGAAGTCGGCTGGAGCTTGGGCCGGTCTGGCCTGAGGCTCAGCCTTTCCTCAGTACCGTGCTTTCCTAGATGTGGGCTCCCGGCAGCTAGAGAGCCCAGCTCGGGCTTTCGTTCCCCTTCTCAGCCGTCGACAGATCGCGCTGCAGTCCCAGCGCCCCTCAGAGCTGGCCCGCAGCTCTCAGCAGGGGCGCCGCTGCCTCGCAGAAGGGTCCCTCCGGGGCGTCATCCAGCAGGGAGGGGCTGACGCGGGCGTCGCTGTGCCGTGTGCCTGGCGTGCTGCAGGCGTGCGGGAGCTCGGTCTGCGGTTTTCTTGCTACTCAGTACCCTGTCTGTAAGTTTCCACCCCTGGTTTGTAAATTCATAAGGTTAAGCCGAGAAAAAGCAGCCACCCTCCCCTTTCACTAGAGTAGTCTTGTTAATTCTCTCTGGAGTTGCAGGACGCCTCACTTCCTGCTGCAGGGGCTGGGGAGGCTCTGCCCCTCTGTGCACCTCGGGGAGGTCTGCACCCAGGACTTCTCTGGTCCAGAGCCAGCCAAGGCCCCTCAGAACACACGGAGGACCTGCCCGGGCATCTGGGCGGGGAGGCCCCTGGCCTTGCTAGCCCTGTGGAGGCAGGGGGAACGCAGCACTGGCCGGGTATCTCAGTTCTGGTCTCAGTGATTGGTTCTGTTTCTGGTCGCTTCTCTTGTCCCTTTTGGACCTCAGTTTCCTCCAACTGTAAAATGGAAGTAAGGTGAGCCTTTTTGTCTTATGGGATGGTGTAAATAAAAGCATTTGGAAAAGTTTGAAGTGTAAATATAAGATACAGAAGTGAAACGTAAAATGCATTATATTTAAAGAAAATATAAAAGTGCAAACGTAAGGTCTCAGCCAGGCTCCCCGGAGGTGGAACCTTGCTGAGAAGGGGCAGGAGGAGGTGACAGGCGAAGGTCAGGCTTTGCTGAGCAGGGAGGGGATTCAAGGACTCCTGAGTGGGAGGAGTTAGCTAGCTTGCCGAGGTCCCCTGCCAGCAAGTGACTGGTGAGCACACGCACCTCTTACACTGAACGAGGGGCGCTGGGGTCACGGCACATGACACTTGAGACAACAGCCTCGTTTCACTCCACCCACCAACAAAAGGAGCTTATCTGTTGGGTCCCCCAGCCCCAGAACTCAGCTTCCTAAGTGAAGAAGCAGAAAGTGCTAGAAGAGCAACACTTTAGGTGGCTGTTCCGAGAGTCTCATCATGAGGGAGGGTCCAGATTACGTGAATTCCACTCCCAACACATGCCATTAACAGCATCTCCAAAGACTTCCAAAGACCTTTTGGCCTCTGAATGCCCCGGTGTGCTTCTCCAGACCTGAGAACCCATTGGAGGTTCTGAGAAAAGACTCTTGAGTCCATCTTGGTTTACATTTCTCGGGTACTGCTGTGACCTTGAGCAGGTGGAACCCTTGGGGTTGGTCCAGGAAATCTGAGCCACCTTGTAAAAGTCAAACAGACCTATAAACTTGGAAGGATCCTTGTCAAGGTCTACAGTGACATTTCTGCTTAGGGTTGGTCGTGGCCAAGTGTAATACCAAGTGCACTGGTCCACCACCATTGACAGGGCTTCTCTTCAGGCCAGGAGAAGGGGGGGTATGTGGGATGACCGGATGGCCATGACCCTGAGTTCTCAAGGAGGGGGGGCCTGTGATGGCCACGGCCTTGAGTTCTGAAGGGGACACATGCAAAGGTCCAGGGGCTTGAAGGCCGATGTGACTTTCAGGACTCCGGTCTCTCCTTGGTGGGAGGTGTGCGCCGTTCTCGGGCTTTGAGCTGGAGTGCGTGATCTGCCCCGTGTTGTAGCAAGAATTTGGGGCCGAGATGTTAAGAGCGCAGGGCTGGGGGCTGAGAGAGGAGACTTTGGGAGCCCCTGCGGTAGTCCAGGCTAAAGATGAGAGGGGTGTGGACCAGGCTGTGGAGGGGGGGGCGTGGCCGGAAGGCGCTGGGGTGGTTTGATGATACAACCGTGAGGATTTGCTACGCTCTGGACTTGGGGCGGGAGAAGCAAGACACCAGGCCGCTCCCAAGCCTGCTGTCCAGAGCAGAGGGCAGGAGGGCCGGAGCACCGTGGCTGAGGGGCTGTTTTGTTTCCCAGGGACTCGGGCGGCACCTGGCAGCTCGTCTGTGGGCTCAGCAGACGCCTCCCGGATAAATGAAGGGATGGATCCCGCTAAGCGTGGGGGTGACTTGCCCCGCTCCGCCCGGCCGGCACTGCGTGTCCCGCGACCTTCCGTCTTTGCCGAGGTCCTCACGCTTGTTTCAGGGCAGAGTCCTGCTTTCAGATGAGCAGGGCCGCTGTGGCCGCGTCTGCGTTTGGGTCTCTGCAGCCTGCACGGGACCCTCAGAGGCCTCGGGCGGGTCTCCCCCGCGCGGGTGAGACGTGCTGCCCCATGTGTAGAGGATTCAAAAGCAGCAATAAAATGCACTGAACAGGTCTGCTTTCCTGTCGCCGTCCGCGGCGAGTGTCAGCCGCACACCCCCTCCGCGTGGGGTGGGCCGTCCCCACCTCGCCCCTCTGCCCCGCGCCCACCAGGTCGCTTAGCACAGGATCTGCGGAGGCGCGGGGACTCGGGGACCCCTCCCCATGTCACCCCGCTGCCGGTGGCCAGTCCGGGGAGGAACCCGCAGCCTGGCGCCGGTGTCAGCACCTTCCCTGCCCCGCGCGGCCTCCCAGGGGAGACAGCCCCAGCGTGTGGCCCTGGCAGCTGGACAGCCTTTTGCCGAAATCCACTGTGCTTTCCACAGCGTGTCTTTCTGCTGAGCTGCAGCTCCAGTGTCCCTGTGCGGCGGAGCAGCGGGACAGCGTGGGCTCCCAGCGAGGGCGGGCGCTTACCCAGCGGAGCTGGCAGGCAGGCCTTGAGGGGCGGAAACGCGTCGCCCAGCAGCAGACAGACAATACATCACAGGCACCGCGGTTTGGGTCACTCACAGTTTGGAAGTGGTAAGCTTTGCTAGACGGGGTCGCAGGCAGGAGCTCCTGCAGCTGAGCCGTGTGCACGGCCGTCCGCTGGCCGGGGCTGCGAGCGTGGGTGCTAAGCTGCTCCCCAAAGCCCTTGTCCTCTGCGCCACACGGTCGGGCCAACGCCGCCTGTGCACAGCTAACTTCGTTCTTCTGGGCCTGCCGGCGGCAGGGGGGCTCTAATTCCTAAGTTCACAGTCATGGCAAGTTCAGCACAGAGAGGAGGCTGGCAGGGAGGGGAATCTAAGAAGCTGCTCTCTGGGCAGAAGGGGGAAATGGGAGCTGGGGGGGGGGGCCCGGGCCTCTGCCCAGCTGCAGTAACTGGCTGAGTCCTGTCCTTTCCTGCACTCCCTCCTCCCATCCTGGGCCGCCCCAGAGCAAGACTGAGGGTGGACGCAGGGCAACCCCAGGGGTCCTCTGCCGTCCTTACGGAGCTGGTGACAGTGACAGGAGGGTGGCAGCTGGAGCAGCAGAACCCCACGTCCCCAACTGGAACAGCCCCAGTTTGCCCCACCAAGGAACAGCTGCAGCCTTTGGACAAGCACCCGGCTCCCCCAGCCTCAGTGCTCTTACCCCTGCAATGGGAACAAGGAGGTCCTTGCCCCCAGCTTGTCGTAGGATGAGGGGGCCCATCAGCGTGACTCAGAGCCAGCTCTCCCCAGGGACACCCAGCCCTGCCGTCCTGCGGCGGCGGGGGCGGTTTCTGCAAACACCAAATTCTGTCCACCGCCAACACCCTCCGTCTGTTTGTGACCCACACTCCCTGCCCCGTTCCCAATTTCCAAGTCTGTGCTCTGGGTGCACAACTTAAAGCCCTGTGCAGGAGGGGTGGAGGGCCCCAGAGGGTGACGGGGCCACCATCCACAGGGGAGACCCTACCAAAATGGAGGGGGTACGAGGACAGTGTCTTGCTTCACCCCTTTAAGTGACGTGACCCGAGGAGAGCTGACATTAGGGGGAAAGTAACTGGGGGCCTCAGGACCTCCCCCCCGCGCCGGCCCCCAGCTCTCCCGTTCTGTGCCTCAGAGGGGTTGGGCTTAGGGTTCCCCGCCTTGCTTCCTGGCCGGAGCCCCGCTGGTGTGCGTATCCAGCCCTCTGGGAAGCAGCTCTCACAGTGAGAGGTGAGCTGAGACCCAAATCGGTGGTGGGAATGCAGGGGTGAGATGGAAAATGGGGCTGGGGATGTGCTCCAGGGCGGCTCAGGGGACCGTGACCAGGGACGCTGGCACGGGCAGTCCCCCCAGCACCCGCTCCCCTGAAATAACACAGTGCCAGCTTGGGGGGGGAGGGGAGGTACGAGGCAGCTGCAGGAAGACTGGGGGCGGGGCTGCGGCCGGGGCCTGAGCAGGAGGTGGGGGGTTGGGGAGGACGGCAGGAGGGCACAGTGAGCACGCCGGGACGGGCTCCATCCAGAACTGCGGCCCTGGCTGGGGGCGAGGTTCACCCCTAGCGGCAGGGAGCCCTCCTTTCTTAAGTGATGTGACCTTTACATTCCACCTGATGTTCAAAGTTACCCCCCATTCACCCCGCCAGGCGGAGACTTCGAGTGATACCTGTTCTGGGGAGGTGGTGTCTGGAGGTGGAGGGGTGCTGGGCGGCTGGGAGCCATGGAAGGTCACGGAGCAGGTTTGCTGGAGCAGCTGCAGCCCCCCTGCGTTTCCCACACCCCGTTGTCATGGTCTTTAGGGCCAGGCCACCCGTCCCTTGTTCTCTACAGAAGACTCGAAACCTTCGCTGGAGTCGCTGCAAATGACAAGCGTCCTCCAGGACAGGCTTCCTGCCTCCGCCTCACATCAGCTTCCTCAGCACCCCGCCCAGCCTCAGAGCCCACGCCTGCCGGCCCCCCGGACCCCACAGGCTTTCCCCGACACGCGGGTTTCCCTGCGTTCATTCACAGGCACCCGCTGACCACAGCCGTGTGTGCGTCGGTCCTGGGAGGACAGGGCCCCGTCCCCAGCCCCCTGCCCAGTGGGACCTTAGCTGTAGCCTCACTCCCAGCCCTAAGATCAGAGGTGGCTCTGCAGCCCCGTCTGCGCATGATCAGCGCGTGGCCGTGGTCTCTGCTGGAGGGTGACCGTCCCCCAAGTCAGCCCTGTGACGGAGGTGGGCGCTGCGGAGGCGTAATCTCATGGGGCTGCTCGCACCTCCTTCTTTCCGTGGACTCAAGCCCGTGGCAGGAGTGAGCTCGCCTCGACCTTGTGGTGGGCACCACCCCGTCGCAGGGGCCGTGCTCCCCCTCAGACGGGGAGAAACGAGGCTCTGGCCCCAGGGGCTGCCTCTCAGCTTCGAGACCCTGTGTCCCTCTGCCTTGCAGAGCTGGGGCCCGGAGGCTGCTTTGTTTCTGCAGGGCTGTGCGCTGTCCTGATCTAAAGGGCACCGTGACTCGTGACTCGAGCGGGGGACTGACGCAGAGGGAGGGAGTGGCTCCTGTGTGGGGGGGGAGCGTTTCCTGGGGGCGGGGGGCGTGGATGGGTTCTTGGGGCCGGGACGAGCGCAGTCTGTTTCGGGGGGGCCTTGCTGCTGCGGGGCACCACGCACACCTCCCCCCACGCTCCCCCTTCCTGCGGGCTTCGTCTTCCTGCAACCGACGGGAAGGGGCAGCGCGTTCAGGGGCATGTTGTGAGCATTTGCTCCCTTGGGCTTCCTTAATCCAGGGGTTATGAGGTTTTCACACTCATGAAGCACAAACACAGCGCACGTCCCAGCCCCGGGTGCAGATTTATGGAATCTTTGCTACATGCATCGCTCCGATATTTCCTACTCAGCTCCATTCCGGGCCCGGTGATGGTGGCAGCTGCAGTGTGACGGGCTTGTTTTAATCTGACGTCCGTAGGGGCTGGTGGTCCTGGGACAGGCTGTTTCCCGGGGGAAGAAGCAGAGGCCTGAAATAGAGGTTTCCTTCAAATCTTGCCAAGACTGATTGAACACATGAGCCAGCTGACCTCACCAGCCACCATAGTCCTTTCTGGGGCTGCCAGCGGGCCCCCTCCTCACCTGCTGCTTGGGGGGGAAGGTCCCCGGGCACCCCCTGCCCTCATGCCCTCCACAAGGCTTCAGGGCAGGTGTGGGAGACCTTGGCTTAGGGAGTCTTGAAAATAAAGTGTCACACGTAACACGTGAGTTGATTTATATTAAAGACTGGGAAGGGCTCGGGTTTCACGGAAAAGAGGTGTTTCACTCTGCTGCCCCCCAGTGTGTCCCCCTCGGGGCCGAGCGCCAGCGGACTTCCTGCTGCCAGCCCCCATCCTAGTGTGGGCGTCCATACCTGCTGACCCCGAACTCCGGGACCCAAACGGGCCCCCAGCCATGTCCACACCCCACACGGTCGGCCCTTATGTGTTCCCATGTCTCAGCAAATTCTTTCAGATCCATCTCTGTGCCCAGGGACGTGGGGACAGGGCAGCTCCTCCCACGATCTGACAGTTTCACTGTCCTTCCCGCCGTGCTTCTCAGATGCCTTTACTGTTCAAGTTAATTCATTTATTTAATTTCTTGTTCAAACTAGGTTGGCTAATTTTCTGACGTCATAGAATTTTGTTCTCTATGATTCATTTCTCTGAAATAGAAACCATTGCGTGTGTTCTGTTAGAACACACGCAAAAGGCACACATCTTTGAGATACGCTTCTCTGCCCCAAGTTCTCGTTTTTGTGCCCCCTCTTCCTGAGAGCTGCGTGGACACTAGAAACGCAAGTGTCCCACAAATGGGCAGTTGACTTGGGAGCTTTGTCGCACTGGCATCAGGGCCCAGGGAGTGAGCCCAGAAGCAGGTCCCCTCGCTCACAGCAGCTCCCCAGCAGGACTGGGGGACCGGGCAGGGGCTGCGGTGCCAGGGCGAGTTACTGGGGGGCTTGGTTTTAGAGAGGTGCGTGAGAGGGACATCGGAGCACAGCCTGGGGGCAGCGGTCTCGGGTGTGTGCTGGGAGGTCCCTCCCCCGGGGCCGGGGGCCCGGTGCTCCTGTAGCTGTGGTGGGCCCGGCCCTCGTCCCACTGTGTCCGCTAACGCGGTCCCTCGGCCGCCTTCCTTTCCTTGCCTGTCACCATCGTGTCCCTGGATCTTAGCCTGAGAGTGGGGCCCGGAGGCGCCCTGCGATGTGCCGTGTGAGGCCTGTGGGTGGTGGCTGAGCCCAGGAGCCCTGCTTCCAGCTGCGTGGCAGGGTCGGGGGGGTGCCAGCGCTTGCTGTTGGGAAATGAGGAGTTCGCCAGGAGCTACTCCCTGCAGGGCGTCGCTTTGGAACCCTGGCCAGAGGTCAGCTGGCGGAAGAGCAGCTGGTGCACCGAAGGGGTGGACGACGGGCTTGCACGCTGCCCCGCACCCTGCTCTTGGGCCCTGGGTTTTAATTGAGGTCAAGAGGTGGAGTGGGCGGCAGACGCAGCCCGGCCCACCCGCGTGGGCAGCAGGCAGCGCTCCAGCCGCCTAGCCTCTCCTCTGGGCCGGCTCTTCTCAGCCCCACAGGCACCCGGGCCCTGGACACCCGCGGGGGGACCCCTCCAGTGTCTCCGTCACCGGGCTGGCGCTGTGAGGGGCCCTCAGCTCCCGTCGCCCAGCAGAGGCACAGCGGGGACCCCCCAGCGCTCTGCACCCACCTGCAACTCCCGGCGGCAGTCAGACCCCTGCGCATCCCCAAACGCTGAGTCTGTCGTTCCCGAGTGCGGGAGTCACCCTGGACCCGTCCATGAGAATGAGCGCTTGTCATGTGACTCTGGGGGCGTCTTAGAGACGCTGCAGCCAGGGGCCCTGTGCAGCACTTGGCTTCTCTGTGCCTCATGCTCCCTACGGATAAAATGAGCAAAATACGCTGCATCTGGCCAACCGCCTTTTCAGGAAAGGCGAGAATGAAAGAAGCACTTTAAGAAGCGGTGTGAGAACGGCCCAGGGCGGCTGGGCTGGGCTGGGCTCTTCACCGGACGTGGGATGGGTCAGGCCGGAGGCGCACCAGAGGGAGTGGGCAAAGTGCACGTGGGCGTAGCGGTGGGGCGGAAGGCAGGCGGGCCCCCCCCCCACGACCGCTAACTAAGCAGCTCTGACCCCTGAACTCAGATCCCCTGTCCCTGAAATGGGCCATTGCGACCCTCAGGACCGGCTCCGTAAAGGGCAGGCGAGGCACACGGGGAAGGGTCCACACGCGGTACTGACGGTGCAGGAGAGCCTGTCGTCAGGGCACTCGCACGCGCACACGCCCGTGTGCACACTCACACACGCGGTGCACGCACACGCGCACACACACCTGCTGGAAGGGGCATTTCCGGCAGATGGTTGCGTTGCATTCCGTGCCATCGATTGATGACTTTCTGTGGTTTTCTACTATTTTATAACATGTATTTTAGTAGCCTTATTGAGGCAGGATTTACATACTGTAAAATACATTCCTTTTCAGTGACCAATTGAGTGAGTTTTGGTAAACTTAGGACTGTGCAGCCTCCACCGTCTGCTGTGGCACGTCCCCACGCTGTGTGCGGCTCCTCCCCCCAGGTGTCGCGCACCTGCTTCCTGCCTCTGTGGATGTTGCCCCTTCTGGACATTTCATGGAATCATGTAAGATGTGCTCTTCGGGTCGCGTGACTGTTTGACGTTTGTCCACGTACCAGTACTCTGCTCCCTTTTATTGCTGAATGGTTTTCCTGCGTTGTTTTGTGACACCTGTTCTTTATGGGCTTATGGTTCAGAAGCTTCATTTCTAGAACATTCCTGGCAGGTCCATCTCATGCTAGAGGACAAAGACCATCATCCAGAGAAAGGCAGGCTGCGCAGAGAAGGGATCGCGGGGCAGCGGCCCAGTGCAGGGGTGGCCCTCCCCCCAGACCTGGAACCACAGACCCTCAGCAGGCGGCCGCTTCCCACCTGAGCACCCACCCAGCTCAGAAGACGCGAGTGGTTTTTCGTTTTGAATTTCATTTTATTTTTTTAATACAGCAGGTTCTTATTAGTTATCTATTTTATACCTATTGGTGTATACATGTCAATCCCAATCTCCAAATTCATCCCACCACCACCAACCCACTGCTTTCCCCCCTTGGTGTCCATACGTTTGTTCTCTACATCTGTGTCACTTTCTGCCCTGCAAACTGGTTCATCAGTACCATTTTCCTAGGTTCCACATATATGCGGTAATATACAATTTTTGTTTTTCTCTTTCTGACTTACTTCACTCTGTATGACAGCCTCTATCTCCATCCACGTCTCTACAAATGACCCAATTTCGTTCCTTTTTATGGCTGAGTAATATTCCATCGTATATATGTACCACATCTTCTTTATCCATTCGTCTGTCAATGGGCATTTAGGTTGCTTCCATGACGTGGCTATTGTAAGTAGTGCTGCAATGAACATTGGGGTGCATGTGTCTTTTTGAATTGTGGTTTTCTCAGGGCATATGCCCAGTAGTGGGATTGCTGGGTCATATGGTAATTCTATTTTTAGTTTTTTAAAGAACCTCCTTACTGTTCTCCATAGTGGCTGTATCAGTTTACATTCCCACCAACAGTGCAAGAGGGTTCCCTTTTCTCCACACCCTCTCCAGCATTTGCTGTTTGTAGATTTTCTGATGAAGCCCATTCTTACCGGTGTGAGGTGATACCTCACTGTAGTTTTTGATTTGCATTTCTCTAATAATTAGTGAAGTTGAGCAGCTTTTCATGTGCCTCTTGGCCATCTGTATGTCTTCTTTGGGGAAATGTCTATTTAGATCTTCTGCTCATTTTTGGATTGGGCTGTTTGTTCTTTTAATATTGAGCTGCATGAGCTGTTTATATATTTTGGAGATTAACCCTTTGTCTGTTGATTCGTTAGCAAATATTTTCTCCCATTCTGAGGGTTGTCCTCTCGTCTTGTTTATAGTTTCCTTTGCTGTGCAAAAGCTTTTAAGTTTCATTAGGTCCCATTTGTTTATTTTTGTTTTTATTTCCATTACTCTAGGAGGTGGGTCAAAAAAGATCTTGCTGTGATTTATGTCATAGAGTGTTCTGCCTATGTTTTCCTCTAAGAGTTTTATAGTGTCCGGTCTTACATTTACGTCTTTAATTCACTTTGAGTTTATTTTCACGTGTGGTGTTAGGGAGTGTTCTAATGTCATTCTTTTACATGTAGCTGTCCAGTTTTCCCAGCACCGCTTATTGAAGATACTGTCTTTTCTCCATTGTATATCCTTGCCTTCTTTGTCATAGATTAGTTGACCATAGGTGCGTGGGTTTATCTCTGGGCTTTCTATCCTGTTCCACTGATCTATATTTCTGTTTTTGTGCCAGTACCATACTCTCTTGATTACTGTAGATTTGTAGTATAATCTGAAGTCAGGGAGCCTGATCCTTCCGGCTCTGTTTTTTTCCCTCAAGATTGCTTTGGCTATTCGGGGTCTTTTGTGTCTCCATACAAATTTTAAGATTTTTTTGTTCTAGTTCTGTGAAAAATGCCATGGGTAATTTGATAGGGATTGCATTGAATCTGTAGATTGCTTTGGGTAGTATAGTCATTTTCACAGCATTGATTCTTCCAATCCACGAACATGGTATATCTCTCCATCTGTTTGTGTCATCTTTGACTTCTTTCATCAGTGTCTTATAGTTTTCCAAGTATAGCTCTTTTACCTCCTTAGGTAGGTTTATTCCTAGGTATTTTATTCTTTTTGTTGCAATGGTGAATGGGATTGTTTCCTTAATTTCTCTTTCTGATCTTTCATTGTTAGTGTATAGGAATGCAAGAGATTTCTGTGCATTAATTTTGTATCCTGCAACTTTACCAAATACATCGATTAGCTCTAGTCGTTTTCTGGTGGCATCTTTAGGATTCTCTATGTATAGTATCATGTCATCTGCAAACAGTGACAGTTTTACTTCTTTTTTTCCAATTTATATTCCTTTTACTTCTTTTTCTTCTCTGATTGCCGTGGCTAGGACTTCCAAAACTATGTTGAATAAGAGTGGTGAGAGTGGACAACCTTGTCTTACTCCTGATCTTAAAGGAAATGCTTTCACTTTTTCACCATTGAGAATGATGTTTGCTGAAGACACGAGTGTTTGAAGTGTGTTTATCTCACTCCCACCTTCCTGAGAAGCCAGAGGACAGGGGTCCTTGGCTGGTGGAAGGGGGCCCTGGGGCACCTGGTGCAGACCCTCTGCAGCCTCTCCAGGAAGTGCACCCACTGCCCTGATACCTGATACGTGATGCAAGGTGGAGCATTTATCAACAAGAAGCAGCCTTTCTTTTCCTTTTCGTCACCGGAGGTGTTTGGAGCTCCTTTGCCAACTGTCACCTACGACACAGCCAGCACCGAACAGGCAAGTGAGGCACCGTCACCCAGTGCTGGTCAGAGGAGCAAACCTGGGGCCGAGCATCTCGGCTGTGGATCATTGACTGCCCAGCAGGGGCTGACGTCTGTCCCTGGCACCTTCCTCGGGAGAAGCCCCACTTCCGTGTCCCTCCGTCCACCACCTCGGGGTTCCTCTGTGTGTGTGTGTGTGTGTGTGTGTGTATGTGTGTGCCCACGCTTTGTGCAGCTGCCCGGTCACCTCACATCCTCCCTGTTTGCTCCTTACAGCAGGAGCACCAGGGACCTCTCATCAGTGGATCACAGGACATCTCGGCCAGTGAATTGAGCAACCGGGGTGCACGTGCAGGGGATCACGGGATACGGCATCTGTTTTCAGGCTCTTTGGCCATTTTAAAAATCATTAAGTTGCCGGTAAAAAGGACACACACATCTCGGAAGAGAATAATTTTGCATTCACCCTGGAGAGAAAAAGATAGGGCGGAAGCCTCTTCAGATTCATGTGTGACCCGTACAGCTGGGCGGGGGGGTGGGGGGGGGCAGGAATCACAGTCAGATAGAGCCGGGAAGAGGTCTCCTTCTCTCCATTGTGTTCCCCACCTTCCAACCCCATAGGGCCAGACATAGGGACAGCGGGAACCGGATTCCCTAGGACCTGCCCAGCTGCCCGTCGAGGAGCTTCCTGTGTTTGCCAAATAAAAGCCTCTTGGAGTCCCTCTCGAAGGGGGACAGCTCGGGACCCTTCCAGGCTCACCCCGTAATGGAAACACGGGGGTGCCGGCCGGCCTGTGGGAGCAGAAACCGCATTCAGGGGGCTCCAGGGGCCCCGCCCTTTGGCACTGCTCCTCCCCGCGGGTCAGAGCTCACGAGCTCAGCAGTTCACTGGCTCAGGGCCCGGCAGGAGGCTGTGATCTCGGCCCAAAGGGATCAGAGCAGGCCTTCAGGGAGACCGTGTTTGGGGACCGGTGTCTGCTACCTTGTCTGCTACCTCGGGATTCATTTCCAGACGCGAGTGGGAGGGGCTGCAGTGGGGACCCGGGCGAGCTCCAGCTCCTCCAGTGCCCTCCACAGCAGCCCTGGTTCCGGGGTCTGTGCCAAGGGCCTCGGGTGGCCCTACTCTCGGTCCCTGAAAAGGAGAAGGCGGTACATGGGGGAGCTGGCTTAGCTGGAGCTGGGCGGTGCCAGCCTGGCGCGTTGTTTATTTGCATTCCAATCAACCTGCACGTAGCCGGCTATTTATGACCCTGGACCTTGGCCGGGCTCCACCGCGGGCGGTTTCCCAGCCTGGAGCTCAGCAAGGTGCCTGTCCCAGGAAGCCCGGAGCTGGGTGAGTCTGGGGGTGCAGGGTCGCACCTGTGTCCGGCCGGTGGAAGAGGGCCCACACATGGTGATACGTGGTCCTGTCCCTCCGGGACCGCACCCCTGACGAGTTCTCTCCCACAGGAGGGGATGGAGGGCTCCTGGTCCCGAGACCCCATGTGCGGCTGGTGGAAGTGGCCCCGGGACGGCGAGATGCCCGCGGAGCACAGGGACGTCCTGGTGCTGCTCCCCACACGGGAACGGCTGCGGCTGGTCATGGGGGTGAGCGCGGAGGAGAGCCGGGTGGGCGACAGCAGGGGGGCAGCAGGGGCCATGGGGTGAGCCGGGCCATGTGTGAGCGGTGGCCGTGGGGACCACATGGGGCCAGTGTGCTGGCGGGCCTGCCCTCTGGGCCCGCACTGTGTTCTAATCACACCACTGCCCCCCAGCTTAGAGAAACGGACGCTGGCTCTGGCCACCTTTACACAGTGTGTGTCCCTCGGTCTGTAGCCCCCGGCTGTGGCCCAGGCCAGACACAGTCCGCAGCGTCCGGCGCCCGCGTGGGCTGATTTTGTTCCGAGGGGCCCATCCCTTCTGGAGCCTCTTCCCGTGACCCGGGCGGGGGTGGGTCTGAGGGCAGCTGCGTCCTCGGCCTGCAATAAACACTAAAGCTGCTGAGGGAACCAGATTCTGACCCGGCAGACGGGAGTCAGGCCGCCCACACCTTGTCTGCGGGTGACCGTGAGGTCCTGCCTGGAGGGGCGAGACCGCGGGTCTGTCCTCCCAAGAAGGTGGCTCCCGCCTTCCCTGGGAAGGGCAGCCCCTAAGCGCTGGGCTGGGGGACAGCGGAGCAGGGGTTCGCTCGACAGTGTCCGTGAGAGACCCTGCTTGGCCTCTAGCTGGTGGCCACGTGACTCAGGTTGTCCTTTCAGGGGAGATGTGAATTGTCGCTTAGGAATCCATGGATTCACTCCACACGCAGGGTGACACCCAGGCGCAGGTGCAGGATGGAGGCTCTCTTTAGGAAGCATGTGACTCCTGCAAACTCCCACCAGACAAGGCAGCTGTTTGAAGTCAGAGCCATTAGCTAAGAAGCCTCATCACAGAGGTGGCGTGTGCCCGACTCTGAATGACACTTTGTCTGCGAGCACCAGTGCACCCCTGGGGACGAAGCTCGCCTTTGCCGCCTTCCCCCGGCCCCCAGCCACCCCAGGGACAGCAGTTGTCACGCAGACGTCTTCAGGGCGACCTGTGTCAGCCAGCACCGCTGACACAGGTGCCCCGCAGGTGCCCCGGCCCCGCTGCTCCTCCCTCCCTGTGAAGGAGAGCCCGGAATGAGGGAGGGGCTGCACGCTGGCCGCGCAGGGACTCCCGGCCCCGCAGGGACCCTCCCCGACGGGACTTCCCGGGGAGCAGGGGTACGGTGAGCCGGGGAGGGGAGCCCCCGTCTCTGTACAGCAGCTGTAGGGGTGCGCGGGGCCTGGCCTGAGCACAGACACCCGCGGGGATACACCGGACAAGCCGGCCACGCTGTGGGCCCGCCGCTGTGCTCCGCGGCGACTCAGAGCCTGCACCGCGGCTGCCTGCGCCCCAGCTCCGGCCCTCGGGACACGGGGCGTCTAGTGGGTCAGTGCAGGGCCAGGTCGCTTCCAGCCGGGAGTTTGACGTCTTTCCACCTCATTCCAGTTGCCCGAGAGGAAATGAAGTGGCCTGAGTCCTCCGGTGCCAGGCGGTCTCTGGAGCTCGGTCGCGGTGGCCTTCTGGGCGTGTCTGAGCTGAGATCGAGGCCTCTCTTCCCCATCTCGGCCCGGAGCAGCCCCTCCTGTGCTGACTGGTGCCCCCCCGTGTCCGGCTCTGCCCCCTCCCTTAGCCCTCTCCACGCGCAGCCGGGGCCCTGCCCCCCGTTGGTCTGATCTCACAGACGGGGGCACTGAGCCCCAGAGTTGGCGAGCACTCGGTGCTGAGTTGGGGCTGCAGCCCAGGCCGCCTGGTTCCAGAGCCCGTCTGCGCTCTCGCTGCAGGTGTAGCCCCCTGCCCGCAGGGGAGCAGAGCCAGGGCAGCAGAGCTGGACAGGCCATGGGCTCCTGTGCTCTGGAGCCCCAGGCCCCGTCTTGGTGGCGTGCTGGGGAGGGGTCAGCCCTCCCATTTGGCCTGTGAAGGGAGTGTTCCTGATGGACGTAGCTGACTGTGAGAAATAAGTTCCTATTTCTGGGAACGCGGGGGGCAGGGTGCGAGGGGGACGGAGAACTCAGGAAGCTAACGTCCACGTGGAAACGTCTATCTCATGTGTTCAGCCATCGCGGACGCTCGGGCTGTCTAGGGCCCAATCAGAGGAAGATGGAATCTCTTTGTCTGTCTTTCCTTCCACTCTCACCTTGTCTGCCTGTCTTAGTTGAGTTGAGAGGCAACGGAAAGCGCCTAGAAAGTTGGCTGGCCCCTGGGGGAGGGGGGTAACCTCATTGAAGGTTAACTGTGGTTTATGAAAACGCAGCACTTGAAGTGGGAGGGGTCTGGTGAAGAGCGCTGGTCGCTGCAGGGCTGGTTTGGGGCTGCCTTTGGGAGGGGGCGGAAAGGGTATGAGATGCCCCATGGCTCCTGGGAATGTCTTGTCTGAGTCCTGGGAATTTCTCCTCTGCTCAGGGACACACTTCTGTACTGGAGTCAAGGCCCCCAAGCCTCGGCGTCCCCATCCAGCGATGAGATGCTGGAGCTGATCGATGGGTTTTCCGGGGGTTTGCTGTGTCCTTAGAGGTGCCTTGTGCCACGGGGAGGGTGCAGCAAGGGGACTTGGGGCGGGTGGGGGGGGGGAGGGGAGGTGCTGAGGCATTGGCCCTGCTCTACGTGAGCCTGGTTCCTCGGTGAAATTCACGGGAAGGTCGTCCTGAAGGACCGTGCATCCAGAGCAGAGCTGAACCCTCTAGATGGAGACGTGGATCTCGGCTGCGACGGGGCCCACGGAGCCAGCCTCCAGCGCCTGCGGCCTCGCCCTCCTGGCCCTGCAACTCGGAGCCAGCGGAGCCAAGTTACTTCCGGGGCGTGTGCAATGGGCTAGCAGCGAGGGAGGACCCCGTATTTAACTGTACCACGTGCGTCTTCACACCAAGCATTAGGAAGCCATGGGCTGGGAAAAGCCTTGCTGCGAATATGCGTCACCGTCATCGCGGGCGGAGGGCTTGTCCCTCACCAAACCAGATGGACGATGACAAGGCCGGCCTCCCGGGCACTGACCACTAAGAAGCGGGACTCCCAGAGTCACTGGAGCTCCGCCCGTCCCCGGGAAGCCTGCGACCAGCGTCCTCAGGCTGCCGGAGCCGGGCCGCGGGGCTGTCGCACTCCAGCCCCTCAGCTGCCCCCGTAAATGGGTCTCCATTCGGTGAACCCGAGCCTCCAGCAGCCGGCCTCTCACACACGGACACAGGCGCCAGGCGGCAACGTAGGCCTGTGGGGACCAACCACCGGCCCAGGAAGCACAGAGGACGGAGGGCCAGACCCACCAGGGAGATGTGTCGGCTACGGGATAAAGGACCCTGTGTGCCCAACAAATCAACGGCCGGGGAAGGGTCCCGGGGTGGGGCCTTCCTTGAGTCTGGATTCAAATCAACAAAGCATGAAGACGTTGACGTTTGTGAGACAACCGGAAATTTGAACGTGTGGGATGGCTGATATAAGGCTGTTGTTAACGTTTTAGGCGTAATGAAGCATTTGTGGGTGATGGAAAGCCGACTGGCTAATAGTTGTGTTGAGGGAGAGAGCCCGCCCTTCCGTGTACACACACCGACGGAAGAGCGACCTCACTCGTGCAGGCGTGGACGCACACCCAGGACTGGGGCCACGTGGGAGCGGGGAGGGGCGGGGAGGTGACGGCGCTGGGGGCTCGGCCTGGGCCCTGAAGCCCGGCAGGAGGTCCCTGTGAGGCAGGACGGCTGCTGTGGCAGAAGTGGGGCGTGGGGAGACATGGGCCTCCCCTGCAGCACACGCCCCTTTCAGGGGTGCCCAGACGCCAGCCCCGCTTTCAGGAGTCGCCTAGCGATGCTGGCTTAGGGTGAGGAGAGAGCCCGGTGGGGTTCCTGGGGGCGGAGCCTCCCACACCCCGTCCTTGCAGGGAGCAGCCTCCTGTCCTGGGGTTGGGCACGCCACCCCCGCCCTCGTGAGGGTCCCACCCTCTCACAGGCGGCCCGCTGCGTTGGGGGGACTTCTAGCCGTCAGCCTGAGGAGTGACCAGGGACCCCGAGCCCTGACTCTGCTGAGCGGGAAGCCCGCTGAGCCAGACCCCCTGCCCACCAGCCCGGCTTGGTGGACCCTCCTCTGGACTCCCTCCTCTTCCAGGGGTCGCCCTGCTCGGCGCCCTGAGCACCTCCCATCTCTATCGCAGGTGCAGGCCACCGGGCACGAGCTCTTCCAGCAGGTGTGCGACCTGGCCGGCATCAGAGAAGCCCACTTCTTTGGCCTCAGTGTGATAAGAAGTAAGCAAGTGTTGCCCGACGACCCTGGGCCCCCGGGCCCCTCCCAGGGCAGGGAGGGCGGGTGCTTGGGGCTGAGTCTGAAGGAGACCCCAGGCCTCTGCCTGGTGCCGCCTGGTGCCCATGTGTTCCAAGGGCACCAGGGTATCTGGGTGATTCCCCCTCACTGCACCGGAGCACAGGCACGTGCACTCATGCTCACACATGCAAATATTTACATACTTACACATTCACACACATGCACACTCAGGCACACATATACATATTCAAGTATTCACACGCACACATAATACACAAACATAATCACACTCGTGCACACTGTCTCACATATTTACATACTTACACATTCACGTGCGCACTTACATACACACATGCTGGCACACTCATACCCTCACATACTTATTCACACTTACAGGCACACACTCACACGTATTTACATGCTCTCACACTGGTGCACACATGCACACACACACATATACACTTGCACACTCCCCTCCTCTGGAGGGAGAGGGTGAGCAGGCTGGAAGCTTGCTTTCTGGAAGCCCTGGCCCTGCTGGTGTGCAGGGCCCAGTTCAGAGCCGTGGGTCAGATGGAGCCTCCGTGGAACCCTGGCGTGAGGAGGGGCAGTGCTGGCAGACGAGGTGGGGCGGCCGCCTTGTCCCCCCGTCCCAGGCTCCCTCCAGGCCCCCGGGCTCAGTGGACGAGCACAGGGCAGAGCCGGGGAGCTTGACCCTCTGCCTGGATCCCCCAGCCCGCGCACCCCAGGCAGGCGTCCAGGTGGGGGCCCAGTGAGATGGGGAGACCCCAGGGGGACATGGGCTCTGAGGACCCGGCCTCTCCCTCGGCCGTCCGTGCAGTGTGTCCTGCCGATTTGTAAGCGTTTCTCCGAGGGAAACAATCCCATGGTGGCCCCCGCGTGATGACCCAGGCCTTCGTCCCACGTGGGTTCCCTCAGTCCCAGCCGCAGAGAGGATTCCGTGCTTGGGCCGCCTGACCCCTCCGGGCCCCGAGCACAGAGATGGAGGCCCCGGGCCCCGAGCACAGAGATGGAGGCCCCGGGCTTGTCACTGGTGCGACTCCCGTCCTCCCCAGGCTCTCTTTGCAGCTTGTAATTTCATCTCAGCGTGGCTGAGAGCCGAGCCCTGGGACTCCCGGAGGCCGAGTGCCTAGGGGCTTGGGGGGCGGTGGGGGAGGCGCGGAGCAAGCAGGGAGGAGAAGGAGGATGAGGTGGGGTCACAAGTCAAGGTCCCGATGGGAATTCCTGCCCCTAGACCCCGCCGTGAGCCCCCTGGCGTGGACTTGGGGTGTCCCGTGTGGGACCCCCAGGCTGGCCCGGGGGAGGTGGTAGAGCTCAAGACAACCGCCTTTTCTCCTGTCTGTCAGGAAAGAGCTCCCCAGTTCCGGGCCCCGGACGGAATCAGGGACTTCGGTAAGACGGTGCTGCAGGCAGGGGGCCCGGCGCCCAGCATGGGGTTCACTTCCTAGAGTAGCAGCTTTGGGTTAAATTTTAATATTAGTGGACTTTTCCCGGTTTGCCGGGAAAGCTCAGTTAATGGGTAGCTTTGCCCCAGTTTACACTTCTGTCCAGAATCGCCGTCTTAGCCGTTGGACGCTGCCGCCTTGTGTCTGGTCCTCGCAGACAACCAATCAGGACGCGGGCGTTTCTAAGGAGTTTGATTCGTTTGGGGGAGGAGGGGGTTGCCAGTGCTTATTCCTCAACAAGTCTGTCGTCTTGTTCTAGAAGTTTCCCACCTCATGGAAATGAAGTCCCCATCGTTCCAGAGAGGGTCCTGGTGGGCCTGGTGGAGGCTGAGCGGGGGGCTGGCGTAGGTGGCGGGACCCGCTCACTTCGTGGCACAGGCCTCATGGCGTAGGACCGGGCACACGCGGGCGGTAAAGCAGAGACAGGGGACGCACACACGTGGTGACTTCATGCGGACACTCGTTGAGACCCGGAGCCCTGGGGGGAGGGGGGGTCGCAGGCTCTGGGGGGCGCCCTACCCCTGGGACGCGGTGGTTGGGTTCAGTGGTCCCTTCTTCCTCCTGAGCTTTGTCACTTGGGAGCCTGGGCCTCTGGAGCATCTCGAGGTGGCTTAGCTGAGGGTGTGTGCCACTCCGGGCCTCTCTGGTCCAGGACAGCCGCCAGCCCTTGGGTCCCCCCGCCAGGGCTTGAGGTGCAGTGCCGCCACAACCTGACCCTCCGAGGCCCCGCTGGGGTCTGGGTGTGGGACGTGCAGGCGGGCTCAGACTCAGTGGGTGGGCACGTTGGGGGCTCCAGACGCAGGAGTGAGGATGGACCTGAAGCCCGGCCACCGGCAGTAAAATAATAGAGGGACGTCGGGGGAGGGGTGGCAGGCTGGCCACCGGAGCAAGGAGGTCTCAGAGGAGGAAGCAGGGGGGCCGGTGGGGTTCACAGGCCCACCCCAGTCTCCCTCTGCCCAGGACGGAGGGACGCGCAGCCAGCCCCCCGTCCTGGTAGCCCTGCAGGATAGAGGAGAGGTGCAATGCTCATTTTACTGAAAAAGTATTTTGAGAATTTTGAGACACCCATGAAAGTAGAGAAAACAGCATGCAGCAATTGCCAGCCTTTTGCCATACCTGCTCCATTGAACCCTGAATGTTTTGCTGATTATTTAAAATAAATCCCAGTCTTCATGCTATTCCATCCCTAAATACTCTTTACATATCTCTTGAAAGAGAATATTTTCTTAAATAGCCACAATGCCATTTGTACACCCAACAGAATTAACAATTTCTTGATATTATTTAATATTTGCTTGATATTCAAATTTCCCAGTTGTTTCGGAAATGTCTTTTTATAGCTGTTTTGTAAGAATAAGGACCCAAATAACGTCCCCGCGTTGTGTTTTTGTCACCTTGTCCCGAAACGTCTTAGGGTCAGGGGCAGCTTCTGTGCACCCTGCTTGGGCCTCAGGTAACAGGTACCTCAGACCAGGCGGCTTAAACGACAGAAACCTGTTGTCTCGCAACAGACCTCTGGAGGCTAGAGGTCTGAGATCCCGGGGTCAGTGGGGCCGTGCCTCCTGAGGCCTCTCTCCTCGGCGTGTGCTTGGCCGTCTTCTCCCCTGGAACTCACGTGGCCGTCCCTCTGTGCAGACCTGTGTCTGAGCCCCTCTTCTTATGTGGACACCAGTCCCACCGGAACAGGATCCACCCTAGTGACCTCATTTTCACTTAATCACCTCTGAGAAGGCCCAGCTCCAAATACAGTCACACTGTGAGGTCCTGGGGGTTTGGGCTCCAACATAAGAATTTGGGGACACATGCGGCTCCTGACACCCCTCCCCTTTTTCGTGCCAGTGGCTTGCTGAGGCCAGTGCGTCCACTGTCCCGCTGGCAGCCCCACACTCTAGGGTCCCGTTTCCTCCCAGCATCACCTAAACTGTCTCTCACCCCACACTTCCCTGTCCCGGAGGTTGGCTGGACGGCTCAGTCACTCCAATCAGCCTTCTGGGTGGGACAGCATCACATACCCCAGGCCTGGCCCCGGGCGTGTCCGTCACCCGACGCCACGTCTGGGCCCTACTTCTAGTGGTGCGAGATTGGCCCGTGGGTTCAGGTGGGCAGTGCTGGAAGCCCACGTCCAGCGGGTGGGCTGCAGCTGGGGGGCTAGTGGACGACTTTGAGAAACAACACATTCGATCCGTTTCTAGTGCCTTTGTCGTCTAGGTTAGTGACGCTGTCAAGACTTTTCTTCTAGAGCTTGAACCTAAGCTGAAGGTGGTTTGTTTCTTTCTATTCTTTATTGTGAATTTGGGGGGGAGGTTGGAAGGAGCAGGAAGGTGATTTAGATAATCATGTGCGAAAAAGGGCCCTTGCAGCGCCTTGCAAGGCGGGCTTGGCTTTTCACTCCTGTTCCCACATGCGGGCTCCTTAGACAAAACCCCGATCCTTTAACAGCACCACCAAGGTCAGACGGCATGCGATGGCTAAGCCTGTGGGCTCCGACCACCCTGGGGGAGCCTCCCGGCCGCAGAGGATGGTCTAGATGAATGAAAAGCAGTGCTTGCTCAGAGCAGAGGTGGGCACACTTCCTGTACGGGGCCAGATAGTGAGCGCCTCTGGCTTTGCAGCATGAAAGCGGCTACAGACGTTACGTAGACAGAGGAGCCCGGCTGAGCTCTGCTTGGCCCAGGGCCCTCCTTTGCTGACCCCGGGCTTCGAGGGTCCTTGGCCTGGGGGTGGGGTGGGGCTTACCCTAGGACCCCTACCAGGGCTTTATTAGCTGTGTGACTGGCGTGTTTCCTAGCCTCTGCAAGGCCCGGTTTCCTCCTCTGCAAAGTGAGCATAGATACAGCCGAGGTGCTGAGGACGCGAGGGTGCGGGGATTGGCTCAGGGTCCCAAGCCCAGAGCCTGCACACGGCAGGCTCACGCCTCCTGAGGCGGGGGCTGCTGAGCGGTGTGGCGGGCCCCGTCCTGGTCCCCTGGCACCGCCCTGCCTATACCCTCCAAGGCGGCCTCCTGGAGCTGGGAGGGGTCAGGCTGTCCTGCTGTCGTCAGAGAGGGGCCTGCAGGTGGCGCAGTCGAGGCCCTGAGAGTCACCGGTTCTGGAGCTGAGCCCGACGGTAACGGATGGAGGCCGGCCCGCCCCACACTCCTCTCTAGAATAATCTCATTTTTCTCCAGCTTACAAAGGAAACACGTGGTCGTAATAGTCCGAAAACACAGAGCGTAGAATTTGGAAAGAAGGGTCCCCCGTGACCATTCCCAGCGTGACCACGTTAACCTGGTTGTTGACTTGAAGTTGGGGAGCTTGGTCCCAGGTTTATAGGCCTTTCCAGTTTCGAAGGACTCGGTCTGCAGCTGGGAGAGGGGCTGTTGGGAGGAAGGAAGACCCTTTCCGACGGTCGCGCCCCCGGCAAGTACCAGCTCCAGTGCCATCGCGATGTCAGTGTCTAGGTTTCAGTATCTAAAGATTCCACACTTTGGAAAACCACCCGGTAAAGCCTGCACGTCAGGAGACACGCTCCTTCAGCCTGCCACCCCGAGGAGGCCACCACGTGTGACTGGTCGCACATGGGCCCCTCCCAGCACGCTCTGCTCCAGGCCCTGCTTCTCTTTGTAGACAGCGAGCACGTCTTCATGGATTTGGAGCAGAAGCTCAGCAAATACTTCTCAAAGGACTGGAAGAGAGAAATGCATAGAGTGAGCTAAACTGCCAGGTGGGAGGGCAGGGTGGAGGGGCCCGGGAGGCCCAGCTGCTGGCCCCCGGGGGGGTCCGCCCCCCACCCCAGGTCCCGGTGCGGAGTCTGCCGGGCGCAGGGAAGCCAGCCACGTGGGTGCAGGTGCATGCCCTTGAGTGTTCTGGACATTTGCTCAGCTTTTCCTTTAACAAAGTGACATAAAATCATGGACTGCCCTGCAGTACGGACCTGAGCTGTGGCCTCGGGCTGGGTCTGAAGTGACGGAGGTGATGGCTCCCTCCTGAGCACCAGCCGGGGGTCAGCCCCCTCCCCCCAGGTTTCAGTACCGCCTTCTCTCCACCCTTCCACCCCCAGGGAAGCGGCAGGCCCGGTGCCCCCTTCGTGGCCTTCCTCAGGGTGCAGTACTACGTGGAAAATGGAAGGCTTATCAGGTAAAATTGCTCGCTGGTTCTCTGGCACGTTCCCGGAAGGGTGACCACCTGTCAGGATGCGGTATCGCTGTTGCTTGGGGGATAGAGGCGCAGCCATTCTTTTTAATTAACCAACATGTAAAGACTAGGGCAGAAACAAGAGAGTGTTTCAAACACGGGTATTTTTATGCCCTAGGGTGGGGTTTTTCCCAGGTGTGCGTTGGCGGGTCTGCGGATTCCTGTGTAAGTGGGGACCATCCTCCTACTCTGGGCTGCATGCCCAGCTGCTGGTGCCCCGCCCGGATGGGAAAGGGCCCCAGGCTGGCACACCTGGAGGGCCTCCTTCTGAGTTCCTGGGGCTACCTTCCCGAGAGAACCCCACCAGAGCATGTGGGAAAATACAGACCCTGGGGCTCCCCAGGAACTGAGTTAGCCCAGACCGGGGGCGGGTAAGCAGGACCCGGGTCCCAGGAATCCCCTGAACAGGTGCAAGCGGGCCGGGGTCCCCACAAGCCTCCCCAGGCAGAGAGCTGGGGGGAGGGAAGGTTCTAGAAAAGTCTCGGAGGGGAGAACAGGCAGGTTGGGGGGAGGGAGCGTGGCTGCCCCGTGCTATGGGGCCAGTCGCTGGTGGTAGTGTTAGAAGATCTGAACTTGTTCTTCCTGGGGGCCCTGCTCCCTGTGTGTGTTGGGAGATTAGCAGAAGAAAGGGGCCCGTCTCTTGGGAATGAGCGGCTATAAACCAGGTCTGCCGAGTCCTGGGTCCCAGGAGCCCTGCCCGAAGTCAGGCTCACCTGGCTTCTCAGCAGCTGGGGGGCGGCAGCACATCCACCTGAACCTCCCCCGCTACAGGGTCCTGGGGCCCTGGGGCAACGAGACGGGGCCTGGTGGGCAGGGGGGGGGTGGTGACAGGCGGGGTGGGAGGCCGCGGGCTGCAGGGGGACAGCCCTCCCGAGCCCGCTCGCCTGTCAGCGACAGGAGGGCCAGGCACCTGTACTACTGCCACCTGAAGGAGCGGGTGCTGCGGTCCCAGTGCGCCCACCGGGAGGAGGCCTACTTCCTGCTGGCTGCCTACGGGCTGCAGGCCGACCTGGGCAATTACCGCGAGCCGGCACACTCGGGCCGCTACTTTGAGCCGCAGGCCTACTTCCCGCAGTGGGTGAGGCCCCTCTCCATCCTGGCCGCCGCCCCCGGGGGCGGGGGGAGTCCCCGGGCTAGAGGGGGCGAGGAGGACGGGGAGCCGGCTGGACAGATGGCCTGCGGCTCCCTCCCCAGATCATCACCAAGAGGGGCAGCGCCTACATCCTCCGGCACACGCCCGCCCTGCACCGCGAGCAGCGGGGCCTGAGCCCCAAGCAGGCCGTGCTGCACTTCATCCGGGAGGCCTGCCGCCTGGAGGACGTGCCCGTGCATTTCTTCAGGCTGTACAAGGTCCAGCTGCGGGGACGCCAGGCGGGGGAGGGCGGTTCAGGCCCGGGACGCACCTCCCCAAGGGTCCACAGGGCGGCCGGGACCCCGACCCAGGACAGGAGGGACAGAGTCCCCACGGCTGTCCTAGGACTGGGACCCCGACCCAGCATCAGAGGGGAAATGGGAGGAGGCCCGGGGACCCCACCTCAGCCCTCAGGCACCCCTGGTCCACCAGCGAGGGTCTGCGAGGAGGGCCACAACCCCAGGCCTGGGGCTGTAGACCTTGCCAACGTCTGTGTCCTCTTAGGATAAGAAGGAGGACCGACCTACTATTGTCCTGGGACTGACCCTCAGAGGAGTGCAGGTCTATCAGGTGACCAGCAGGGGCCCTCCTCTTCTTCCTCCTCCTCCTCCCCTCCCCTCCTCCTCCCCCCTCCCCCTCCCCTCCTCCTCCCCTCCCCTCCCCTCCTCCTCCCTTCCCCTCCCCTCCTCCTCCCCTCCCCTCCCCTCCTCCTCCCCTCCCCTCCCCCTCCCCTCCCCTCCTCCTCCCCTCCCCTCCCCTCCCTCCCTCCCCCTCCCCTCCCCTCCCCTCCCTCCTCCTCCCCTCCCCCTCCCTCCCCTCCCCTCCCCTCCCCTCCCCTCCCCTCCCCTCCCCTCCCCTCCCCTCCCCTCCCCTCCCCTCCCCTCCCCTCCCCTCCTCCCCTCCCCTCCTCCTCCTCCTCTCCCCCCTGCCCCTCCCCTCCCCCCTCCTCTTTCTCCTTAACGCCCCCTCCCCTCCCCCACGGGGGCTGGCCTTGCTGCTTCCCTCCGGCTGGCCCTGTGCACGTGGCCCTGCTGTCTTGCAGGAGGTGAACCACATTCCACAGCTGCTCTACGACTTCCCCTGGCACCACGTCGGGAAGCTGGCCTTTCTGGTGCGTGTCTGATGGGGTCGGGGCTGGGGGCGGGGGTGTCTTAGCCCCCAGGAGCCCAGGGGAGCCTGGCAGACGCTTGTCCTTCAGGACACTGACCAGGCATGTCATGGCCCACGAGGTGCAGGCACAGCCTGAGGCCTGGGGGGTGTCCCGCGTGGAGACGGCCCCGCCCCCTGGCAGTGCCCTCCTGCCAGGCTGGGTGTCCTGGTTCTCGTCACCAGGAGAACTTCTGGCTCCTGGGTGGAGACAATAAAGGGGGGCGAGGAGGAGGCCGCAGACGTGCTCCATCCAGACGCCCTGGGCCGGGCCTGGCACCGGGCAGGTGGCAGGGACGGTGGGCCTTGGGTGCAGGCTGCACTCGAGGGCCCAACAGGGCCGTGGGCCACGGGGTCCGCCTCCCCCAGCCCAGCGCGGCGGGCGCCGAGTTACAGCTGCCCTGAGGCCCCTCCCCCAGGAGAAATCAGGTGGCAGGACAGAAACAGGGCAGCCCCAGCAGAGGGCCTGGCTGATGCTGTGCTGTGGCTTTCTCGGTACGTCACGTAGCGTCTCTTCTCCGCTCAGGGCAAGAAGTTCGAGCTCTGGCCGGACGGGCTGCCCGCGGCCCGGAAGCTGGTGTACCGCACGGGCTGCCCCTGGCGCTCCCGCCACCTGCTGCGCCTGCTCAGCGCCAGCCACCAGCTGCGCCTGGCCCTGCAGCCCGCGCTGCAGCGGCTGCGGCAGCTGGAGGAGGCCCAAGGTGGGGCCGTCCCGCCCGCGCCCACCCCTCCTCTGCGGTTGAGGCCGGACGCTCGGGGCGCGGCAGCCCGCGTCGCACCCTGTTTTCCCACCGGGGGGTTGGCAAGGGGTGGTGGCGACCCCACTCCTCCAGCTCTCCTGGGGCCTGATTCTAAAGATGGGGGCCGGGGGGGAGGCGAGGCGAGGGCTGCAGTAACCCCCAGGCGGTTCCTGGAGGCCCTGGCAACGCACGCATGCGTGTGTGAGCATGGAGTGCCTGTGTGCACATGTGTGCACGCCCGCTTGCGGGGGCTGCTTGGGGTCCCTCACACTGAGACCTGAGAGCCCTAGGGCAGTGAGCACGAGGGCGAGTGTTAGGAGTTTACCGGCTGCTGGGGACAGATGCCACCTGGGGGCCTGGGCTATGACAGCAGACACTCGGGGTCCTGATCTCTGGGTGGCACTTCCCTCCCCCCACTCTGCATCTTCCTGGGCCTGGCGGTGGGCTGGA
The DNA here is from genome assembly GCF_009873245.2 of Balaenoptera musculus. Lineage (NCBI taxonomy): Eukaryota > Metazoa > Chordata > Mammalia > Artiodactyla > Balaenopteridae > Balaenoptera > Balaenoptera musculus. The sequence goes on from NC_045796.1 coordinate 1,937,797, forward strand.
CCCCTGGGCCTCTGTCGGCCACTTGCGGCTCCGTCTCCAGCGCTGTTCTTACACCCCCCCCCCTCCCCCCACACACAGAGAAGAAGTGCTACCGGGAGTCCTGCATCAGCGACGTGCTGGAGCTGGACCTGGACCTGGACCCGGACCCGGCCAGCAGGGCGTCCCCTGGCTCCGCTGGCAGCGGGGACAATGGGGACGGAAGCTGGCGTCCCCCGCACCGCCTCTCACTCCTCTCGTCTGGCAGCCACTGCAGCTCCCACTCGTCGGGCATCGAGGCCGACTCCCAGCTGGCGGGGCCCACGGAGCCGGGGGAGATGTCGGTGGATGAGCCCTTCGTCGGGGCTGCAGCGCTCCGCGGGGAGGAGCCGCCCTGCAGCTCCAGCACCAGCCAGAGCAGCCGTGGCACAGTTGGTGGTGGCAGAGGTGGGCCTGAGGGCGACACCCGGGACCAGGGGGAAGGTGCGTGTGCTGCTTGGCTAGATGCCGGCTGCGTCATCGCTGTGCGTGCCGGGAGAGGCTGGGGTGCTCGTGACCCTGGTTCTTGGGGACCTTGTTACACAGGGGCCCCTCCACCACCGGGCCTGGGAGCAGAGGAGGGAGGACAGGGCCCTCCCTGCAAGACGTGGTGGGTGGCGGTCCTTCAGTCCCCCTGCAGCTGGTAACTCCTAGGGAGCCTGACCTGGCCAGCGTCCCTCATGTAAGATCCCATCGGAAAGCATTCAGCCAGGTTTCTCTCTTGCTACCCGCGGGGGTCAGTAGAAGTCACGTGACAGTCGGCCACTTATGAGCCATTCTAGGACCAAGCACCCACCCGGATTAGCATGAGCTCCTTGTCCTCAGGGATGCTTCCGCAGTAGGTCTGGGAGCGGGGGCCCTGAAGTGGTTCCTTGTCACCCCAGGAAGGTTACGCAGGCTCTGCTATTCCCTGAGCACCTGCAGCGTCTTTGAGAGTGGATACAATGGGTAATCGTGGGGACCAGCCTCAGGGCCCGGCCACCCAGGTCCACCTAGAGTCACCCAAGGTTATGCAGGGTCACCCAGCATCACCCAAGGCCACCCAGAGTCATTCAGGGTCACCTCAGGTCCCCCAGAATCATTCAGGATCACCCAGTGCTACCCAGGGTCACCTAGAGTCACCCAAGATCACCTAGGACCAACCAGAGTAATTCAGGGTCACCCAAGGTCACCCAAGATCACACAGTGTCAGGTGGTTTTGGTCAACCTGCCGTGTCCACCTTTACATTCTGAGTGATAAAGGACAGATCGGTCTCCATCTCTGAGGTTTTGCCCAAGTGTGTGGTCTGCAATCTGGTATGAGCAATAATAATGATAAGATGGCGTTTGCCCAGTAAGCGCCTGCTTTGATTAGACATCAGAGCACTTGGACAACTAAAGCAGCCCGGTACGGAAGGACAGGGCAGTGTGAGTGGGGGGCAGGGAGTGGGTGGGGTCCTGGGGGACCCTGCGGGGAGAAGGCTGGGACAGGCGGGGACCACCTAAGGGGAGGACCCCGGGTCGCCCACGGAAACCATCGCTCCTCGAAGGGGCTCCAACACCTCACATGGAGAACACGCGTGATAGTCTGGGGTTCCAGATGACCTGCAGGCAGGAGGCCAAGGTCACAGCCCACCCCTCTGTGACCCCGAGGCCTGAGAGGAGGGGTGCGGGAACCACAGAGGCACCCAGTCTCATCCCAGAGTTTGGGGCCCTGGGGTGGGCTGCCCTCTGCAGGGAGCAGGCGGGTGTCCCCAGGCCCTGCTCACGTGCCCTCGCCCTCCTCGCAGCCTCTCCCCAGCAGCCCTCGGCCGTGGTTCGGGTCACGCTGGTGAGCACGAGGGGCCCGAGCGCTGAGGCCCTGCACCAGGTAGGTCCCCACGTGGGCCAGGCGGCCGCTCCCTGTTCCACATCGTGCCCCGTCAGGTCAGGGGCCCTAGGCCCGCCCAAGGGTCCCCGGGAGACTCCGTCGGGCAGTGGGGGACCCGTGAGGCTTTAGGGAGCGAGGCGGGTCAGGAGCTGGGTCTCCTCGGCCTCCGCGGCTGTGAGTTCGGCCTGCCGAGTGGGGTGTCCACCGGCCCCGCCCCCTTCCCAGGCGGTGGGCGGTGTGAACAAGGCCGGCACAGCTCGGGCCCCAGGAGTGCGGGGCTCTGGGGGGCTGCGCCCCGGCCCCCAGGAGCAGGAGGGGGGCCAAAGCCAGTGGCCCTGGGAGGTGGGGTAGAGGACGGGGGGCTGGAGGTGCCGGGCTTTGCTTAGGGCGGACCTGGGGGAGCCCCAGTGGGCGGGTGGTGACCCTGGAAAGAGAGTGAATGTTAGGGTGCGATTTGACTCAGAGGGAGGCAGGCGGGCGCGGGGGGGGCCGGCAGGAGGTTGAAGTTCAGCGGGGGCGGGGGCGGGGACGGGAGGGGGCGAGAGTGGAGGGGAGGGCGAGGCGGCTGCAGGACGGCCTCATGGTCTCTCCCTGCAGGTGCCGGAGGCCCGGGCGGCAGCCGGCCCCGCGGACCCGCACAGCCGCAGCGTGGACGATGTGCGCCCCGCGCCCGCCCCGCGCTCGGCCCCGCGCCCCGCCCCGCGCAGCTGCCCCGTCCGCCGCGCGCTGGACCCGGGGCCGAGGAGGTCCGTGAACTCCCGCTCCCTGGACGTGCTCGGAGAAGACCAGCTCCCTGAGGAGTTTGTGGTGTAGACGCCTCGGGGCGCCGCTTCACCCCCGCAGGGCCCCGTCCACGCCGCACGGCTCCGCCCACTTGGCACTCTGTCCCTGCAGCGCCGCTCCATCCACGCGGGGCTCCGTCCACGCTGCTCGGCTCTGTCCATCTCTCCATCCGCGTCTCGCCGGCCCTCTCTGCCCTGGAGGCTCCCGCCTCCCACCGCCAGGCTGAACGGGGCCTCTGGCACCGCCCCTTTTACCTGGCGGCTTTGCACCTTCACCTGTCTGAGGGGTGGAGCCAGCTGTGTCAGGCCTGGCGGTGCCGACTAGGTCTCACGTTCCCTGCTGCTCGGACTATGGCCGGTCCGAGCATCTTCCGTCCGCGTCTCCAGGAGGCAGAAGCCGAGGTCCGGGGCTCCAGTCTCTGCGCAGTGGCGCGTGGGCCGTGCAGCCTCTAACGCTCGAGGGAAGGTGTCTCAGCTCAGGGGTCCCCAACCGCCCGGCCGCAGCCTGTTAGGAGCCGGGCCGCACAGCATGCCCTCCAGAGCTCGCATCATTCCCCCCCACCCCCCCGCCGCCACCCCGCCTGTGGAAAGATTGTCTTCCACCAAACCGGTCCCTCATGCCAGAAAGTTTAGGGACCAATGTCCTAGCTGCTCGCGGACATTGGAGAGACCTCTGGGGTTCCCCTGCCACCAACTCCTCGATGGATGGTGAGACCAGGAACAGCAAGCTTCCCGGGAGTCCTCGAGCGCACGGTCACCATCGCTGTCACTGCACTGGCCACAGGGTCCCCAGACCACCCTCCCTGCCGCCCCTGCTGCTCACAGCCCTGGGCCCACTGGACAGAGGCGCCTCTGTGAGCTGTGCGCCCAGCTGCGTCACCCCAGACCCTCAGCAGAGCCCACCTTGTCCGCCGTGGGTACACAGAGGCACCGGGCCTGGAACCGCACAGCCACGTGGACACTGGTTCCGTGGAGCTGGTGGCAGGAAGTGGGAGAGGCAGGCTAAGGAGGAAGCCGTGATCTACTCTGACCCACAGAAGGAAGGCTCCAGAAGAAAGCCCGCCTGCGCAGAGCCTGAGTTTTCTCCTTTCCCGTCACAAGTCAGGCTCTGAAGGTGGTCCTTCCCCACCTCCTGCCCCAGTATCCACCCAGCCCGGAGGGCGTCTGGGCACCAGGGAGCCATGGCATCTAGTCAGCACTGGTCACCCCCCGCCCACCGGCCATTCGTTGCCACTGCCCCCTCCCCGAGTCAGAAGACTGGATGGGAGGTGGGGACAAGGATGGGGCCGGACCGCCACCCCCCCTCGTCTGGGGCAGGAGACCCCTTCCGAGCTTCTCCACCTCTCCAGTTGGCGGCTCCACCAGTGGCTGAACGGCTGAGTGGAGTTTCACAGCGATTTCTGGAAAAGCGTATTGAGGGACTTTGACCTTCGCTGGGGGCCGTACTGGCCGGTGATTAAGAGGCCGGTGAGCAGGCCGAGTGTCCCACTTGGGGCTGGACCCGCCGGGCTCGGGGCGCCAGGAGGGTGGGCTGTAGTTAACGCTGTGCTTTCCCATCCAAGTCAGGGCAGCTGCCCCAGGGCTGAGACATGGCCCCCACCGCGCCTCCAGGGCCCTGCGTGCAGGGGGCCTTCTCGAACCGTCCACCTCATGGACAGTGCAGAGTGGCTGCGCTGAGCCCAGATGGTGGAGGGAGCTGGCCTCAGGCTGGCACTCTGTGTCCCCAGAGGGAAAGGCAGGGCTGGTGCCGTGTCTCACCTGTCTCCTGACCCCAGCTGGGCCCTGCATTCCTTGCTCTGGAACAGGTGGGACTCCACGGGTAACACCACCCTTCCAGCCTGAGGCTGGTGACAGGCACGTGGCGTGGTGTGGCTTAATTCACCTGTGCGTCCCTCTGGCCCTCCCCCCTTGCACACCTGCTGCCCTCTTTGTCTGGATGCACTGACCTGTGTGTCACTGTCGGATAGTCCCAGGCACTGTGCCCGAGACACCATCGTCCCCTCCCTGTTCTGCTCACGCCTTGAGGACCCCACAAGGGCCGTGTTTTGGGGACACGGTGGAGCCTGAGCCCAGGGGGCGGAGTGTGCAGCCTGGTCCTAACCGGGCCTCTTGGTCCTTCCTGAGAAAGGAAATCTTGCTCGTGCACACACCGCGCATGTGTAATGAAGGGCTGCACACACGTCCGTGTGTCTGCACCTGGGCAGCCTGCGCGGGGGGGCGGGGCGCCGGGAGGCTGGGCGGGGCAGCCACACGGGTACTAGATTCTCGCGGTGAAGGTTCCTGGACACGGAAAGCTTCACCTCGTGAGGAACCGCGGTGCCCTAGCGCTGCGTGGACCGAGGAGCTTGGAGGGGAGACCAGCCCCCCGCCCTTGGAGTTCATATCTGTCTAACTCGTTTTTTAAAGAAGCCTGGTGGGGGTGGCTGAAGGCCGGTGCTGCCGTGGGGCACGGGCCGGCAGGCGGCCAGGGGTCGGTCGAGGTGGCCTCATCTGCTCAGTCTTTCCCTCGTTAAGCAGACGTCACCGAGGCAGGTCACGTGCCAGCACTGGGTGGACGCCAGGCGGGGGCAGCGCCCCCCAGCCAGGCGCGCGGTGAGGGCCGGGGTCGGCCGTGGTGCTGCTGGACCTCCCGAGCTGCCCTTCAGAGTCCCCTGTGCAGGAGGTGCCCACATGCCCCGCTGGGCCGCCCCGAAACAGGGCTCCCGAGGACACCCAGCCTGTGGCCACAAGAGCAGGTGGCGAGGGAGGTGTGGCCGGGGCCCTGGAAGGCGGGGATGGGCATCCAGAGCTGTTGCGGGCCTGAGCCCCTGCTTTTCCGAGAGTTTCTGAGGTCACAGAGTCGGGTCCCCAAGGTAAGAACTGAGGTTGCATCTGCCCTGGTCTAGGGCCCTTTAAAGGAACTTTTGGGAGCAGGAGCCCAGCCTAACGGACTGCTTTGCTGTCCCACACACACCCATACGTGTGCACACGCAAGCACACGCGTGCACACGAACGTGGGCAGAAGGGGTGAGTGGGCGCGGAGCGGTGGAGGGAAGCTTTCACCGGGTGCCCACTCGGAGCCCCTCGCGGGTACTCGGAGCGCCGGCGTCTGAGCGCCCGCCCCCGCCCCCGCGCGTCCCGCGGCTGCCACGAGAGGGCGCTGGCGGCGCGCTGTGGCTCCGGGGCGGCGGGGACCTGGGCGCGTCCCGCCCGCGCGCGGCTCAGGGGCGGCTCTGGAAGGCGGGGGCGTGGCCTCGGGGTTGGGCCTGTTGGGGGCGGGCCCGGGCCGGGCCGCTCAGGCCGCGTGGCTCCCGACCTCGAACGCGGACTGCGCTTGCGTCTGTCACCCCTGATCCAACCCACCCCGACCTGAGGGTGGCCGGCGCCAGGGGCCGAGGGAGGCTGGGCGCAGCCCCTGTGTCCCTGGCGGAAGAGGCGGCAGGGACCGCTGGCTGACCCCGGAAGCCACCGGAGCTCTGTTCCTATTTCTGCGCTCCCTCTGGGCCTTGCGGAGACACGGCAAGCGGCCGCGTGTCCGCTCAGCACCGGGCGCTCCGCGGGGGCTGGGCGAGCGCAGGACGGTCGGAGGCCAGGCGGCACCGCGCCCGGGTCTCCAGCCCCGCCCGCAGCGGCCGCCCTCCCCGTCCCGCCCGCCCGGAGGCCGCGAAGGCCGGCAGGGGGGCCCCTGCCCAGGAGGGGAAGGAGGCTTCTCTGCGGCATCGGGAGAACCGTCTCTTCGTCTTGCGTCGGTTGGGACCCAAGGCCTTCCGGGCAAGGCAGATGCTGCAGACGCCCCGGAAAGCGGGTGTTAGCCAGCAGCGCACCGGCAGTTTGTCAGGGGTCACTCAGGACGGACCCACCTTCGCCCCGGGGTCGTGTGGCCCCAGGGCTGCGGGGGGCGCCCCGACACGTCTCCCTCCACACTCGTCAGGGCTGCGAGGCAGGCCCCCCAGGTTCCCTCTGGGCGCTGGAGGGCGGGCGGGCAGGCAGATGGCTCAGGACCGCGTAGGCCGGACATGACCACCGGCTGCCCCGTGAGGCCAGAGGTCACGCTAGCAGGTCCAGGTCCCGAGAACCCCGAGGGCTTGTTCAGGGCCCACTCCTGGGCCAGCCGCCCGCTGCGGGGCCCTGGGAACCTGCATGTCGACCAGCGTGGCCCATCTGCCCGGGGACTCTGGGGCCAGAGAAGCACCGCAGCCCAACCTGGCGGCAGTTCGTTTGGGGGCCTCACCCTCTCGCTCATGGGCCAGGAGTCCAGGGTACGTGTCCAGCCGGCCACCTCCGCTCTGTGAAGCCTCCTCTGCCCTCTGGCCCTGGCTCCCTCTTGGGAGACAGAATCCGGGTTCAGGGTGTCCTTTCTCCAGAAAAGCCTGGTGCCCCAAGAAGGGCTGCGTGGGGTTTGAGACTCCGAAGAGATGAGCGTGTGGGCGGGGGACCGCATCCCTCAGCTGTGTCCGGGGACCCTGGGGGCAGGCTCCGCCCAGGGCTCCTGCGGTGGGCACTCTGCGGCCCAGGCACGGAGGAGACGGGCCTCTTTACTGCGCCAGGCGGGGCGAGCTGACCGCCAGGCCATGAGCATTGGGCTTTGGGCCCCATCGGCATGTTCACGTGGTGACACCGTTTGGAAAAATTTGCAGAACTGGGACTTTTTAACCGTCAGTGGTTAAGCTGGCTGTCCCTCCACCCACCGTGCACCCCGGCACCCTCCCCGTGGGCGGAGCCGGCGGGCACTCGGGGCCCAGCCAAGGGGGACGTGGGGTTAGGTGGGAGATACCCGCGGGGTTCACAGTCACGGATGGGGACAGCAGTGGTCTGCGGGAGGACCCCTGCGGTCAGAGGTCACGTCTCGTGGGGACCTTGACCCCCCCAGTGCTGGAAGCACGCGGCAGCAAAGCCGGCACGGGGGTGGGGGGGTGGGCGGGGGCGGCAGGGAGGCCCGCGGCTCACAGACCTCCCAGGCCCTCCTGTGGCTGTGAAGGGAGCAAGCCGCAAACACCAGCGTCAGGGAAACAGGGAGAAAGCAGGGTGACTTCCTCAGTCAAGGACGTGGTCGAGGACACAGCCAGGAAAGACTGCGGGTGCTGTCGAATGAAGTGGTGGAAGTGCCTCGCGGAATTCTGTGGTTATTTGTGCTATTCGCCTGCTTTTGAAAAGTTCTGAAGTTGTGACTTGATGGTGTTTAAGTTTTTCTCTAGGTATTTGTCTGCTACCTACTTCAGAGTGCATCACCTTATTTTTCTTCCCTTGCGGGAGGATCCCCATCACCGTCAGTTTATATAAGATTCAGGCCGCAGGCCCAGCCCACCCAGGCCCGCCAGGGGCTCTGCCCGAGGACCTCTGGTCACAGACGGGAACGTGTCCCAGCACCCCCTCTGCTCTCTGCTTCCTCCCGGGGGGCGTGGGGCTCCCGTGAACGCAAACCCAGCTTTCCTCCGAGAGCAGATGTAGGAACACGTTAATCATTAATACACCTCGGCCACCCGAAAAGGCCACGGCCCCCCAGGAATCTCGTGGGCGTGGCTGGAGGCTTTGAGGGGGAGGGGGCACCCAGCAGAGGGAGGTGCGGGGTGGGTGTAGCACAAGGACTTGGGCCGTCCAGCGTGGGCAGCTCGGCCTGGCAAGGGGTGAGCAAGTCCGGAAGCAGGTTCCCCAAAGCGGCAACAAGTCCCCGAAGCAGTTATTTGCCAAAATTTGAGGACGGCCAGCTCCCTCCCTCAGCTGTCCTTGTACGAGACCCGTCCCGGGACAGCAGGGCGGGGGCACCTGGGTCTACCTGAGAGGTTCTGGTCCGCACACCTGCCCCTGCTGCCGCTGTGTGGATGGGGGAGCAGACATGGGGGCCACATCTAACCCTCGACTGGTTTTGGGGTCTTCGAGGGCGGGGCTTTGCCACATGTATGGAACAGCCTGGTGCCCCCACAGGGCGTGGCATGGTGCAGTGGGCTTCCCAGCGGTGGCCCCGTGACTGAGTGAGCGAGTGGACGGCAACACGCCTGGTGGAGGCGCCCAGGGGACCCAGGGGGCAGTGCCGGCTCCCTCCGGGCCCCGCGAGCCCTGCCTCCGGCCCAGCCCGGGCCTCCCCCGGGAAGGAGGGTGTGGGCAGCTGCCCGCGTGCCTGGACAACGGGAGCCCCTCGAGCCTGGACGGCGTGCTGGCGCCCCACAGGGACACCACGGTGAGCCTGAGACCCCACGTCTGCTTCCTCCACAGATGAAGTGTTTTCTGTTTCTGCCAACAGCGCAGAGTCAGAGAGCACAGGACAGCTGCCCTGAGGCTGGCCTGTGGCCACTCTGAGGGCTGGGGCGCCATCGGCCACGACGACGTGCTGGCACAGCCCTGGCCGGCCCCCAGGACCCCTGCCCTTGGCCTGTGGCAGCTCTCCCCCGTCCTCTGCATGCCCCTGCCACCGTCTGTCAGTGTGTGGCCCGCTGTTCCAACCGTGAGGTTCGTGGTGGCCCAGGCCTGGGCGACCAGTGACTGTCTCAAGGGACGTCCTCAGCGGGCGTCCAGCGCGGCAGGCAGCGTCTCCCGGGTGTTGTTCTCACTGCAGGAGGACACGGGGCCGTGGGGGGACAGGGGAGGTGGAGCAGGGAGAACTGGGTCACACGCACGGAAGTGGGGGGGTGCTGTACCCGCCACAGCTGGTGCCACCTGCTTCTCCCCAAAGAATGGCCAAGCGGGGGCAGTGGGCACGTGGGCCCGGGGGACGAACAGAGACACGGTCGGATGGTCACGCAGAACCTGGCCCAGGGCCCAGTGCCTAGAGCAGCGGCCCCTGTCCCCGAGGGCAGAGCCCATCTCACGCAGCCGGGCACCGGGGGAGCATGGCGGGCGGCTCCTCTGGCCTCGCAGCCCTCAGGGCTGTGACCTGTCCCTGGCTCTCTGGGCACCCGTGTCCCCCAGCTCCCTCTTCTACGCCGAAATAGACGCAGGACCTGACAGCGGTCCTGCCCAGCTGCTGCGGTCCACGCCTGTCCTGTGGATAAACTCGGTTACTGCTGTCCTGCTGTATTAAGGCTTTGAATCCGCTCCAAAAGGCCTCGTCCCGCTAACGGAATTCCTAACCTTGGCAAGCAGGAGAGGAACAGTTTGAGAATGGAGCTCCCTGGAGTCACATCCACCTGCTTTAGGGCCAACCCTTTAAGCCCTCAGGGGCGACTCGGCGCCGTGGGAGTCTCAGGTTGTCACCACGGCGAGGCTGGGCGTCCTAGGATTACGCAGTGCGCAGACGGTCCTGTTCCGAGAGCACGTCCCTCGCAGCCGCAGGACCCGCCGACACGCCAGCGCGCACTCCCAGGTGAGGACCGTGTGGGCGCTGAGCCTGGGGCCCCACCCTGCTTCCCACCACGTCACGCAGGATCGCCCCGCTGCTTTAACGCCCCTATTCGCAGGAACGCGAAAGTCACGTGAGTCAAGGGAAGCTGAAACTGATTTGTTTGTCACGTTACGGAGCTTTCACCATTTTAGAAGATTCTATCTCCACTGGCTACGCTGCTCACGATGTCTGGGCTGTGACTATGAAACACTTCCGTGCTCTGCTGCTTCCGTAGCTGCCACATTCGTGCAGGTGTCACACACAAATAGGTCCACTTAGCCCTTCTGCTTAAATCGTCTGCCATCTCTCTGCTGACCCATCTATCGTGGATCTAATTGTGTGGTTGATGGTGTGTGATTCCTCCGCGCAGCGCCCCTCCCGCACCCAGCGCTGGCCCCTTGGGTCCCCGGGGAGCCGTGTCCCGGCGGCTGGGACGCAGGGAGCAGCCCACGGCTCCTGCATTGCGTGGCTGCCACCCCGCCTGTCGTGGGCACCCAGAAGACACGCTCGGGAGGTGGGTGCCCTGGAGGGGTGCAGAGTGCCCAGCCCGAGACACTGGCGGCCACTGTGGAGCGGAGCCCCTCCTTTGGGCTGGGACCAGCGTGTCCCCTCCTTCCTGGAGGTGCTGGCTGTGCCTGGGCGCTGGCCCGGACCCACTGCGACCCACTCCCTGAGCTGTGCACAAAATCTCCGCCAGGGTCCTCAGCTTTTCGCTTCGTCTTTGGGTGTTATCGCTTTCATTTCTGCGTGTTGAAAAGATCTAAACCATTCTGATCTAAATCAGAATGCGCATCTTCCGAGCAGCTCTAGGATTCCTCTTGCCTGGAGCGGGGCAGCCCTTGCGGGGGTCTTCCCACCCGGGCACTCCCCTCTCCCGCTCATCCTCCTCCCTCCCCCACAGGGCAAGGCCAGGGCCAGGCCTCACACACCAGGCTCCCAGAGGCTGGGGTCACGCCCTCTGTGAGACGGGTGACCAGACCCTGGTCCTCTCTCGGGGACGCCCGCGTGTTCCCTGCTGTGGAGCTATAGACTCTTCCTGCTGGGACACGGGTGGCCACGCCGCACTAAGCAGCTGATACCTCCATGCTCACCTGCCCGCCGGGCCCTGCCCCAGGCACCTCCCTCCCGAGGACCGTCCTCTCTGGGCACGTGCCAAACCCTCAGAGCAGTGGGGTGATGTGGAGAGAGCCACATGGACAGTCCACCCTTGTGGACGACCCTCCGCAGCCTGGTGGGCTTGTAGCAATGCTCAGACGCTCTGAGAAGCGTGGACGGGGCTGCGCCTGTCCCAGGAGGGATGTGGGGACAGCCAGGACCACAGCCAGGAACAACGACGGGGTGTGTTTCCCACGTTCGCAGCTGCCGGGCTCCAGGGGGGGTAAAGCTGCCCCGCTCTCCTCTCCGAGTCCGCAGGGGCCCCCAGTTCTGTCCGCAGGTCCCAGGGTTGAGGGCCGGGGTCCCGCCTCGAGTCTGCATCATGCTCGGCCCCCTGACATGGGCTCGAGCAGGTCCTCGTGAGGCGGAAGGAGGACACACAGTCACCTGCGCTTTGCGGGGTGCGTGCACGCGGCACCCCATTACACCCCGTCTGTGCCGAATGAGGGGACGGGCTGCCGCGTCCCTCCTGCCGGCAGCCAGCCAGCCCCTGGGACCCACCCGTGGGCCCCGCCCAAGTCCTCCCCCCCCAAAGGCGGCTCCTCGGGTGCACCTGCCTCCCCCAGCCTCCTGCTGCCTCAGTGATCTGTCCAGACCTGGGCCGGCTTTACAGGCTCCAAATTCAGTGTGTTTATTTTCACAGCACACGCGTTATAAGGCAATGCCAGGAAGCACATTTGAAGGGAGAAAAGCCCATGACCGCGTCCACCTCTCCTTCACCTGACTTTTCTGGGGGCTGGACGGCCTCCCTCCGCTTGCGGCGCTCGCTCGGGCTCCAAGCCCCAGGCTCTGCAGCGTCTCAGCCACGTGCCTCTGGCCTGGGCCACGCCCACAATCGCCCGTAACTTGGCATCACCTCCTTGAAAAAAGAAGTGACGACACGCAGTTGGAAAGATTCTAATGAAAAAGTGGCATCTCTAAAGTCCTGCGAAGCCCAGGTCGCGGCCATACCCGCCGTCTCCGTACGCGCTGGCTCAGGAGGGGTCAGCCCGGCCCCCAGCAGCCCCAGCCCAGGCGCCCCATGGCCTCCCCGCGGAGCGCCCCTGCAGTGTAAGGGGCAGAGGCCCCCGGCTGCGCCTGGCAAGGCTGGGGTCCCGCTTTGTGCTTCGCGGTGCCCTCGGCCTCCTCCGGGCCCTTGAGAAGGGGCACCTGGGCCTCTCCCCATGGTGGAATCCAGCTCTTGCTTTCCTCAAAGGCCAACAGGAGGGTAAACAGTTCGGAAGGAAGACCAAAGCCAGGGGAAGAGTGGGAGCAGAGAGAAAGGAAGGCGAAAACAGCAGCCCGGCCGTGGAGACGAGAGTGTGGGATGCGGGCGCCTGGCCCCTCCGTCCCCTCCCCCCAGCCATGCGTGTCCTGGACTGAGCACCGGCCCTGGGAGCAGCCCCCCTCTCATCCTGTGGACGGAGCGAGACGGAGACCCCGAGACGAGGGACAGAAAGAGCCCTGGAGCGCCACCTCAGTCATCCCAGGACGGGCTGCAGCTCCAAGCAGAGCAATCTGTCCCCCTGCCCTGCGTTTCTACCCCTCCCCTGTGTGTTTCCAGCCCCCTGCCCCATGTTTATCCCCCATGGCAGGAGCTCCACTAGCCTCCCATGACCGGCGTCTCCCAAGGAAAGACAAGCCACTTAACTGTTGTCAAATTTGGTAGGAGACGCTGGGGGTGCCCACCCTGCCCCTCCCGTCCCGAGCCCCCTGCTGGGTGGGCGGCCTGAGCTGGGCCGGGGCCGCCTTGAGGAAAGTCTAACAGAGAAGCTCAGCTCAGGAACCTGCCTGCCGGGACAGACAGCCTGGTGCAGGACAGAACCCCCATCGAGTTCCCCCCCATCGGCTCAGAGCCTGAGCGGGTGAGGACCGACGTCGTCAGGTCACCTCGATCCCCAAACCCACAGCCTGATGCTTCAACAGCCCCGAGGGTCGCCCACACTTCTTCTGACTCAGTCGGGTCTCTGGCACCTGCAACCAGGAGCCCAGCCTCCACGTGGCCAGCCAGGGCGCACAGCCCAGAGCAGGGGCGTCCGTGCAGGTGCGGTGCAATCCCACAGCCCAGAGACCCCCTGCGTGTGCCACACCCCTAGGAGCTGGGAGCCCAGCCGGAGGGGCAGGTGGTGCCCACGCTCCACAAACCACCCAGGGCCAGACAACACCGAGAGCAGTGACAGTGATCTCAACAGCAGTGACCCTCGGCACAGTGACTCCGAGGGCCGGGAAGCCCCCCAGGACGTTTGCGAGGGCCGCCAGGCTCCGGTTGATGCACAAAGTCTCCCTCAGGGCTGATCCCGTCGCCCCAGACACACCTGGGAAAGTGCAGAGACCCCGCCACACACAGGATTTACGTGAATTCGGGGCGACATCAAGATGAATCAGAAAAGCAAAACGGAGGCTTCTCGGGAAGAGCAGGTGGAGGGGACCCTGCGTCCCCTTGGTGTCCCCCTCTGACAGCCACGCGGCACCAGCAGGGGAAGCTTTTAGGGGAACTGGGCTCCTCTCCCCGCGGGCCGCCCGCGGGGAGCAGTGTTTGGATTGACATGCAGGGTCTCGGTGCTGAGACAGCACCAGGAGGATGGGGCTGGGATTTAGAGGGCATCTGGGAGGGGACATCGGGCCTAGGGCCCCCGTCTACTCACGGTCAGGACCCCTCGTCCCCAGGCCACGCAGGGGAAGGCTTCCCGCTCTCTCCTGCGCACTCACTGCCCACCAGGCCCATGGGCCTCAGCTTGGCGCGCACCTGCTCCGCGTGGCCGGCGGGGCCCAGGGACCCCCGCCCGAGTCCTTGGGTCCTCGGCGACACAGAAGCGGTTCTGCGGGACGTGCTCGGCCTCCTCTCGGTGGCCGGCAACTGGGGCGCAGGGCAGAGGAGCTCCGTGGCAGTGACCGACTTGACCGCGGGTCTGCTGCAGGGGAGTGACAAGTGACAGGAGACGGTCCCCAAGCTCCCCTCAGCCTCCCACCCGCTGAGGCCCCTCCAGCTCCATCCCAAAGGCCAACACCTCACACAGAGCAAGACCCTGGTTGGCTTCATCCCTTCCTCTTAAACGCTGACAGGAAAGGGGCCCAGTGACCCCGAGGGGATCCTCTGGGTAAAATAGGAAAGAACAGGCAGGAGAGAGCATTTTTCACTGTTGAAAGCTGAAGTAATGCCTAAGTAGTTCCAAGAAAATGAACTAAGGTTTGTTAGAAAGATTTGGTAATGACATTAATTAAAATCCCAGTCCGAAAAACCTATTACCTTATAGAAATAAATTCTACAATTTCTGTTTAATAATACACCACAAAAATTCTGAGAAATTCTTCTTCACGTTGATGTACGTATCAGTTTCATCGTGTGTTATTCCTAAACAGACTTTTTAAAAAGATTTTTTTAAAAAACCCTAAATAGTGTACCTCTATGTAGAAAACAAAGAAAACACACTTCAGTAAAGTTTAGAAAGAACATCAGAACGACTCTGGGCCCACCGCCTGGGCGTGCCCAGCCTCTTCGTCTGTGGACCTGACTTGGGGCGCGAATAGCCAGGGCTCCCTTGGCGGCGCTGCCCGCCCGGGCCTCCTTGGGAGCGAGGCCGGTCCTAGGACTGGTTAATGCGAGTCCGGCTGGCGGGCGGTTAGTAATCCGGGCATCGCCTTCCCCTCTCTGCCCCCTTGCCCGGGCCATGAGTTTCAAGTGAGCTCGAGACAAGACGGGTCAGGGACGTAGCCCACACTGGCCTGAGACGGGAGTGAGGACGCCCTTTCTAGGGTGAACCCCCAGGCCCGGGGCTGCTTTGTGATCTTTGTTACTGAGTGTAGGCCCTAGGCCAGTGGTTCTCCACAGCGGCTCTGGGTCCATGAGCGTGGAGAAATGCACATGCCTCCGCCTCGCCCCAGCCCTGGGGCTGCGATCACGGTGTGGGGTGAGGGGTGTCTGTGTTTCCACAAACCCCGCGGGTGACCCCACGTGCGCTCCCCTAGGCATTCTGACCAATGATGACCTACAGACCCTGGCGACACGTGCATGATTTTCTTACATGACTGGAATCATTTATATACTGGTGTGTAACTTTCTAAGCCCAAATCACAATTACAGTGTCACTCATGATGAATGCGTCACATCCCAAGGTAAAAATATGCCATTTCCTTCTTGTGCTGCATCTTATTTAGCAAAGCGCCCTCCTTCCTCCCACCCACCCCCCCTTTCTTCTCAGCCTGGGGTCCCCGTGGCTCTTGGGTTTGGGTTCCAGATCCTCCGAATATGTGTCTGCAGTTCCTCCCCAGGGCTCTGTGCAATGCCCAGAGCCTACAGGTGCGCGGATTCTATCCTTTGCACGTGGCTTTCTATTACAGGCAACTGACCGGGGCAGACGGCCGCTCGCCGGTGCCGCGGGGGAAGCGGCTGTGGTAGAGGCACCATGGTCAGCAGGTGAGATCTGGAGAAGTCGGCAGGTGCTGAGGTGGCCGCCTCGCCCGGAGCTGCGGACCCCGCCACAAGCGTCACAAGCCCACCGCACCGCGGGCGGACCCCAAGAGTGCCCAGGGCACACGAACTCCCCGAGTGACCGGGGAGGCCCGCCTGCACGTCAGCCTCTAACTCTCCGCTCAGAGACCTCACGTACAAGCTAAGCATACCCAGCTCAAGAAAGCAGCACATCTGAGACAAAATCAAACATCATAAATCAGATTTTTACTGTTATGAGGCCTAACTGCCTTATTGTATCTCTAATGGCTTCACCCTGAAATAATCAGCTGTTTTGGAACCAGATGGAGGTTCCCAGTCTTTTCAACATCAAGCGTTCTTTTAGGTATGGCACCCTCAGGAACCTCAAGACTTTAAAATACTTGGTCTATCAAATCAAATTTATGAAATAAAAATTAAATTTACTTTCCTCTTTTAATTAATGAGATATGACAGCTCAGTAGAACTTTTGATCTGCAGGAGACAATATTTTGATCCTATTGTCTATTAGTCAAAAGCTGACAGTTTTGGATAACTTGTGTAAACTTACCGTGATTTCCTTTAGGCTTTTTCAAGTGTTAGAAATAGCTTGCAGACCCTTCCCTCGATAACTTCGAGACCGCAGGACACAGGCAGCATGACCCTGACCCTTTATCCCTTCTCCTCCCTGTGTGGTCAGACAGGTGACCCCCCGCTTGGAGCAAACCCGATTCATGAACACGGATTTAAGAACACAGAGCTCTGAGGAGGAGCTCTAGTTAAGACGAGGCGCTGTGCTTTTTCACAGGAGGGTTCCTTAGCGCATTCGGTAAAATACTGATATGACAAGTGGGGCCCAAGGATACTGGGCTCAGCTGAGTGACCTCGGGCAAGTCCTGTGACTTCTCCACACCTGTTCCCTCAGCTGAGCTGCGGGGATAACACCTGTCCCATCAACTCTTAATGGAGATATTCTAAAGGATTAATTAATTTGTTTTCATTGTGATTTTAAAAGCTCACTTCTAAAGCAAATTGAAAATTGTGAACCACACACTAAGCAGTGAGACACAGTGGACCATCTCTCGGGGAGAGCACCAATTCGGAAGACACGGCCGGTTCCACGTGGGGCCCCTTGAAGGTGCAGTTGTTCCCAGAGCTCGGCACCTGGACTACTCACTCGTAGGTCAGCCCAGAGACCTCCTTCCCCTCCTGGGTTGTCGGCACCTGCCGCTCCAGATGCCTCTCGACACCTGTCGTTGGCCAGGAGGTCACAAATGTCATTGTTATAAACTTCCACTATGGAAACTTCCACCTCGGGGCTCCTTGACGGATCTTCTGAAATCAGCCTGGAGGAGGGGCAGGGAGGGACACACAAGAGACTAAACCGTCAGAGGAACTTAGATAACCCCCTGGAGAAAGTGGTTAGAGAATGATTTCAACGAGAGACAGTCCTGGAAAATGGGCAGCAAAACTCATGATTCATGAGCACAGGGCAGCATCTCACTAATCAAGACCACGCAGGAAGAAGGGAATGTCCTCCTTAAATTGCAGAGAAAAATAACTGTCTTGGGAATACAGACGGTTTTATCTGAGTTGTATCTAAATCAATGATTTCAGCATTCGGATTCTAATCACACTCTATAAAGATGCTTGAAGAGCCCACAGCCTTGATTCAGAAGTCACCGCACTCGAGTTTAATCCCACCCAGAAGCCCAAAGCAAGCTGCAAAGGCTTTGAGCACTGGTCCAGCAAGTGGGCTTGTTTATTTTAAAATCTGTTCTGTTTCAGGGGAGATTGAGTCCATGGAACTGAGTCAGTTCCACTGGTTTTGTGCCTTCCAACTAAGCCCTGACCATGACCTCTCTAAGACCCACCCAGGCTCTTAAGAAAACAACCACACATCTTATTTTGTTTCAGGTTTTAAAGTACTACACACAGATTGCAGATCAGTTTAAAAATAAAGACACTACACACTTAGAGCAAAACCCCAGAGTCCTACCCCAGGGAGAAGTGACCCTGACCCTGGGTTTCCTCCCCGACGCCCACGTCCCTGCTTTGTCCCTTTGACAGACAACCCAGTCACCAAGGAACAAACAACTTCATCTTGGACACTTGCCCAGCAAAGCCAGTCTGATTTTGACTACTGTGCTTCTTCTTGTCCATAAAGACATTCTGAGCACTGGCCTGGACGGGTCCTACTCAATCATTGCTGGGTTGGGTTTTTCATCAGCATCCACAAGAGAGCTATGGATAAAATGAGCCATTAATGTCTTCTAATGATAATTAAGAAAGTTAGGGGCTTCCCTCATGCCGCAGTGGTTAAGAATCCGCCTGCCAATGCAGGGGACACAGGTTCAAGCCCTGGTCCGGGAAGATCCCAGATGTCACAGAGCAACTAAGCCCGTGCGCCACAACTACTGAACCTGTGCTCTAGAGCCCGTGAGCCACAACTACTGAGCCCGTGTGCCACAACTACTGAAGACTGCGTGCCTAGAGCCCCTGTTCCACAACAAGAGAAGCTACCGCAATGAGAAGCCCGTGCACCACAACGAAGAGTAGCCCCCGCTCGCCGCAACTAGAGAAAGCCCGCGCACAGCAGTGGAGACCCAGTGCAGTCAAAAATAAATAAATAAATTTTAAAAAAAGAAAATAAAAAAGACGACAATGAAAGAAAAATAAGCTAAATTCTCTGATGAAAATAATTGCTGGCGAAGAGTTCAGATTTGGGTTGTTCTCAGCACTGGGGTTTGCTGAGAACGTTGTAAGAAGAATATCTGTCTGAAAAGTGAAAAACCAAGGTGCGCTAAGCTACAGATTGTACATCCCCTCTGCCACATGTTAAGAAAAATGCACACAGACCCCCTCTCAGCCCTCGTCTCCATCCCTCCGAGGGCCCCCAAACCTGAATTACATTTCTTATCTATACAATACCAGGGAGCTAATTGGAAAGATTTGTCTTCCATTAAATTAAGTACTTGATTTGTTTAATGCATTGATTCATTCGTCACACATGTATTCCTCAGTTACTGGCTAGATTCTGGGAACAATGCTAAAACTAGTCTTCATTCTTGGCTTTGAAGAAACAAAGTGTTTAGTAGGCAAACGATTCCAATATAGGGTGATACATTTTATATAAAATATGCAGAGGCTCCCATGAGACGCAGGACAGGCGCTGAGCCCAGAGTCAGGGTGGAGGGAGGTGGCGGGTCGATCACACCCCCGCCAACGAGCACCCCCTCCAGGTGTCCTCGGCCACTTTCGTCCTGTTCATCTATTCCTGCCTGGGTCCTCCTGGGTCCTGGTTATTTGTCTGTTTCTGTTCTAGACACCTTGAGGGCTGAATATGATCACGTGTGCCTGCAGCGGTGTCTAGCAGGTAGAAAAGCCTTGTAAATGCATGGGTAAGAATGACAGCCGAGGTCACTGGAGAAGAGGCAGGCCAGCAGCCGGGTTCCCGAGGACGCAGGAGAGGGTGTTAGGCAGAAAGAACCCCAACTAGAATTTTGCTTTATTGAAAATGGCAGGGGAATACCTTCCTTTGGTCCCCTTAGCAATTTAAGAGTAACCTTTTTTAGGGTAAAGGGTTCATATAAACATCCTCTGATACCGATACCCGAGGTTATTATGGTTTTGTGCTGCATCTTGAGTTGGGCACAAACTCACCCGCGAATACGGCTGCACGCGTTCCTTTCTGGATCTTGTCCACTTGTGATTAGAAAACAAAGAGGTAGAAAATTTTCCATGTTTGGACTATCATTCTCATTTTGCAAACGATGGCAGTGAGGCCTGGGGAGGTAAGCCTCGCCCGTGGCCACCCACTCAGAAGAACAGAGTCAGAATCCCGTCTGAAGGCTCCAAATGCTGTGAGACACCGAGCTCTACGGGAGCACCTGTCACAATTTAAGTTATCATTTCATGCCCAAGACTCAAAACATGAATAAACCCACTGTAGAAACGAGGTGACTTAACAATGTGTCAATGTGATGTCCCTATTTGGTGACGCTGTGTGTCCCATCTCTAGAGAGGCTGACTGTCCAAGTGTCGTCCTAATGGGCCTCTTTCCGGACACCTTTAGCAGCCTCTGTCCTGCCCTGAGTCCTTGGCCTCTGTTTGCTGCCCTCGTGGACAAGCTCCAGAACCAAATACACATGACCTGTACGTTATTTGTCTGCAAATCCAGCTTCGTCTGGAACAGACCTGTAAGCAGGTGCACAGCTCACACCACGGATTCAATGAAGCAAAACTCTGCTTTGCCTGCCCCCTGGGGTCCCCAGCACAAGACAAGAAGACGGCGGTCGTGTGAGGCTCAGGGGGAGGACTCTCTAACTCCCCACTATTCTGGCCCTGTTTCTGACCTGAGCGCTTCTTTCTATCGCCTCAGCTCTCTGTTTCTGGGTCTTGAAGTATGCTTAGCAGGGAGGTAAGGTACCGGTCAGTGCTCTGATACCTGGCACCAGCCATGCTGCTTCCACTCGCCTGGACGCTTGTGAGCGTTACCAGCGCAGGTGCCGCTCGGAGCAGCCACTTTAAATGTGGGTAAGGAAATGAGGGCCGGGGAGACGGGGGGAGTGGACACAACACCACCCTCTCACCCACTACCCATCTCTCCCGTGTCCCTCTTCCATGACACCCAGGAAAGCCACATGCTGCTGCAGCGGTCCTGCCACGTTATCCCATGGTGCTACCCAACTTCCAGCAAGCATGGCTGTGGCCAGCTGAGGGGACCCTGGAGCGGGACCAGGTGACGCCCCTGGCAAGTGCCAGCGGCTCTGCAGAGAAGTTCTGACTCACACCGAAGCCTCTGTCTCTTGAACCTGCAACGGAACCAAACGCTTCACGTGGTGCCGTGTCCCCAGAGGAGGGCTTCATCCCTAAATGAGTGACCCCTGTGTCTGGGAGGGCTTCTCTGTTGCCCACGGGCGTCCTGCCCGTGGAACTCAGGCCTGGCCTTCTGTCTTCTCAGGCCAACGAGACAGGCAGGGTCCCCAAGGCTGGCCTCGTCCCCAGGCCTTCTCCATGCGCTCTGGTGGCCACACTGAGCACAGCCCTCGAGGGCCTTGTGGCCTCAGAGACTTTCAGGATGCTTGTTACCGCAGCAGCAACTCACCAGTGCTGATGGGTTTGATCTCCTAGGAAACGATCTGATTCTGAAAATCACAAGAGACAATTGGAGAACAAGAACTACCAAAAATTGGGAAATATTTCACCAAGGTTTTTTTTCAGAAGGGGTTAGTAGAAGTAAATTAACAAATACATCTTTCTTGTGCACGAATAATGAAAGAATATTGGTTTGAAGAGGAACCAAAATATCAGGCTTTTGTGGGACTTCTTATGTTTTGGCTCTGATTTTAAGACACAAAAGGATGACGTAGGAAGATATGGAGACAAAACCCGAATTCCAGGGGTTATAGGAGCACAGAGGGCCAGCTGGCTCCACTGAACACCTGCTGCAGGAGACGCCTTCCCTCCAGGGGCTGACAGGCTCTGGGGACATACGGCGCGCACGCAGGGTGAGCCACGGCTCTTACGAAACGGTGAGCAAAAGTGAAGATGAGCTGGGGCTTCCTTGGCGGCACAGTGGTTAGGAACCCGCCTGCCAATGCAGGGGACACGGGTTCGAGCCCTGGTCTGGGAAGATCCCACATGCCGCAGAGCAACTAAGCCTGTGCGCCACAACTACTGAGCCCGTGTGCCACAACTACTGAGCCCATGCGCCACAACTACTGAGCCCATGCGCCACAACTACTGAGCCCGCGCACTTAGAGCCTGTGCTCCACAACAAGAGAAGCCTCCGCAATGAGAAGCCCGCACACCGCAACCAAGAGTAGCCCCCACTCGCCACAACTAGAGAAAGCCCGCACGCAGCAACAAAGACCCAATGCAGCCAAAAATAAATAAATTAATTATTTAGTTAATTTTTTTAAAAAAAGTGAAGATGAGTATCTCACACCGGGACTCCCCAAGGGTGGGAGGTCAGTGACCAATGGGAGGAGACATTGGCACCACGGCCTCCTGGACCACTCGGGGCAACTGTTACTGGTTTTTTCTAGCAGTGACTGTAGTGGGAAAATCGTGACAACAGCAGGGGACGTGCCTCTGTGGCTCCTGGGGCCGCGTTAGTGGCACAGGAGACTCTTCAACACACATTTGCTGTCACCCCACAAAGAGGACCAGGTGTGTCTGCTCTTCCCAGGCAGGAAGCAAGGGCAAGCCCACAGGTTCTCACTCTGTCCCCTCCCCGCTCTGTCTTGCATCCGCCACCCTCCCTTGACGGGGGAAGCCGTCTATAGAGATCTCCTCGAGAAGTGTCGTCTCACTGATAGAATTTCGACATAAATGTGTCATAAGCATTTCTAGCATGTGTGGTAATAACGCCCAGGAGTGAACGCTCGGCAGTTCTGAACATGTCCTGATAGAGGATGGGACGTGGCCTCTCGCACAGTCACTCTCACCACCTGCGTCTATTGTATCTCTGCTCGTCCTCACCGCCCGCCGGTACCTGAAGAGTTCTCCAGCGGCTCTGGGGATGACGCCCGAGTCGCCGAGGGCTTCCGACTGCGGGGCCGGCTCCCCCTTGGAATGCGGGCCCAGCGCGGTGAAGCTCTTCCCACTTCCTGTCTGTCCGTAAGCCATGATGCAAACATTGTACCTAAAACGCAAGCGGACTTCAGGACAGAAAGACCCACAGTGGGCCTAGTGCCATGACTGGACTCTCAGAAGAGTGCCACGTGGGTGAAACTCCTGAGCCCACTTCCCTCTGAATCCTCTGTGCCTCCGTTCCTGAGAATCCGGGCCTTCATTTAACTGCAACTGCCTTTTGCATAATCCACCCTTGTGGTTACTTGGTTACACATTGGATTAAATCATATTCATGTTTACACACACACATGCGTCTCAGCGATACCTGTTTCTCGCAGGTGTCTCCACAGTTCCTCGTGGGAGACCGTGGCTGGTGCTCGTGCCCTCAGAGCCCACCCGAGGGTGCCATCCTGAGACAGGCCCTCCTCCTAGATTCCACTCATTCGAACTTACGGAGTTGCCTGAAGTAAGCTCATCTTCATAAACTCAGGCTAACTAAAATGTATATGAAATGATATAAAAGTTGGCATATTTTCTTTTGATGCCCTAAAAATATTTTTCCCCATTACATTTATGATTGCCAGTATTGCTGACTAGTTAAACTTAAGGTTGTGAAGTATTCTTATACTTTGTCTCTCCAAGGGCCTTGGGGTTTTCATTTCAACCAGACTGTGCCGACAGCCTCTCAGGGCCGGGCCGGCCTGCCCACTACAATCCTACAGTTTGGGGTTATTCTGGTGCAGCTTACTTCACAGAAGACAAGAACCGTTGAAGGATCCATAAGTCTTCTTCCATTTGTGCTATTAGCCCAAGACGTCAGTGAGAAGATGGGAAACATCTGAAGTAAGTTTACGACACACATTTATATGCTTGGCCGTGAAGGTGCAGGTGATCCTGGCCCACAAGTGGCTGAAGCTAAGGCCCGACCCCCTTTCGTGTCTCCTGGGAGATTAAACATCCAAGCACAGGCCCCACCCGAAGAGATTCTGATTCCACTGATCAACCTTTAATCAGACCCCTCCCCTCCTCCAGTCAAACAAAGGCTGTGGCTCTGATAAAATGACTTTGAAGAGTTCTGATGGGTTCTGACCTTGAACGGTGACACGAAGAGCCCTAGAGATCCTGGAGGCCTCTGCTTCCAAGGCTGACTGTTCCCTGAAAAGATGATGGAAACCATATGTGGAGGCGAGAACTGATCAAAGCCCTCTCTGCTACCATCCTGTGTTTTTTTCTTCCAGAACTGAAGAGTCTCCAGGTATTTATAACATGACCCCACAGCATTCCACATCTCTTACACCTTCCCTGAGAGATGCATGTGTATTTGGCGGGGGACGGCGGGATGTCTTTGACTGCAGTGGGTAAATGAGCTCTTCAAGGGATCTTTCAAACCACTGAGGAATGCAGAGAGGAATGAACTGGCCCAGGACTTAAAATATGCCATCTGTTTTGTATTTATTATGGAAAAGGCAACTCAGGCAAAGGTTAACTCATTTTAACCACGATGCCATTTTTTATTTCTGGAATCTGCTTAATTAGATGCCTACTTAGGAAAAAAAGAGAGAGAGAGGAGACTCCTATCGTTTTCAATGGAAGAACTTTTGTCAGATGGACATTAAAAACCCCAATATTCCAGAGGAGGAGCCGGGTAGGTGTGTGCAGTTGACAACACGCGGTTTCTGTTCTGACCCGACCTCTGGGTTCGCGAGCCTTCCCTGCACCCCGTGATGGCAGATGCTGCAGCGCTGTGGTTGGATCCAGCCCTATAATTACAGCTCCCATTTTGTTGGATTTGGCCGTGCTGGACAAACACAAATGCATCTCCTTCAGGACGCTTGATGTCAACTTCTCCGCCAAACCGAGATTCTTCAAAATGCCCCGAAGTGGAAAGTCTTGGCTTATTGTGTGTCAGTTAAGTCGACAGAGCTGTGCGCTTTACTGCTGAAAAGTGACCCTTATTCCTAGGTCATGGCCACTGGCTTGGAAACCAGTAGTAGTTTCCATGGGGAAAGGCTCCTTCCCACAGGGACAAGCCCCTTGATCTAGTGTCAACATTGTTAACAGACTTTAGAAAAGCCTGAAACTTACAAAGAATCCCAGAGTGAAGAAAGCCGCTGCCATCTCAGTCTTAAGGCAGCACGTGATGCAACTGAATGATCATCTGGACCCAAGGCATACGTGTTCCTTTAACAATTATTCCTCAAATCGCCTTTACGTCTCCTCCTAGGAGAAGGGCCATGGAGGCTGGGCTGTGGGTCTGCTCTACACGCACATAAAAGGCTCAGACGCTCATGTTCAACTCTCGTGTGTAGCACGAATGAGATCTACTTACATTTACATGTAGCTGTGATAATTGACCTCAGAAATATTTTAACTCACCCATCTAAGAAGGACGTCAGAAGGGGACACACATCCTCAAACACCGCGTTCTGAGGTTCTGCTGGACCATAAACTCTGAGAGGCAAAGTGAAAATGATGCCTTCTTGGAAGAAAAAGAGATGTACTTTACTATCCAAATACAGAAACCTGAGAAACAAAATATCCTTATGTACTTCTCACGTGTACCCCAACACAGTCAAGATTCATACATTTTTAAGCAATGAAAGATTAATTTTATTACTTTTCAAGCTAACAGAGGTTAAGAAAGAATGAAAATTGTTTCCTCTGCTATAAAAATGTAATAAGCATAAGCAAAGTTATAAATGCTTGCAAAGCAGAAAGAAAAAGCAAGCAAGAAAAAAAGAGAGGATACCATATAATTATCCCATAACTAAATTAGTTCCACTTAAGTAGGTCCAACAACAAGGATGTAAAAATCATACTCTGGCAATATTTGACATGTAATACTGAATTTTTATGTTCAAGCTCTTAAAAATATTGTTCTCCTAGGCCCCAGGTTGGTTCAGCCGAACATTAATACACAAAATGGGACTGGAATGCCGGCTATGACAGGGACAGTCTGTGTGTTTATAAACATGTACAAATAAACCCAAGTAGGAAGTGGCTTCCAGAAACCATGGTTCATTGCACAGTGTGAAACAAGATGGGAACAACGCCCCAAGGGCAGAGGCAGCGATGGGCCGCCCATTGCTGACAAAGCCACAGTGTGTCATGTGTGAATCGAATATACTTAGATTTTAAGCTTAGTTTTCTGAAATACAAGTTTTTACTTGACTGGAACCAAACTTTTCTTTCATTTTCAAAATGTGTCCTAATGCTCAGTTGAGCCAGATCATGTCTAGAAGCAGGACTGATTTTAAACTTGAAGGGCCTTCCTTATAAAATGCTGCTTATTATACATGATGAGGAGGGCTTTTTTTTTTTTTTTGCCGTGCCACGTGGCATGCGGGATCTTAGTTCCCTGACCAGGGATCGAACCCGCGCCCCCTGCAGTGGAAGCGTGGAGTCCTAACCACCAGACTGCCAGGGAAGTCACCAAGGAGGACATTTAGAACAAGAGGGACAGGACTGAACTCTTAAATTAACTTTTCACCGAAAAAGCCCCACCAAAATACGAAAGCAGGAAGAACAGTGAATGAGTGCAATCTGTGCACCACCAGCTCCTACAATCACCGACTGTCCCCAACCTCACCTAAAAGCCACCCCTCACCCCGGAGCCCTCTGAAACTGACCTCAGGTCCAGCTCATCCGTAAATGTTCTGTATGCATCTCTAAGGGATGGTGACTCCTAAAAATCATCACAATGTTACCACTGTCACGCTTTTACAAATTAACAGTAATTCCTTTATATCATCCAAGATGAGGGTAGCGTACACATTTCTCCAGTTCTCTAATAAGTTTATTTTTCCTGTCAGTTTTTTAAAATTAATTTATTTTATTTTATTTACTTTATGTTTGGCTGCGCTGGGTCTTCGTTGCTGTGTGCGGGCTTTCTCTAGTTGTGGCGAGCGGGGGCTACTCTTTGTTGCGGTGCATGGGCTTCTCATTGCGGTGGCTTCTCTTGTTGCGGAGCACGGGCTCTGGTGTGTGGGCTTCAGTAGTTGTGGCATGCGGGCTCAGTAGTTGTGCGCACAGGCTTAGTTGCTCCGCGGCATGTGGGATTTTCCCGAACCAGGGCTCGAACCCATGTCCCCTGCATTGGCAGGCGGATTCTTAACCACTGCGCCACCAGGGAAGCCTTTCCTGTCAGTTTTTAAGAATCATTGCAGCTGGTTGAATGTCTTCATAGATATTCAGGGGTAGCAAACTTTTTCTGAATAGTAAATATTTTAGGCTTTGTGAACATCTTACTTAAAGAGACACCGGAGCCTTTCTCACCAACAGGAGGAAAAGGTGGCAGGCCTGCCACTGCACCACTACTCAACATGGTACCAAGTCCTCGTTAGCTAACTTGAGACATGAGGATCACAAAGCAGATGGAACCACTGACTGCTTAGAGGTGATACGGCCGGACACCTGGGCAATGCAAAGTCACATGCTGAAGAAAATTACCAAATCAACCACAGAATTTAGTAAAGTAGCAGGTTGTCCAATTCATGTACAAAACCCAATAGCATTCATATATACAAACAAAATGAGCTCCCTGATATAATGGGAGAAAGACTGTATACATGATAGGAAACGAGAAAATAAAAAACCAAGGTGTAGATTTTAATAAGAAATGTCTAAATCCTTTATGAAGAAAACCATAAGCCACTCCTGAAAGACACATAATTCAACTCAATGAATGAAAAGATATGCAGCACCATGTCCTTGGATATGAAGTCCCAACAAGATGTTAGTTTTTCCAAAGTTAGCTTATTAACTGAGCTGAATGCCCCCAAAAATACCACATATACTATCAGTTTTTTTTCTGAGGCTAGACAATTTGATTATAAAACTTATTTAGCAAAATCGAAGAGCAGAATAGAGAGGAGAACCCTGGGGGAAGAGCAGTGGGGACTTGGAGCTTGTGGTGGAGCCCATGCTTCGGGGAGCGCGGTCGGCACGTGGTGAGTAGACAGACCCTGGGGCAGGAGAGAAATTCCAGAAACAGACACAGCCGCAAAGAGCGACGTACTCTCTGAGAAAGGCGACGTCCCAGGTTAGGGGGAAAGACGTGTTTTAATAGGTGGTACTGAGGTAACTGGATAGACACATGAAAAAATAAAACTGGAACCATTCCTCGTACGGTTCACTAGGTCTCATTCCAAATGGGTCATGAGGTTTGATTAACGTAAGAAACCGGGCCACAGCAACTGCTAAAGCACACAGGTATGTTTGTCTATTACCTGGCAGCCTTCGTAACTACAATTATGTTAAAGGGGAATAAAAGACTTTTGCATGGCTGAAAGATATCAGAAGCAAAGAAAAAAATGCAAGTGACAAACTAGGGAAAATAGCTGCAACTTCAATCACTGACAAAAGGTTGATTTCCCTAATATGTCAAGTGCCCCTAAAAATAGAGAAGAAAAAATTTAGAGTATAATAGAAAGAGTATCCCTTATAGTCCTTAAATTTCTTATATATTCCTTCTATTAGAAATCCTTTCTATATTTTTATAGGAAAACAGCTAGAGATATGAAGAGTTCACAGAAAAAAAGAAATGCCCCCAACTCAACCACATGAAAGGACGTGGGGTCTGACTCACAAGGGAAGCCGTGGAGAGATGTCGTTTCAGCCGGCGGCCACCCCGAGGCCGACAACGGGCCCCCTCGGGGAAGCGATGGGGAAGCGGGTTCTGACAGGTGAGCTAAGCAGGTAGAGGAAAGGGCCCCTCGGGGAAGCGATGGGGAAGCGGGTTCTGACAGGTGAGCTAAGCAGGTAGAGGAAAGGCAGGTCCAGGTGGCTGGGGGAGGCCGGCCCTTTCTCTCCTTCTCTCCCCGGCTGCTCTCGGTCAGCTGACCGTGGAGACCCAGTGGCCAGCGCACCTGCATCTCTGTGCTCAGCCCCGCGTCCTCTGCTCCCCGGCACGGTCCCCACGTGCAGCTCTGACCGTGGGGACTATCTTCGCCTTACCTGTGCCCGTCGTACCTAATAAGGTGTCTTGCCCATAACCAGGGGTCAGTCAACGCTTGAACTTGAACGACTACACGTAGAAATTACTACAAATATGTTGGTAGATACATCACGGCATAACCACACACAGTAAAAGAACACAGCCAAGAGGCCTCCAGCTGCCTGATACACAAATTATACTCAAAACAATAAAAGTGACTTATTCTTCCCATTGCATTTTGGGTCAATTCCTGTTACTTTTAGTTTGCTTTTTTAAAAAAATAATAATATTTTATTCTACTTACGAGACCACTTTCTTCTGACCATGGAGCCATTTATAATTTCCCAAGTGGTAAAGCCCGTGCTTTCCCCTGCACCCACGTTTACTTTTAAAAAGGAGTTAAGTGATGAAACTGTTGAGATTTTCCTTCAGAACTGAAATAAAATATTGTGACATTTACTAGTTCCATAAAAAGCTGTTAGAAAATAAACAGTGTTGTTGTTTGCTAAGAGCCACATGGTCCACCACCTGTAAAGTCAGCTGATCCTGAGTCCCGAGACTCCAGAATCAGCCCTGAGTGCAGAGTTAAATTTCAGTTTTTCCGCTCACCTAGTTGTACAGCAAGTTACACACATTCCTTCCTTTCTCTTTGGGCTCAGCCCAAGCACCACAGCGAGGACCCTCCCCTTCGACCTGAACCCTGTGTACAGCCACTGAGACGCCAACCAAGGAGGATGTTCCCCTCTCAGCTGACGGAGCTGGTGCCCCCTCCCCGACCCCCAGACGCGGCGGGTGACCACTGGCGACTTCCCCGACTGCAGTGGCCCCGCCGCCGTCTCCTCCTCTGCTAAGAGCTCGGCCACGGGCAGCTGTGGGAGTGGGTGCTGCCACATTTGGACACTGCAGGGTCTCCTGGTGCTAAATGCTGGCATCCCCAGAGAGGTGATCCTTTGCTGTCTCGGCATCAGAGGGAAGATGCCCCGGGAATCATTCCTTGGCCGCATGCAGTTGTTGACTCAGCTTTGACTTCATCTGAAGCATCTTGATTCTCCCCTTCTCCACACCTGCTAAGGGACTAGTTCGTCCACCATCCAGGCTGATGCAACGGCCCCTGACCATCCCCCGGCTGGTCACTCCGTCCCAAGCCTACGGCCCTTCTAGCGTACTCTTGACATCGTTCCCTTAGAGGTATTTCCAAAATGCAAATTAAACAAGGAGGGAGTGGATGAAATCACTGGGGCTGGAGAGAGAGGTTTGAGGAGGAACGAGTGACGCAGAGTGTGTCACCGTGTGGTCACTTAGGTCCTGATGGCAAGTGACCCGTTGGATGTGTCCTGGGAGGTCCTCTGCTAGCATAATGAACACCCTGAGTCCCTTCGGTAGGGCGGATGGGGGTGGACACCAGTCACGGTGGCTTCAGCAGCGAGGGAGAGGTGGGCTCGGTGATGGGGGCCTTCGACCACGGCATGGCCGCCGAGATGGCCTCCTCTGATGGACACAGGGAGGCGTGGTGCCTGGGTTCTAACCCGCTTACCCGGGGAGTCACTGACTGAGACATTGCCTCTCCATGAAGCCCTCGTCGGATGCCAGAATCTGTTTCAGGAGGTGTAATCCCGATATAACGCCAGCGGTGTCCCCTACGGCAGAAGGAGCTCTTACATCCTTTCCGCTCCCAGACTGGAGGAAGGTGGGGGACGAGAGCTCAGACGCTCACCAGGACCGAGGCTCTGACGCAGGTAGGAGGCCCGGGCCCCCGATTGCGGGCTCTTGGACCTGGACTCTGTCCACCGGCCCGGGTCCCACCCCGCTCCACCCACTGCCCCCGGGGCGCACTTTCCTTCTTCTGTTGCCTGATTATGACACTGCTCCTTTAACATCAGGCCAAAATGGAACCCTGAGGATGAACTGCCCAGAACACACCCCCCAAAGGGTTTTACGGATGTCCTCAAATGCCTACGTTTTAACCATAAAGAAAAACAAGTGAAAAATGCTAAGGTTTACAGTGTCTCACCCAAAAGCTCAAGGGACACCATATGAGGAACATGCAAAGCCATAAAAACAAGCCTGAATCCAAAATCTCCCTACGACCGTTTAGAATGGCATCTCACAGTGTGATCACTAGATTTTAAACAACGTCTGAGACGATTCCAAGAGCAGAGTTTAATTTTCCAAACACAGCTTCAATGTTCTCCCTACCTGTGCACACCCCACAAACAAACAAGAGTCTTCCCCTTGGCCTTTTAGAGTAACTCCCTCTTATCAAAATCCTCAAGCTCTTGACCGCTAGAGATCCTTCCTTTCAGGATGCACCTGGGCTGTGCAGAGCCGTGGGTCCGGACACCGGGGTTGGTCTCCAGAACTCACTTACAGCCTCCGCCTCACGGAATGGCTCAGACGGAGTAACGCGACAGGGGTGCCTGGCTCAGAGCCAGTAATCAATGCAGGTTATTTCCCTTACGTTCAGCTGCTGTATCGTCTATTTTCTTATTTGTATCCAATTCCCTAGGAAGCTTTCAAAGCATCTGGGGCATAAAATTCTTTGGCATCAACTCAGTCATCAAGTTTTCGAGCTAAAAGTCAACTTGAATCCAAATCCCACATTTTGCAGAAAGAAATCTGAGGCCAAGCGGAGGTCAGTGAACCACATCCGGAAGGAAAGCCCAGGCCTCTGCTTCCCCTGCAGGTTCTCCCCAGCCCCTGCCTCTCTCAGCGTTTTCTGAGCCTCGGAAACCTCCCTCGCCAAGGTCAGTGGGCCTCAGTCATGCCCTGATCCACGTGCAGCAGGGAAAGTTAGTCTCCACTTTCCCGGGGGGGTGGGGGGGGGAGGAGCGCTGTGACGTCACAGCAGGAATCGGAGTCCTCCCTTCCCTGCAGGCAGCACTCGGCACCACCTTTGGGGGTGCACATCCTTCTCCTGTGACGGGCCCTGAGTTTGCAGACCTAGAGCGATGATCCCCTCCTAGGGGGGGACGTCGAGTACCAGGGCCCAAAGAAGACGGCCTCCAACGTGTCACCGCGCCTTTGCCGGGCACCTGCACCTGCATAAAAACTCAGTCCCCCCAGAATACAGCTAAAACCAACCAATGACTTCTTGCGAGCCAATACAGACAGGTCCATACTGGGTGATGGATTCAGAGAAGTTTGGACATTATTAAAATAAAATGCAGGCACAGACTGAATCACCCTAAATCTCCACATCAAAAAACAGAGCGACCAGATGGTAAAACCAAAGACCCACGATATTCACTATAAAAGTGAGTGACCCGCAGACCCCGAGCGGGTGGGGAGGCGGCGGCTGGACGTGAGATCGGGGTGGACCCACAGCAGCAGCAGGTCCCCCCGAGACCCTGACATGGCAGTTCCCACGGGGTGGGATTGGAGCAGCTCCCGTTGGGCAGAGATGGACAATTCGGGCGCCAGGACTACTGCTGTGGATGAAAACCCACCCATACGCTTCGATCCACAAAATCGTAATGATGCTCAACAAAAACCTTCACCAGTGGCCACTGCAGGAAGCCAGGAACCACCTCCTCGTCTGAAAGCTGACCAATAACCGGGGAAGAGTGGAGCGTCGTCCCGGTGTCCCTGGGTGACGGTGCTGCGGGAGGACCAGGGCGTGGGGAAAGCAGCTCTTTAAGGGGTTCCAGGAAGAGGTGACGGCACCACATCAGCACGTGTCGCATCCTCGCTGTTGGCGCCACCACCAGAGCCGCCACCTTCCCCCTCGGGATTGAACCCGGTCTGGCCAAGCCTCGGGGTCCACCTGCCACTCCGCCATGCACGGAGGACAGAGGAACAGGCTGAGCGGCAGCAAGGACACGTCGTGAGCATCACGCGGACGGTGCGAAACCCCCAGGTCCTGGGCCCCGACTGCTCCACAGACAAACCACAGGGAAGAGAGGAGAGGGGAGAACCAAAGGCCAAGAAGACTTAAGGACTCAACCTGAAATCGGGCGAGACTGAACCATGGTGTTTGGGGAGGTGTCCTCGGGCAACAGACCACAAGGATCTGAAACCGGGCGCATCTGACCAGGTCCATGGGGTTTCCACCCCGTTCCCCAGCAGCCACGCCGGGTCACACACATCCTCCTGCCCGGAACCGGCTCACCCAGCGTCCAATGCCCGTGTGGGCCTTCGCGCCACAAGCACGAGGCAGCAGACAGGTGCTTCCACGCTGCGGGACAGCGGCAGGAGTGGGATCCCTCCCGGGGTGGCCATGAGAACAGACACCAAACCGAAGCCATTTGCACCAGGACCTGTGACCATGGAGTGAAGGGCACAGAGCCGGGGGGCCCAGCTGGGTTGTCTGTCTGGGTTTGTAGGCACTTTTCCACATGTCCTGTGAGTGTGGAACCTTCCGGAAGCCTGTTCCTAGTCTGTGCTCTGAATTCCAGCGGGTGATCCATCTGTCGATCCGTTGACTGCTCTGCGTGTCCACTGTCGCCCTGCGCACCTCAGCTCGGAAAGACGGGCAACCTGCCCCTGGGGTTGTTTACATCTTTCTTCCTCTTGTTTCTGAATTTCTGCCTAACGGGCACATCCGCTTCACTAGTTGGTTCTCGTCTTTGGGAACACGATGTCTGTCACCTTACAGCTGCTACGTGTAGGACGGGCGGCTGCGGCTCTGCCCGGAGCACACCTGTCACTCATTGCTGGTCCTGCACTTGCATCCCTGTCCTCGTCAGGGCCAGGAAAGTGACACCCACTCCCTACCTCCCCAAATCGACCTCTGCTCACAGCTCCCTGGCTTCAGTTGTAAGGCAAAGATCACACGTACGGTACCGGACACCAAGTGCCAAAGGATGTTAATACACTTCTTATGATGACCTCAGAATAAAGACGCTTGGTGTAGCGCTGATGGCAACCAAGAGGGTTAGTTCCAAGCACATCGCTCATGATACTCATGTATGATACACAACAAGCTTCTTTTTAACTTAACTTATGTAGCAATAGTAAGTAATCCTGTTTTACTGCTAAACTAATGAGAGAACACAAGGGATGATGTTCATTTCCTATTGGAGTTTTTTTTAAGCAGCTGTAAGAATAGATTTATTAATACTTTTGTGTGTTACTAACACATGTTATTATGTAGCTCCTGGTTCCTTCTGCTTTCACAGTGTGGTGGTGACCGAGAGGGGACCCTGGGCAAGGGTTCCTGCACGTCCAGGTGTCCTCCCATACCCTCTGAGATCAGGAACATGGTCGGGGGAAGGTCCGCTCTTGCAGCTCCGTGTGCGTATGTGTGTGCGTGGATCACGGTAAGGAGGGCTGAGCAGCATTCCATTGTGTAGGTAGACAGATACCACGTCTTCTTTATCCGGTCCCCTGCTGATGGACACTCAGGCTGCTTCCATGTCTTGACTATTGTAAATGATGTCTCTATGAATATTGGGGTGCAGGTATGTTTTCAAACTAGGTTCTTGTTTTCCCCATACCCAGGAATGGAATTGCTGGATCATATGGTATCTAATATAATATTGTAAGTCAACTATACTTCAATTTTTAGAAAGGTAAGAAGGGAAAATGATTCTCAAAAATAGATGCCGGTAGATTTCCACAGTGGCTGAGAGGGGACAAGACACCAGACAACACCGGGCTCGCCCATGGACCGTGGTGTCCACTTGGCCTCAGGCCATCCCCTAAGGCTGAGCAGGGCCTCCTAGAAGCTTCCCGACTGCAGCTGTGTGCATGCTCCCCTGTTCTTCAAGATCCCCGGGTAAGGAACAGCCACAGATTTCTTCAGAACTGGTATAAAACCTCTTTGCTAATTCCAAATCTGCTACCAACTAGTTATGTGACCTTGAGCAAGTCATTTATCTTTTTAAAGTCTCGTTGTCTGCCGTCGGTCAAATGCGCTGGTGTGCAGGCTAGTCCTAGAGGGGCCTTACAATTATATGATTCGTTGAGTCTGCGGATCTAAAATTTGGGTTAAATTCTTTCATAAAACAAGAAAATATTAGGAACTTTCACTACAGTAAAGGAAAACACTTCTACAGGCATTTTGCAAGAGAAGATCATTTCCCAAAACAAACTGGTATAAAACACAGCCTACGCCACGTGTACACAGAGCACTGTGCAGAAGACTCGGCCGAAATTTCTGGAAGAATAGCAACGTCCTTCCCTGAACACAGGTGATGAGGGACAGATCCTTTCCGTCAATCTGATTTAAAGATATAAAACAACCAACCAGTAGGAGAAGAAAATGTAAAATATAGAGAATCAGTTTGAAGTAAACTAATGGAAACTGAAACAATTTCTTCCTTAAATCCTTATAATATCTTTAAAAAAAATCCAAGTCTTTCTCTGCCCACAGTCTGTAAAAGCCATACTTGGTATTATAACAATTTTCAATTCCTCAAAATGGTTCATATTTGAGAAACTAAATCTTGATTCTAGCAAAGCCCCTTTTAGACGTAGAACTTTACAGCAGGAAAGAGCAAAGCTTCAACCGTCCTGGAGAAGTAAAGTGACAAGACTCACACATTCGGCCCGTGACTCGGGTCTTGTTTCCATGGAAATCTCTCTGTCACGGTGCGGATGAGACACGCCAGGGCCCTGGGATGAGCTACGTGGTATACTGGTTTGGTATGATTTCAAATCCACTTGCTGATGGCAAAAGTGAAATTGTTTTCCAGAGTGAAGCTGTTTTGATCCCAGAATGAAGTTGCGTCTAGAAGTGAGGTGCTTTGCCGTAAGGATGAGGTGAGCTGTGTCATGATGCTGTCCTGTCATCTTGTCACTCATCCAGCGGCCGAGGGGCCCCTGCTGGGGGATTCTTCTCCATAAGAACAGAGGAGACAGCATCTTAGGGGAGGGGACACTTGGGACCATCCGAGTGTGTCCCTTCTGGGCAGGCGGCCTTTCGCTGACCCAGCCCCGGAAGACCTCAGGGCAGTAGCTCCTGCCGAGGTGAAGGCTGGATCCAGCCACGTGCTCCAGCCACGGGGACTCTGGGTTTGCGGCGTGTGATTGGTGAGGCCGCCCCTCCCAAGAGCCAGCTTCTAGAAAGGCTCACCTCGATCTGCACTTTCTTTCATCCCCCTTGCCTGGAACAATGTGTGATCAATCTGTCCTTTGTTTGTAGTGTGTTACTTCCTTACTGGCTTTTTAAGAGACATTATCCTGTGTGCTATGGGCTTATGAAATTATTTTCATTCCCACAGTGAACCTGGGTTAAGTAAATTATTGGCAAAGACAATCTCAGTCTCTGAGGATAATCTGCCCAGAAACAGAACAAGCTAGAAATGTGCGTTTCATCTTTTTAGTCACTCATGTGGCAAGTACGTTTGGAGAGGCGTCTGTGCCACACCCTTAGCGGAGTCTCCAGGTGGACAGAAGAGACGTCAGCCTGCCTGGACCAGCCTCAAGGTCTGGCGACACAGACAAATTTAACAAAAGAATCATACGAAATACTATGAAGAACCTCGAAGAAAAATGCAGATACGGTGAGACTGCATGAGAGAGTGTCCTCGTTAGACTGGACGCCAGGAGAGGTCTTGCTGAGCCCGTGATGCTTACTGTGAGGGTGGGCAGGTGAGCCAGGTGGGTGGGGGGAGAGCATCGGGCCAGGGAGGGGCGTATGCCAAGGCTCTGAGGCAGCACAGGGCTTGTCGCGTTCAAGGCCATCAGAGGGACAATCGAGAGTTCGTTCTAGAAAGTTTATGTCTGAGACCCGAATGAGCCATCCCAAAGGCTCTCACACAAGCCAGGAATCTGTTCTTCCACAGCTGATTATCAAACAAGCAGGTGCAAACTAAATGAGAAATGCAAATGGGTAACACTGACGGCAGTCCCTGAGAACTAGGGCAGGACCCGGACTCTCCAGCTGAGACTGATTTTATTCATAGGCTGAATCCAAAACGCTTCAGTGTGGAATTCGATTGCACGTTGAGATGAAGTGCTGTGCTACACGCCCAGTACAAACGCAAACTCTCTTTAGACTTTTGGAAATAAAAACAACGTGGGAGCCAAGAGCTACAGTGTCACAAAACAGTTCACTTGCGTGCTCAGCAGATTTAATGATATGAAGTCTTTTAACAAACAAGTCAATGAAAGTTAAAAAACAACTTGGATTCTGCTGATTTTCTAAAACATAATCCAAAATGCCCCAATCAAAAGAAATTTTCTTATCATGATGGGTAAAATATTTTTTTAAACCCTCAAACTTCTGAATTTGAAGATTCCGTGGAAATTTGACAGGGACGGGAGGGCCCGTCAGGACGATGAAGATGTAACCAAGCACAGCAACAGGGATGAGCCTCCACCGCGTGCTGGGGGCAGAGGGGGGAGGGGGGGGGGGAGGGGGAGGGGGAGGGGGGGGGGAGGGGATGGGGAGGGGGAGGGGGAAGGGGAGTGGGGAAGGGGGAGGGGTGGGGAAGGGGGAGGGGTGGGGAAGGGGTGGGGGAGGGGGAAGGGGGAGGGGTGGGGCCGATATCCTCCCACTGAAAGCTCCTCGCATTGACCAGGATGCCCTCAGAGCTTGGAAAATGTAGAAAAGGCAGTAACTTAACCACAGACACTCAGTGTCTTCACCTCCGGGTGAGGTAGTAAGACAGTCCCCAGGACCCCCTCTAACCCAAACTCCTAATAATGAGGATTAATTGGTCCCCTTCTGCTCACCTCAATAATACTGATACTGAAGGAAACATACAGGCATAAAATGATAGAAGAAACCGTACTTAAAAACAAGGAATTTTTAAAGCGTTCGTTTTATAAGGAAGTTTACAATCAGCTACAACAATTTTCACAGCTTCCTTGTAAAAAATAAAGCCATCAATCCATTAACTGACACTACTTTAAAAAGAGTTGCTGAAGTTTACGATGTGTCACCATAATAAGACTGATTCAGACGACAGGCCTTGTGGACAAGGGCCGGGATTTAGAGTAACCAATACAAGACAAAAACACCTTCAAAATGGTCATTGTCTTCTAGGGGGCCTGGGACTTTCACGTTCAATGAAAATGATCAATAGTAACTAAAACGTTAGCATTTCGTATGCTTTCCAAATTCATTTTGTGACCGTCATAATAAAGCTAGAATTAAGTATAAGCCCAACATCTTTTTAAACTTTTATTTATGGAGATTTTCAAATATATACAAAAATGGATGAAGCAGGATAATGAACCCTCACCCAGCATCTTTAACTTTTGGCCAATCTTGTTTTATATATATTCCTACTCAACCCGTCTCCCTGTTGTCTGGCATATTTTTAATTAAATATCAGACAACATATCATTTAATTTCAGTCTGTATATCTAACTGATGGAACCTTTTTTGAAAATATAACCACCAGGCCATTAATCTTACCTTATAAATTTAAAACCACCCAATACATGTGAATTTTTCCTTGGTTGTCTCCAAAATGTCTTGGCAGTGGCTCTTTCAAGTCAGGTTCAAAGGAGGCCCCACCACGGTGGTCCTAGGCCTCGTAAGCCCCCTGTCCCACAGCACCCTCACTCCCTCACTCCCGCCTACTGACGTTATTCATCAGTTAGAGGAATCAGGTCATTCGTCCTGCGAAATGTCCCCATTCTGATTTGGCTGATTGTGGATGGACGCTGAGATTGACCAAAAGCAGCAGCCTCAGTTACGGAGGCCGTGGGTGGCCTACGGCATCCGCCTCCAGCCCCTAATGACCGTGAGGCTTGCTTCCAGTGAAACCAGAGTGCTTAGGGGGTCCAGAGGGCTCCCCCCACCGTAAAGATCCCGTCAGCCCTAGTGGTCTGACACCTGTTGATGACCATTACCTAGAGTCATTAGGGGTGTCAGATCGTGATTTTCTAATTTTATCATCTACTCTGAGTTTACTCACCAGACTCTCCTAATAAAGAAGAATTTTCCCTCATCAATGCAGGAAAGGCATCACAGTGTTTAATTCTTTAGTATCTTTTAGAATAAAGGACTGATGCTCTAGCCCTCTCCCAAGGTGATGCATGAGATTTTAAAATAATAATAACTATGAACTGAAGGTTTTCACAGGAGTGTGTATTTCACTCTGCTTCAGGCACTTCCTAAGCTCCATTCTTCTATCCGACGTCTGGGGGCGCCCCGCTAAGTGGATTCTGCATCCTCTGACACGACCCCACTGTCCTGACACTTCACTTCCTGTCAGGCACAGCCCTTCCGGCACCCGAGGACCCGTGCCCACTCAAGGAGTCCCACTGCCCCGTACCTAGAGACCACAGTCTGGGTCCCCACTGCCACTTCTAGGCCTTTTCTAGAGATAAAGATAAGAAACAGGTGGGTTTTAAAGGGAAAACACAATCATGAGTTCATAGTAGAAATATCTGTTTCAAATTTAAAACTACTAAGGTCATACTTAACTTTATTAGTTTTATGCTTGTGTTTCTTTTCTTATGCTACAAATTTTAGGACTCACACGTGCACTGATTGATTTGGGGGCTGGAAAATTAATGAAAGCGAAGTGACTTTCGTCACGCTGAGCTACAAGTGAGGAGCCTTATGGGTTCACGTGGGAAAGTGCACCCAATGCCTCATTAATTTCCCGTCTGATAGAAATCAAGAAACAGAAACAATCTTTTTTTTTTTTTAATTTTTATTTATTTATTTATTTATTTATTTATTTATTGGCTGTGTTGGGTCTTCGTTTCGTGCGAGGGCTTCCTCTTGTTGCGGAAAGCGGGGGCCACTCTTCATCGTGGTGCGCGGGCCTCTCACTATCGCGGTCCCTCCCGTTGAGGGGCACAGGCTCCAGACGCGCAGGCTCAGCAGTTGTGGCTCACGGGCCCAGTTGCTCCGCGGCATGTGGGATCTTCCCAGACCAGGGCTCGAACCTGTGTCCCCTGCATTAGCAGGCAGATTCTCAACCACTGCGCCACCAGGGAAGCCCAGAAACAATCTTCATTAACTAAGAAAGCATGAATAAAGGAGGAAATTCTTGTACATTCATTCAACCTCTGAATCACTCTCAGTGGTGGGGATATTTGAACCATCCAATAGAAAGCTTCCAAATACAATGTGTTAGGAAACTTCACTCACATCAGCTACTGCGTGGACCACTCCTTCAGACACAGAGCTGAGGGGGTGAAACAACATTTAAAATACACATTATGATGGAACTCTTTCTGAAGTCCCTCTGTTTCTCCAGCATTGGGGTTTATTTCCTGCTTCCTCCCTTCTGTTCCCTGACATCTTCTCGCACCCAGGTCTCGATTTTTCTGTCCTTTTCCTATCTTCATCCTCCTCCCTCCTTTTTACCTTCCCTTGGCATTTCTTCTCTCACACCTCTGCTTTGTTTCGTATTTTTGTATTCCCTAGTTGTGTTGTGTGATACATGTGTCTATATTTAAATACCTCCCAAATGTCCAGCCTGAGGTTAGAAGCTTGGGGGCAACTGAGACAGAAGGAAAGTTATACCAAGGTCTACGCCTTCAGGAGCTCAGGTATTTGAAGGCAATCATGAATCCGGAAAGAGGCAACATGTTTCAAAACTAAAAGTAGGGACTTCCCTGGCGGTCCAGCGGTGAAGACTCTGTGCTTCCACTGCAGGGGGCAGGGGTTCGATCCCTGGTTGGGGAACTAAGATCCTGCATGCCAACAGTGCGGCCAAAATAAATAAATAAATAACCTAAAATTAAATGAATGTAAATAATATAGGAGCATAAAAACTAGTTTACGAAGCCTCTTGTGAACCTTTGCGAAGCTGATCAGTCCACGGCAGCGCCGTCCGACAGAGCTTTCTTGGGATGATGGAAACGTACCACGTGAACTGTCCAGCAGTGCACCTGAGATGTGGCCAGTGCAACTGAGAAACTACACATCTAATTTTATTTAACTTTTATTCATCTAAAGTCACAAAACTACATGTGGCAGGAAGCTACTTTATCAGGCAGCACAGAGGTAGATTAATAATGTGACAGGGCACTCTGTAAACACCACTCCAAAAGCATGTTCACGGAGACATCACATTTTAGGACCACTGACTGCTGGATTGCACTGCTGTACGAGACACGTCCTATTGTCAGGACCAGTCAACAAAGGATGCTAAGGACTAAAGTAGCAAAATAGAAGTCTTGAAGGAAAAAATGTTGCATCACCTTCGAAAGATACAAATTGGTTGTTTCACACTACCGGACTGACCAAGCTTTCTAAAGACTTTCTAAAGTCAAGTGTTAAATTATATTATATGAAGATAGGTGTGACTGCGGCTAGGCCCATAGAGAAGAGTGAAATTTGGACAGGGTAAGGGGAGGGCCCTGAGATAACAAAAGCAACATGAGCAAAATTATAGAGGCAGGAACGAGCACTTAGTGGTCAGTGTGAACCCACTGATGGGCCTGACCTGATGGAAGCAGAGGAAACCTGCAGGATGTACGGGACATGGAACAGGCAGGGGGCCTGGAGTTGGGAGTTGCGATGGCAGACCACGGAGTGGAGACGTCCACGGGAGATTTGTTTCATTGGGGAAAGAAGGAAAAGTCAGCAGTATGATGTTCCAGTAAACAAATTTCAGATAACTTTGTGTTATTCGTCAATACCATCGAAAGTTTCTCTAAGTCAGAAGTATTAGCCGAATCAGCACTAATGACCTCCCTGCACCTCTGAAGGGTCTCTGGAGGGAATCCAGAGGGATGCCCCCTGCTGCATAGAGGGGAAGGACCAGCAAGTGCCTGGCCCTGCAAATCACTAAAAGAAGCCTGACCCCTCGGCCAGCAGAACCCCTGCAACACCTATCTTTCTTGCTCAGATATTTTGGCCACATTCAGCCACATTCCAGAGGGTCTGCTACTTACTCATTATTAGCAAAGCAGCTCTATCCAGAAAAGAGAACCTCACCCAGAGCACCGGAATATAGGAGGCATGGGAAATTGTTGCCACTTCTATACTTTTTCCCTTAAAACGCACACACACGCGCACGCGCGCACACACACACACACACGGTGCAAAAGCAAATTACCTGTTCTGTAAAACCGGGTCATGAGATTCATCATCAAGAGGCAGCAGAGGACGGATCCGACAGTGACCTCTGATATTGCCTTTCAGCCCCTACAACAAGAAGAAGCTTCCGGGCTTCCCTGGTGGCGCAGTGGTTGAGAATCTGCCTGCCAATGCAGGGGACACGGGTTCGAGCCCTGGTCTGGGAAGATCCCACATGCCGCGGAGCAACTGGGCCCGTGAGCCACAACTGCTGAGCCTGCGCGTCTGGAGCCTGTGCTCCGCAACAAGAGAGGCTGCGACAGTGAGAGGCCTGCGCACCGCGATGAAGAGTGGCCCCCGCTTGCCGCAATTAGAGGAAGCCCGTGCACAGAAACGAAGACCCAACACAGCCAAAAATAAATATAAATAAATAAATAAAATTAAAAAAAAAAAAAAAAAAGAAGATGCTTCCCCGTGGGCACAGGAGCCGCACTGAACTGATGGACCATTTCCTCAAAGAAGATCTACTGAAAAACGTTTCCCCAAGATGTGAGCACTGGAGTTCCTACGAAGCCTTGACTTGTGAAAAAAAACCCTGTGGAGCAGTGAGTGTCCGTATTATTTTAAGCTTTAAAAAAGTTCATCCTTACATTTGTTCATGTGGCACACTTCGGTTGGGTGTATCAAGACGATACCTTTTAACGGCATCCTGGGCTAAATCTCTCAGGCATTTCAGGAGGTTTCTGAGACGTGGTACCTTTGCTCATTATCCGGACCCTCCGAGGGGCTCGTCTCAGTGCTGAGACGTTGCAGAGACGGAAACAAAGAATCAGACCCGGGCTGAACCTCCACCCGGCACAGAGATGAAGCCGCACCTTCCTGCATTCTGAGGACTAGGAAAGCTGCGGCTTATGTCATCTTAGGGATGAATTCATGTCAAGATCGTGGTGAGTCACCACATAGACGTGGCTCTGCTTCCACCAGGCCGGGCCTGGGTCGCTCTGACAACGAGCAAGTCACCGTCCCCGGGCGAGCTGCGACTCACCGCTCCACAGCGCTTCCCGGGGCTGCGCTGGCATCTTCTACCTGCTGCCCTCTGACAGCTCTGGGGCCACACTGCAGGGGCCCCTTCCTCTTCCACAGGCCAGCTTGTCGGAAACCGCTCGGCGCCCTCCAGAAACCACACTCCCCGCTCCCCCCACGGGCCCTCGCTGCTCTGGGCCGCGTCCACCATCGTCCTGAAACGCCTACAATC
This sequence comes from Balaenoptera musculus, assembly GCF_009873245.2. Taxonomy (NCBI): domain Eukaryota; kingdom Metazoa; phylum Chordata; class Mammalia; order Artiodactyla; family Balaenopteridae; genus Balaenoptera; species Balaenoptera musculus. Next base: position 1,979,943 of record NC_045796.1, read on the forward strand.
TACCCAGCCTGTTTGTGCCCTTCCTGAAGCATGGTGTCCGGGATGAGAAGCACGTCTCTAGCTGCGGGTAACGGCGAGGAGCAGGAGACTTCCCCCCTCTCTGGCACTCACACATTCTTCCGTCCATGCAGCTGGGCAAGCCACTAGCTCGCTCGGCAGCCACGGCCGTGAAGGACCAGTGCCCGGCAGGGACGCCACGGACACCCTACGCCCTTGGTGCCCAGGGAACTCTGGACCCACCCAAGGGAGCCGTCAGCTCCTGCCCCGTCCCTCAGGCTATGGAGACGTTCCCGGGAAAGCAGGAGGAAGAGCAGGAGGACGGCAGACCCGCCAGAAGCCTAGCCCTGCCCCAAGCCAGAATCCCAGGTGTGTAGCGGGAAGCCTGCGCAGACTCACAGGACAGAAGGGACTTAGGCAAAGGAGGGGGCGGGACCAGGCAAGGGAGGCTGGGACAAAGTGGATGGATGGGTGACGTCCGGTGACCTGGGAGGTTATTGCACCTGTGGAGTGACAGGGGCCACCTCCCAGGAGGGGACGGCCGCCTTCACGCCATCTGCGCCTGGGCGGCCAGAAGCCAGTGGGAGAAGCCTGGAGGGCGAGGGACAGCGACCCCAGAGGGGCTTGTCATCCGGCCTTTTGCCGCAGTTGGCGAGAGGGTCCACTGGCGACGACAGCGCAGATGGTGGTGACGATGTCAGTCCCAACATGTTCATTTCTACTTAAAAACTGACTGCAGCTCAAGCAGTGCCACCGTTGCTGGCGGGACCGCAGTCTCTCTCCTGCACTTGTGCACTGGGCATTTTGGGGACAAGTCAGTAGAGGCTGCCGCTCTAACCTGTTGAACTATTTTGATATCCAACATATTTGCTATCTATTCCTTTCAAACTTGTATCTTCAAACATAATCAACCTGCCTTTTTATTTCCATCAAGTCACATGTAATTAGGACCCAAAGAATCAGGGGCAGAGCCCAGAGGATGTCCCTAGGAGCCTTGCCCTGTTGTCACCTGTGCCTGGATCGCTGGCCGGGTGGACGGGGGCTCCTTGTGGGAAGGAGCTCTAACCCTGAGTTAGAGCAGCTCCCGGACGGGTCCCCAGCCCCCTTCCACCACCCCCTGCACCCAGTGCACCCTCGGCACCCAGGCCACTTGAAATGCAACGTGTCAGCCTCGTAGCAGGACACGCGTCTCAGGACGGTGGCCCGTGGACGCTGACCCCATCCTCACAGCCCGCCCCACGGTGTGGATGGGGGGCACGCGGAGGATTCCTGGGGCGCCACCAGGTGGGGGCGGTTACACCTGCGGGCGTGAGGTCCAGGGGTTTCAGGTCACGATGCATCCTGGGTGAGCAGGGCGGGGTTCTCAGGGAGAAGGCAGAGCGGATTCCACAGAACCAGAGCCCTCGCACATGCCCAGGGGGACCTCGCACAGAGGGCCCGCATCAGCCGCAGGGCAAGGTCGTGAAGGCCCCCCTGAGATCAGCCCAGAGGGAAGGAGCATTGCTCTCGGTGGGGCGCGGGGAGAGCAGGAGGGCGGGGGGCACTTCCCAAGCCAGGGAGGCCGGGGCTCAGTCCTGCCTGTGAGCTGGGCCAGCGCTCGGGGCTGAAGGAGCCGGGCGCCCACGCCCCAGGCAGGCTGGCTGGCGGACCTGCGGGGCCCCTGCCTCTGCGTGAAGCAGACTGTCCTTGGTCAGGGTCCCCGTCCTACGTAGGTAGCAGAGCCGTGCGGTGGAGCTGTGCTGCCGGATGCTGTCTCAGGAAGACAGTCCCAATGCTCACCCCGGTAACTCCTGCAAAGCCCCCGAGAAGAGGAGTGAAGCTCCTGTGTGTCTTGTCTCAGCTTCGACAAAACAAGAACGTGCACGACTGATACAATGCCTATGATTACTAATCACCACAGCATAATCACAAAGCTTCTGTAAAATAAGGACACAGCCTGACACAGTCAGACATGAATTGATCATGAACTAAATCTGTTCAAAGCCGACATCCTCAATCACAGACACACCCACTGTTGCCGGCCGAGGGTGTCGTTGACGTACATGCCTGGGCTCACTTCAGACGTTCGGAGCCAGGAGATCCGGGCTTTGCACTTTGCAAAGCAGCACATGTGATTTTACTACTTACATGGTTGGAGTATTTAAGATCACGTCTGTCTCCCGTGTCCATAGGAAGCAAAGCTCATCCCATGGTGAAAAGCTCGCCTAGGACGTTTTTCCGCCTGCTGTTTACTTCCTGCGATGCCCGCCCTCCCCTCCTGGGAACAAAGCTCTAATCTACTATCCAGACCACCCCCTGGAAGCCAACCGATCCCAAGCCATGGGGAGAACAATGCACGCCAGGGATATAAATGTGCACAATGGAATTCCAGGCACATGAACACTACAGTTTCCAGAGACCTTTGGGAACAATGCAACAATGCAACAAAATAGTATCCTACACGTAAGGTACTCTTTCTTCTTCCTGAAATTACTTGAAGGATTTTTGGCTTGAGGACAGGTCCATGGAATGAAAGAACGGAGATACTACTGTTTAATATCACTCAACTCATGAAACCTTAACTGAACTTAAATAGATGTTCTTTGTCTCTTTTGTTAAGTCTTTTCTTGCTATAAAATGGAGATCACTTTAGTATATTTGGGAAACATTTTCATAAAACGTCATAATTAAATTGAATTAAAGTATTTTTACTATACGGAATGCAGATAAAGTTATATACTTTATTCAGTGATGGATTAATTTTAGCCAGGTGGAAGAGAATGAAGAATTAGTTCTATATAAACCCATTCTAAACATACTAAAGCAGTTCATGCGGGGCAGGGGTGGGAACCCAGAACAAATCACCCCTAAGGGCAAATTAATCCTGTTTACAGATGGTGTTTCTATTGTTGTAATAATTATCTTTTTTTTTTTCCTTCTAATCTTTACCCTGGTCACATTGTTTGTCACAAAAGGTGAAAAATGCTCTTAAAAGCATCCACCTTGGAGATCTGCCAGTGGCTTGTGTGGATAGTTTTCCAGCTTCTTCCAGAAGGCACGGTGGTTTAAAAGGAGTTGCTTTCTTTGATGACCCGCTGTATTAATGCCACTTAATCAGACACATACAAACCAGTGTTCTACCATTTGACATCGAAATGAAAATGAGAGCAACTGCGATGTATGAAATTCAACGACCAGGTAAATGCAGCAATTCCTCTCATGGCCAAAATGCATTTTCCTTCCTATTTTTGCTCAGGACCCCAATCGTGTTTTGAGGCTTAGCCTTCTATGTAGTTTTAGAAAGAACTCCCAAAGTGAACTCCATCTACAATTGATTATAAAAGTGGTAACAATTTTATAATTTAATAAACAAGGCCAGATCAGTCACTTGGAATGGAAAATCTATATCTAATATGCGGAGGGGCTTTACTTCCTAAAATTAAGGTTTCTTTTAATTCCATAAGAGTAGATCTACTGTGATGACCCATAATGGAAAAGAATATTTTAAAAGAAGAATGTACATATATGTATAACTGAATCACTTTGCTATACAGCAGAAATTAACACAGCATTGTAAATCAACTATACTCCAATAAAAATAAATACAGAGTAGATGTATTTTGACAGGCGTGACTTACACAATTCACCAGAAAATAATCACTCTCACTGCTGAACAGCAGCATTCATGGTGTAAATGAAGACTGGCTTCCGGGGAAATTCTTCCTACCTGGGCAACGCAACAGAGCTGGGTCAAGGCCGAGAGCGCGTCTCCACCGCCGCCCCCGCCGCCCGTGGAGAATGCGCACCTGTGCGCCCTCACTGCTGTTCTTTCCAGTCACTTCTTGGTACCGTTGCCCAGAAAAAAGCAAAAGGTGATTTAGAGCCTTGGAACTGAAGCAGGTGCCTTTCCTCTGCGGGAAGAACACTTCTTGATTGCCCACTGGGCCCCAATCTGCCCACAAGGCGCCACCGCCACCCAGGCCGCGGGCAACCTCAGCGGCCGCGGGGCACTGGCCACCAAAGCAACCCCGCGTGTGACCTGGGCTGGCCCCGCAGGGCCAAGGTCAGAGCCGCATCCGGGGGCTGGGCCTGAAGGCCCCGGGCAGGGCCTGGTGCACGGGGAGCAGCGCTTGGAAAGGCCCCGGAGGTGAGGGGAGAGGCCAGCGGCTGGAAGGACAGCCTGAGAGGCCCAGAGGCTCCCACGGCCTTGCTGGCGGGGTTGGGGGGGAGGGCAGCAACACACCTGAGGATTTAAGGATGGTGCCGAGCCGGCGGACGACTTCTAGCGCAGGTCCATGTTCAGAAAGACCACTCCAGGTGCTTTGCGGGGAGGACGGGAGGGAAGGGGCAGACCGCTCAGACTACGGACAGAGGTCCGTCCATGGTGGCCTGGACGTCAGACTGTCACAGTGGGGACAGATCGATGGATCAAGCCCTCGGGACGGGACGGGAATGAGGCTCTGGCCTGAGCCGCTGGTGGGGAGACGCCACGAGGTACTGGGGCAAAGGTCATGAGCTTGGGATTTCGCTTCATTTTGTTTGGTTCCCACTCTATTTATTTAGGTGTTTAGCTCTCACACTACGTCCTTATAAGCCAGTGAACATTGCAAACAGTTTCTCCCCCAGAACTGCAAGCACATGTTCCCATACAGTGACAACACCTGGTTAAACTACCAATACCGCCCACCCTCATGTCATCACCTGCATAATAAGACAGAGTTACCATGTACCCAGCCCTGAGATGCACAGCTCATAAGCCATGTGAGATACGGGATACGCGCTCACTTCGTAAGCGGGAACCCACTTCTCATCTTCGGGAGGGGCAGAGGGCAGAGGCATCTGGGTGGTGACGGCGGGGGGAGGGATGCCATGTGACACTGTCCATGGGGGGCAGGCGGGGGACACGCAAAATAATGCCAGCCGCAGGGGGAGGCCAGGACAGAGGGCCCAAGGCACATGCTTGGAACAGTGGACTTGGAATCGTGAAGGTGGAGCCAGGACCGAGCTAGGACGGGGACCAGACGCTGACCCCTGCGCCAGAAGCCCCTGCCAAGGGACGGGTCTCAGCGGCTGAGCAGCCAGGGTTAGAGGGTGGGAGGCTGGTTCCCGCAGGAAGGGCATGCCCACCCCAGTGCTCCAGGGACGCAAGCTGACACCAGTGTCCTGACCTTGGAGAGGCAGGAAGCCCAACTATGCAACAGGAGGCCAGCGTCTCTGCCAGGAGGAGGGGGTACTCGGCAGTGGCTGGGTGAGCAGAGACGGGAGAAGAGCGGAGAAGATTTCGGATGCTTCTCATGGAGGGCGCACACCAGGGAGAGACAGGAATCAGGCTGGATGAATACAAACACCGTCGCTCGGGCAAAGGGTCCTGGACTTACTTTAGGCAAGTGTGAAACTGAAAACAGGAGTATTAGTCCCCGGCAGGAAGAGCCGCCCTGGGGAGGTCGGTGGGCAGGAAGGGCTGCAGTAACCAGCGACATTAGCTTAGGGTCAGGACGACAGCTGTCCCGGGCTGCACGGTTGGGGGTGACAATGAGAACAGCATTTCGGGGCAGAGTCCTTACTGCTGGACACGCCATCCACACACACACCGTCTGCTCCCACTGCGGTTCGGAGGGGCTGAGGCAATGGTGTTGGATGCTGGGACGGTGCAGGGGGTGTGGGCCACAAACATGAAGACATTCTGTTATTTAATTATCAAAAAAGAATATAGGGGCTTACAATACAAAGGCCCCAAATGTTGCAGACTTCACCTGGCATTCTGTAGCTAATGGTCTTAAACGTAAAACAAACATTTTTCTTGGTCTCAGTGATGCTTGGAAAAATGGTTGGCATTTCACAGCTGCCCCCCACTGGTAGAACATCACAGACAGGTCTGAATAGATCTACTCTGTCTGCGCTAACCTTGCAGACAGACATGAAAACCCCAGAACACGGGCTGGAAGTTTGAGGGGTCAGCAGCAACAGCCACAAGGGATTCTGGGTAGAGTGACCAGCGCTGGCAGGTGGCCTGGGTCCGGGACGCCGGCCTCACTGGCTGTAAAGCGCCGTAGGGGTGTGATTTCAGGGTGTCACCTCCCGGCAGCTCAGGTCCCGGCTGGTGGCTGAGACGGGTCATGGCATAAATGTGCCCGAAGTGCCAGAAAATCACGAGCTTAAAAATGAGCTAATAAATTAATATGTACTTAATTTAAGAGGTAGTAGGAACAGCCCTAAATTAATAGGCAAATTTAGTGCACCGATTCTTGTCGCTGAAACTCGACAGGGCGATTTGAGGGGGGCGAGGAGTCTGAAGGCCGCCTCCACCAGGAGGGCCTCAGGAGATGCCCCAGGGGCCGAGTTTAGAGAGGAGGAGCCCCACGGCGTGAGTCACCTAACGGCGGCGCGTTCCTCTTCTATTGCCGCTGCAATAAAGCGCCACGACCTGGGAGGCTGAAACAGCAGACAGACGTGTTTTCTCTCCGTCCCGGGGGCCAGACAGCCAAGATCCAGGTGTGGGTGCAGCCGCACCCCCTCTGAGGCTCGGGGGTCCTTCCCGCTTCTGCCGCCCCTGGGGTCACCGACGCCACCACTGCGTGTGTTGTGTCAGCCCCCGTCTTGGGTCAGCGTCTTCAAACACCTCCCGGCTTCGTCTTCACGCTGCCGGCTGCCTCTGTCTTATAAGGACACTTGGGAAGGCACTGAGGGCCCACCTGGATAACCCAGGATCGGCTCCCACCTCAAATTCAATCGCGTCTGCAGAGACCCTTTTCCCAGAGAAGGTCACATCCACAGCGTTCAAAATTGGGACCTGATATCTTTGGGGGTCACTTTTCAGCTGACCAGAGGCAGCAACAGCAAATCGTGTACAAATAAAACGAGTCAATATCCACCAAACGTTCCTCATCTGTGTCCCCTTGTTTTTCAAAGTGAAGAACTAACCTGCAAGGGAAGGTGGGCAGAGGTGTCTTCGAGGCCTCCCCCCAGCCTGTTTCTCCTTTTGGTGAGGTAGCCGGATGACGTGGGCAGAATCACGCAGAGGTTTATCTTTAGGGGCGAAGGGAGAGTTCCACAGTTGATTGCAGTGGTGGGGATGCAACCTCAAACTTACTAAACACCGAACCGTACGCTTAACCTGAGTGAATTTCTGGTACCTAAGTTATTCCTCAATAAAGTTGTTTTGAAAAGCACAGGTACCTCATTAATTTATTACTCACTAAATACTTGTGAGCACAGAGATAATAGGAACTTAGAACTTAAGCTGGCTCAGTATAAGAAGATACTTTAAACTTCGACTAAAGGGTCCTCACTGGGTGGGGAAAAGGAAAAGTACAAGAGCACCTCAATTGCTTTCTTCTGCAGAGACTGAAAACAAACTTGGGCGCTGGACATAGTTCAGCTCAATCCCAAGACATGTAAAAATACTACCTCCGCCAATTTCAGATGAAGAAAGGCATTTTCAGTTTCCAGTTCAACTATTCTCTCTTCTTTGGCCTACATCCAAGGATCCAGAAAGGAAAATGATCAATGTCAGTGAAATTCACCAGCAGTCACCTCCATCCTCACAAGGAAGACTTACGTCCAAGGATGCAAGCACGCAGCCAGCAAAGAACGAGGGAGGAGGTGGGCTGGAGGAGCACCTTGGACCCTGACGGGCGCCCAGGCCCTGTGTCCACGTCTCCTGGCCCCAGGTGTGGGCCCCAGACCAGCAGCTCCTGGGACTTGCTAGAAACCCAGAATCCTGGACCCTCCCACCCCAAATGGACCCGAGTCTGCATTTCAGTAAGTTCTCCAGGTGACCGTTTTGCACACGTAAGTTTGAAAGGCACGTTCCGAGGACCCTGCTCACCAAAACCCACCATTTCTTTCCTTTTATTCACGTATTCAAAATACACTTGTTAGAAATCTATCAGGTGCCAGGCGCTTGTCCAGGTGCTGTGGAGTCTGCACCCCCGTGGAGAAACAGAGGCACACGTGGATGGAACAGACAAGTGGGGACAGAGGCGGCTCCGCCAGAATGGAAACAGGGTGATGTGAGCGCGGACAGGCGGCCCCCTGAGAGGGAGGGGGGCTGAGGGAAGCCTGCACAAAGGCCCTGCAGCGGGAGTGAGCTTAGCAAGCCAAGGAGCAGAGAAGATCAGTCAGCCTGAGGCCCAGTGGGCGGGCAAGGAAGAAGGCACTGCAGGGTTTTAGGCAGAGGCGGTTAAGTATTAGCCACGTACAGTAATGCTGAGAAAGGCAGCACCTGGAGGCCTTAGTGGAGAGGAAGCACCAGTTCCCAGGAAGGCAGGCTCAGGTGTGGTCTCTCCTGCTGGGGAGCCCTTCTCCCCCAGGGCTGCAGACACGCAGCTCACAGAGAACTGGGGTCACTTCAGGACACTCTCTCTGTGATTGGTTGGAAAACCAGAAACCTCGGAGCCATCTAGGTTTCTGTTATCACGTTCAGTCAATTTTACCTCTTAAAAAATAATCCCTCGAATATTTCCCTGGGAGTCCACTTAATTCTAAGATCCCAACACCTCCTACCTGTACAGGTGCAATGGTCAGTGCCCGCACCCGACCACAGCTTCACTGAGCGACAATCCACTCTCACGCCATTCGCCACGCTGAGTGGACAATTCAGGTGCTTTAGGTATATTCAGAGCTGTGCAACCATCACCAAAACTAATTTTAGAATATCTTCATCACCCCCAAAAGAAACCCACACCCCTTCACCATCACCCCTAACATCCAACCCTGGGAAACCACTAGTCTACTTTCTGTCCCTACAGATCTGCTAATTCTGGACATTTTACAAAAATGGAATCCCACGATATGTGGTCCTCGGTGACTGGCTTCTTTCACTTAGTACCATGTTTTAAAGGCATAACCGCGTTGCAGCGTGCATCGGTATTTCATTTCTTTTTATTGCCTGATAATATTCCATTGTATGGAGAGGCCACACTTTATCCACTCATCAGCTGAAGGACATTTGGGTTGCTTCCTCTCTTTGGCTAATATGAATAGTGCTCTGACATTTCCGCACAAGCTTTTGTGTGGACATATTTTCCTTTTGCTTGAGTACACACCTAGGATTGGAATTGCGTACAGTTACTATGTTTAGCATTTGGAGGAAATGCCAGGCTGTGTTCATTTTACGTCCCCACCAGCAGTGTGTGAGAACTCTGATTCCTCCGCCCCTTGCCAGCTCACCCTCTGTGGTTCTGACAACTGCCCTCCTAGGGGGTGTGAAGTGGTACCTCACGGTGGTTTGATCTGCATTTCCCTGGTGGCTGGCGATACTGAGCATCGTTTCAGGGTACAAACCTTGTCCTTCTTTGGTTACATTTCTTCCAAAGTATTTGGTTATCTTTGATGATACTGCTGATTGCTATGGAATAGAAGTACAATTGATTTTTGCGTATTGATTGTGTATCCCTCAGCCTTGCTGACCTTACTTATTAGTGCTAATAGTTTTCTTTGTTGTTTTTTTTGGGGGGGCGGGGATGGATTCCTTAGGATTTTCTATATGTGAGATCATGTCATCTACAAACAGAAATAGTCTTACTTCTTCTTTTCTGATATAGATGGCTTTTCCCCCCATTATCTTGCCTAATGCCCTGATTAGCACCGCCAGGACGACGTTAAACAGAAGCGGGGAGGACGAACACGTTTCTCTTGCCCCTTTCTCCATTAAGGACGATGTTCACTGTTTGTTTTCCTTGATGCCCTCTATCAGGTTGAGGAATTCCTTTCTATTCCTAGTCGTTGAGTACTTTGGTCATGAAGGGGAGTTGAATGTTGTCAAATGCTTTTTCTGGGTCTATTGGAATGATCATGGGGGTTTTGTCCTTTATTCTATTGATATGGTCTATTACATTAACTGATTTTTGTTACTAGATCAACTTTGCCTTTCTGGGATAAATTCCTCATGGTCATGATGTATAATCCTTTACATGTATTGCTGGATTCAGTTTGCCAATATTTCTTTGAAGTTTTTTGCATCTATATTCATTAAGAGATATCGCTCTGTAGATTTCTTGAAATGTTTTTGTGTGGTTTTGGTATCAGGGTAATTCTGGCCTCATGGAATGGGAAGTGTTCCTTCCTCTTCTATTTTTTGGAAGTTAGTGAAGGGCTGGTGTTAATTCCTTTTTAAATGTTTGGTAGAGTTCCTCAGTGAAGCTGTCTGGGCCTGGGCTTTACTTTGTGAGAGATTTTTGATTATTAATTTCTTTTTTTTTTAATTTCTTTTTTTAATTTATTTTTTGGCTGTGTTGGGTCCTCGTTGCTGCGTGTGTGCTTTCTCTAGCTGCGGTGAGTGGGGGCTACTCTTCGGTGTGGTGCGTAGGTCTCTCATTGCAGTGGCTTCTCTTGTTGTGGAGCACGGGCCCTAGGCGCAGGGACTTCAGTAGTTGTGGCACATGGGCTCAGTAGTTGTGGCTCGTGGGCTCAGTAGTTGTGGCTCACGGGCTTAGTTGCTCCGTGGCATGTGGGATCTTCCCGGACCAGGGCTTGAACCCATGTCCCCAGCATTGGCAGGTGGATTCTTAACCACTGTGCCACCAGGGAAGCCCCTGATTATTAATTTCTTTACTTCTTCCAGTTCTGTTCACATTTTCTAGTTCTTCCTGAATCAGCTTTGGTAGTTTTGTCTTTAAGGCATTTGACTATTTCATCCAGGTTGTGTAATTAGTCAGCAATGTTGTTCAGAGTGTTTTCTTACAATCCTTTTTATCTCTGCAAGGTTGGCAGTCATGCCCTCTCTTTTATTCTTGATTTTACTAATTTGAGTCTTCTCTCTTTTTAGTCTGTCAAGCTAAAGGTTTGTCAGTTTTGTTGATCTTTTCAAAGAGCCAACTTTTGTTTCCGTTGATCTTCTCTATAGTTTTCCTGTTCTCTCTTTCATTTATTTCTGTTCTCATCACCATTTCCGTCCTACTGCTAGCTTTGGGTTTCATTTTCTTGGCTTTATCCAGTGTCGTGAGGTGGAAGGTTAGGTTGTTGACATGAGACCTACCTTCTTTTCTAAAGTGTAGGTGTTTACATCTATAAATTTCCTTTTAAGCACTGCTTTGGCTGCATCGCATAAATTTTGGTGTGTGGAACCTTAATTTTCATTCATCTCAAAATATTTCCTAACCTCTTTTTTGATTTCTTCTTTAATCTCTTGGTTATTTAGAAGTGTCTTATTTAATTTTTACATATTTGTGAATTTATCAATTCCTTGTCATTAACTCCTAACTTCCCTCTACTGCAGTAAGAGAACATTCTTTGTACGATTTCTGTCCTTTTTCATTTCTTCAGGCTCGGCTACGGCCTCGCCTGTTGTCTACCCTGAGCCCACCCTGCTCACCACCCAGCCTCATTCACTCGCCCCCGCGGGGTTGGGGGGCGCGGTTCCTTCCTCACCCACCTCCCCAGGACCCAGCTCCACCACCTCTGCAGGTGACGCTCCCTGACGGCTCAGGAGAGGCCCCCCCGGGCCGCACCAGAACCACTGACCACACGGAGTGTCTCCCCTGGGCGGCGTTTATCTCTTCCTCTCATAGTTTATGTTTCCTTTGTGTTTCCTTTTGTATTAATCTTTCTCTGATTCAACCGTGCACCCCAAGAGGGCGGGGGTTAGAGAGCTGTTGTTGCTTGACTGCCTACATTTAGCACAGTATTTAGAACACATTCAGTAAAGTGGGGGGAGAGACGTCCCTGGTGGGAGGGCAGAGGAGGCCCGGGAGGGGGAGGCCCGGGTCGGGGTGGGAGGGGGAGGCCCGGAGGGCGTAGAGGGGGAGAAGTAGGGGTAGGACGTGCGGCCCAGCCGCCCACCGCCCAGCACAGAGCGGGAGGCGGGAGCTCAGGTGGGCGGGGCGGGGCCGCGGGGCCTGGGCTGCAGGTGGCCCGGGGCCCCCTCCCCCCTCCCCCCTCACCTGTCGCTGACCTGTAGCTGCCTCGCCCGCCGCCCGCCCTGCCCTAGCCTGAGGGCCCCGGGTGGCTGCCAAGGCGACCGGGCGGGTGAGTGGGGGCCTGGGTGGGGCGTGGGTGCCAGCGGCGGGGCGGGGGAGGGGGACCCCGGGGGAGGGATCGGAGGTAAATTTGCAAACCTGAGGACCAGCTGGCCAAAGCACCCGAAGGAAAAGACACAAAGGAAGCAGAGCGCCGGGCGAGGGGGGACGGGCCCCCAGCAGAGGCCCCCGGGCGAGGGGGCGGCCCAGCAGAACAGCTGTCAGCACCCCCGCGAGGGGACCGGGGGACAGGGGACGGTGTGGGTGTGGCCCCTCCCAGCGGCCCCCTGCGGAGCCTGGCGGAGGACCGAGGGGCAGGACCCTCTCCACCCCAGACCCTAAGAGCTGGGGTGGCGGCTCACCCTGCAGGGAGCCCGGGTCCTCTGGGGGGTGAAGGTCAGCGCAGCCCCCTGCCTGGCCTGCCCCTCCTCCACCCAGCAGGGGAGGTGGCGGGTCCGGCCTGAGGCCAAGTCCAGGGGTCTCTCGGCTTAGAGGGCGCCGGCCGTCCAGGTTTCCCTCCGTCTCACTGGGGCTCCTTCTCCGTCTTCTCAGCCACTCTCCAGCCTACAAGTGCCACCTGTATCCTGAGGACGTCCACGTCTGTGTCCAGCTTGCCCTCTCCCTTGCATCATAGCGCCCCAGGGGGTGTCCACACAGATTCCCCGCCCGGCCCCCCGCAGCCCCAGGCCCCTGCTCACTCAGACCCCAGCCTCGGACCCGGTCTTCCCGTGGTCTCTCAGCCACATCCCATCTGTCGACTGACCCCACTGGACGCACACAGGGATGGCCCCTTCACCACCCCATCCCTGCAAAGCCACCTTTGTCCATGGCCTGATTGTTACAATAGCCGTCTGTGGTCTATTCTCGATGGGGTGTATTTAAAAGTCTAAGGTCACTTCCTCCCAGCAGCCTCTCATTCTTCTGGCATAAAACCCAAAGCAGCCTGGGGGGCCTGGGCAGCTGCTCCTTCCCTGCCCACCCCCGACTCTGCCCACGCCCCCCAGGACTGGTGACCTCCTGGCCGCAAAGTGCTCTCCGCCCACAGTTCTCTCCAGACAGTCCCAAGACTCCCTCCCACCCTCTGTCTGGTCGGACCATCCCACCTGAGACTCCCTAGCCGCTCTTGTCCTGCTGCCCTGTTCTCAGGGCTGATGGCCTCTGGCAGAGGAGATGCAGAGCTACTTGGTCGTTGCAGCTCCAGAGGACGGGGGGGCCGATGACTCCCCAGACGCTACAGTAGTGCTGGCATGTAGCAGGAGCTCGGTTCGGTTAGTTATTCCGTGGAGTAACTGAATCAAACCTAGAGGCAGCAGGGGACGGGGGAGGACCTGCCAACAAGCTACGTGCTCATCCGCCACAGTATGTTAATCAGAAGAGGCTGCCTAGAGAAGATAAATACCCCGAGAACGGTATAGGGTTGGATGTAACTGCAGCAGATGTGCCGGGGGGGTGCACTCCGGGGGCTGGCAAGGCCACTGCGGACTGCCTGCTGGCACTGCCTCGTGAGATGCAGTGTGGGCACAGGTGTGATGTGCACGTGTATGACCCACGTGTGTGTGCTGTGCACGTGTGAGACAGCAGTCGTGCTCCTAGAGACCTCCCCTGGGTGCCTCGGGGACACCTGCGAAGACGCCGCACGGGTTTTGGCAGCAGGGCATTGCAGGGAACCTAGAAGCCCGTCACTGGGTGTGAGGCCACATGTGGCCACCGTGCACTGCCTGCGCCTCTGGCCTAGAGAGAAAGGACAGCCTGGAAGGTCACACACAAAGGCATGGACTGTGGAGGGAAGTGGTGGCCGACACCATCTCTGTCACTCACACCCGCAGCACTGCACGCGCTGCCCCCCACAGTAAGCACCCCTGGCGGCCCTGTCTGGAGTGGGGCGCTGCGAGAAGCCCTGTGTGAGCAGGTACTTACGTGCCGTGGACAGAGCGGTATCTTGCGCATTTTAGGTCCAAAACTAAAAGGAAAAAAATGCTTGCTTTTCCCTTTAGGTAGAAGGACGGGGGCGTGGGGAAGACTGCAGAGGAGCTGTGACTTGCTTTGTAAGCCTCTCTGCACGTTGATTTTTATAAATGGCATGCATGCATTCCTTAAACAGCATTAAACCAAAAAAGCAGAAACATGTCACTTAGAACCTGGTAAACATTTTTTCAACAGTTATGTAATTGCAAGCTTATCTCATTTTTCTAGAGAGAAAAAAACTGATGCCCGGGAAGATGAGAAATGAAATTTGACCTCTTTTGATGGTATCTGTATATCTCTAAAAGTTTGCAAGTGACTAGAATTAGGTTTTTCAAGATGGCATGCAGGGACTTCCCTGGTGGCCCAGTGGTTAAGACTCTGCGCTCCCAATGCAGGGGGCCCGGGTTCGATCCCTGGTCAGGGAACTAGATCCCACATGCATGCTGCAACTAAGAGTTCATATGCCACGACTAAGCAGCTGGCGAGCCGCAACTAAGACCTGGTGCAACCAAATAAAGATAAATTAAAATAAATAAAATTAAAAAAAAAAAAAAAAAGATGGCATGCAACCCGTGCAAAGACTGACAGCCCGTGACAGCTGGGGTCTTGGGCTCCCGAACGCCCACTCCACGCACTGAGTCTGCGGACTCCACCCGGGTTTCCATGCTCCGGGTCACCTCTGCCTCTGCACTGCTTGTTCTTCGCAGAGTTTACAGAACGACTCGCAGGGATTCCCGGGAAGCCAGAGGTCCCGGCACCGTCTGCCCTCAGCCCCGCCGCAGGCCCTGGCCCTGCGCCTGCCCCGGTGTTCCCTGCAGCCGCCGGAGGCTGTGCTCCCAGAGGACGAATCCCAGTGCCAGCAGGAAAATGTTTGTCCCTTGTCCTGGGTCTTCAGTTTGGGGCAGGAGAGAGCATTCAGGTAAGAGGTAGGAAGGAGAAGTCTCTGGAAAATCCCTCCAGTCTCTGAGCAGAGTCTCAAATGGTAGGTGGGATTTTGGTACAGTGATATGCCAGGAGTAACTTTATTCCACCGGGGAGGAGACAATACCGAGTTCTGTACAAATTTTATTTTATTTTATTTTTTGGCCATGAGGCATGCAGGATCTTAGTTCCCTGACGAGGGATCAAACCCACGCCCCCTGCAGTGTGAGCACGGAGTCCTAACCACTGGACCGCCAGGGAAGTCGCTGTGCAAATTTTAAATTGTCATCTTCAAAGGAGTAATAAGCCTTGAGAGTATATATTAATTTCTGGCAGATAAATTGTCATTGTTTTTCATATTTAAGAGCTCCCAAAGCCTGTGCCAGTTGTTGCCGTCAACCGATTAAGCTGGCACCGTTTGCTAACGTTCCTAGTTTACAGCAGCGGCTCAAGAAGCAAGTGCACTGAAGCGTCCAGTAGTGTGGAGTCGGGCAGCCAGGACCAGCCCAGGGCTCCGGGCCCACCTTCTGCTGACTTGCCCTGTGGGCCTCACACTGTCTGGCCCGGGCCACCAGCCAACAGCCTGAGCTGAACTCCTGGCCTCGATTACCCTGTGTGTCCAAATACGAACACGGTTTGCCTAATGTAACGCAGAAGTTGGATTCAGATACACAGAAAAAGCCCTTTGACGTGAAGTTATTAATAAACAGTCAACACCAGTGGCCAACACTTAGGAATGCCCGTCCGTATTTTAGCACGTGGCCCGGTCACCAGGCTGCTCAAGCACATGCGCCTGCTTCCGTCAGCACCGGCCCTTGGAGCCCGGTGACCCGCAGGCGCTCGGCACGGCCGGTCCACACGGAGACGAGCTGAGTGCAAAACACACTCCGGATCGCCGGGCTGCATGAGGGGGACGTGGAATAGCTCACGGATCCATCTTACACTTCTTGGATATATTGGGCAAAATAAGTTATTTCACCCATTTTCTAAGTGGCTACTGGAAAATGTAAAGTTTCCTAAGTGGTTAGCAGCGTGTTTTACTGCACCCTCCTTTGTCTTAGGACGCGGGAACGGGGTCGCAGAGCTGAGGTGCCGGCCTCAGTGCAGACCCGGGTCCCGTCTCCCACCCAGCGCCCGGGGCCGGGTCCTCACCGCTCCCTCGCCCCACCCTCGCGTCTTTGTGCCGCAGCCGGCGTCGGGTGGGAGGCGCCTCGGTCCCCGTGGCAAGGCGATGACCTGGCGGTGACGGCCTGGCACGTGACAGATGGCGGGCAGCGGTCGTGAGCAGCGCGGACCAAGCAGAGAGACTTCTGTGTGTCTCCCGGCTCCACGGACAGATGGACGCTCTCCTCGATGGGGGGAGGGGGGCACGCCCGATCCAGCTCCTGCTGTGTGTGCAGCGACACTGCATCGCCCGAGCCCCCCCCCCCCCCCGTCCCCGCCGCATCTGGAGCTGAGCCCCGGCTGCACGTCACCCCCGCACTGCAGCGGCTCCGGAGCAAAGTGCTCCCACCGCCGCCAGGCGCGGCTACTTGGCATCACCGGCCCAAGGGTCCGCTCCCACCGCCAGCCCCGCCGAGGGGCGTCTCTCTGCTACGGGGGCCAGACTCCGTCGGCGCCGTCCTTGCCGGGTGCCACCCGGGAAAGTGCCCGCGAGACGGAGGCTCCGTCCTGGTCACCCGAGGGTGGGACCCCCATCCGCAGGCCACTCTTCCCCCCGAGTTCCTGGGGTTGACTGGACTCCACTCGTGTCTTTGGTTGCCACAGGAGATGGGGAGCCTTTCTGAGAGGAGACCTGAATGGACTATTCAGGGGGAAAGCAAGCGGCACCCAGTTTCCTCTGTGCCATCGCTTTAACTGTATTAAAGGTCAATTAAATAACTGGGAAGAATGAGCAAGAAACACCACCAACTACCAGGAGAGATGGGTTCACTGAAATACGTCAAACTCTATGTCCCAAGATCGGGAGGCTTTGGGACAGTTTCCATGTCCGTCAGTAATCTTCAAGTACTCGGGTAACGACAGGTAAAGAACAGAAATCAGGACAACCAACAAGGAGGCCCCGATCCCCGGCGACGCCTCACTCCCTGTTCTGGACACGCCGCGTGGCGCGTATCACACCTCCTGCTCAACTCAGGCTGTCCTCGTGTTTGGGCCCATCCCCACGGAGGAAAAACTTGGGGGAGACAGGGCTTTTTTCAGGCTGTACAATTAATTAACCTAGTGTTTTTCAGGTCTCTCCTTTCTCTGTTGTTAGATTACTTAATGTTTCATACTGTGTTTTAAAAATCCCAGTTTGAAGTTGGAACCATTGTCACCAGTTTAGATTTAGGCCATTTGCACCTGTCTTCTCCATAAAGAATAAAATACAAGCTTTACAAGAGCAGTAAAAAATGAGGCTTAACCCACGGAAGACACATGAAGATACTGCCATGGCCCTGCAGACACCCTGCCCACGCTCCCCGGCGGCACCTCCATAAACTCTGCCGACTTCCCCCCGGACCTCAGTTGTGCCCCCGCCCCTGGCCCCTCCTCTTTCCCATCTCCATCAGCAGCCCATCGTCCACTTGGTCATTCAAGCTGGAAACCCGCTGTGGGCAAGCCCCAGACGTGCGTGGTCCCCGTCACCCCGCGGACGCCACCTGCCCTTTCTCCCCATGGCGGCCAGAGCCGCCCTCAGGAGGGCACTGGCTTCCTCCCTCACCTGCTCAGATCCCACAGGAAGCTGCGTGCCCACCCCCGCGCCCCCTGGTCCCCCTGCACCGCTCTGCCTGGGCTCGGGCGCCCTGGCCCGTTGCTCTGAGGGCAGCAGCCTTACCTCAGGGTCCCCTTCTGCCTGTAACAGTCTTGTCTCCCAAAGGGAGGGCTGTTTTCTCAGTCTACCATCTCTGTGATTTCAACTGGGTCCTTCTAGTAAACCTTCCAAGTGCCCTGGACATCTTCTTTATGCAAATTCATAGTTACTATGTTTATGTAAACGAACTATGTATTCCTGTCTCCCAAGATCTGCTTTGGGATACCTGGGTGACCAGGGACTCACAGGTAGGCACTCATATTTGTTGAATAAATTGTGCAAGAAATTGGCTTTTATATCCCAATTTCAAGTCGAATATGTTATCTTTGGGGTTACATGACTTCTTTGAATAAACTGGATGAATACAGGCATGAGAACTGGTCACTTTTTGTACCTATTCTCCTTCTGCAAGCCATTCCACCTCAGTTTTGCCAGGGCCTAATGTTACCCTAAATGTATAACTAAATCCTTGAAATCAGCTTTCCACAGGCAAAGCAGAGAGGAAACCGCTGTCCCACGGCCACACTGGAAAGCTGTCCGGTGCTCGCTGACCCAGCGGACAGACCCCTGGGGGGCAGAGTCATTACTGCCATTAGAAGCAACAGAACTGTGGCCCTGGGATGAAACGGAATCAGCATTAACACCGTCTCTTTTAAGTTTTCGTCCTCCCGACCGCAAGTACCTTTTTGGGCGTTAAAATATACTAAAAGTGAACACTTAGAGTCCCAACACGTTAACAGCCGGTGCTACGAGAAGGTCTCCCGAGTTTCTACCACCGAGATGCCCCTTCCTTCGGGAAAGTCTTTCCTGAAACCCGACAGCCCCGCTCAGAGGCCACGGTGAAGGTGAACTGGACACGCAGGCGCCCACGAGCGCCCGGTGGGCGGGGCCTGCCCTCAAGCACGTGGCACAGGCATCCTGTTCACACACGGGCAACGGTGGGAGGGCGTGGCCGAGCAGCAGCCTCGGTGCCCGGCAGGACAGAGCGGCCGAAGCGCAAGGCCAGTGCTGGACGCCCGCAGGCTGAGCGCTGGAGCCGCGGCCAAGGGGACCTGGGCCCTCCGTTCGTCCGGCCGTGCGAGCGGGACGGAGAACGTCCTCCCGACTCGGGAGTGATGCCCGGTGGGCGGATGAGTGGACGGGAGGGGGAGACAGGGGAGGCGGACCGATAGCACAGTCTTTTCAGCACTGTCAAAATAATAGCAAATGCACTTAAATACATACAAAGTTTATTAAAAATAGGTTGCCAATGAAATACAGTAGAAATGGAAAACTACAGCAGTTCTGATGTCTTCTCCATAGTAATGCACAGTTATGAAAAGCACTTTTACACATATTCACATTTGACCTAATCGTCCAAGGACAGCCAAATCCACGTGTACGGGTTTACAACCACACATACCAATATCCCCGCGTGTAAATATTTACATGTTCTTGCATGTACTTAGGTGTATTTGTTGTTTTTCTATATATTAACAGGATAATAGTTCACCTGCATCTTCTTAAGGAAGGTGTGGATTTAGTCCCCAAAAGGCTGCCAGTGTTCTCAAGACATCTGGGAGAAGCCAGCACGCAAATCCTTCATGAACACTTAGAACCACTTCACTCCTCACTCAACAAGGGAAATGGTAAAAGCACACTTCCAAATAAGAACCCTGACAGACACAGAAACTATTTACACGCGCATTTTAATGACTTGTCATAGAGCTCTCATGAAAGCGTGCGTATTCTCCTAACACACCTACTGGTAAGAGAACAACATGGTACAGAAAAATCATCTAGACCCACAGCAGGGCTTGTCAAATAGAAAATCTGCTCTTAATCACAAAGTAATTTACTGTTTGAACATCACATAACATAAAACAAAGTGAGGTCCGTTTCCCCAACACCAGCCACGTATTCACAGCTGAAGAAGTGACAGTGGTAACTAATAATTCAATACATGAAAATTAAATAACTCTATTAGAATGTAAAAAAATAGCCTGAACTGCCCTACGAACTTTTCTTACAGTATTTAAATTACAGATGCCATATGCAAGCGAACCCCTTCCTTTCCCTGACAGCAGATCCATGTAAATCCAGTTCTTTTTCAAATTTTAAATTTCTGAGCTGTGCTCAAGTGTCACCTACTAAGCTCTCATTCTTCTTAGATATTTTTGTTCCTATTCATGTCAACACTGTTCCGTAAAGATGTCCTCTTTTATAGATTCCCTTGGAATATATGAAACAGTTAACTTTCCAACGTAACTGCCATCTTCAAAATCACCAATGACTTACTGGTATAATAATAATCTGATATTTATAAAAATAAAATTTCCTAAGCTTAAATCCTCAAAATTTTCTTCTTGGAGAAACTTGTTTTAATCAAATACTAGAGCTGATCCGGAGGGCTGTCCCTGTAGGGAGCCGGATGGAGCATCTTACTTAGAGGATGCTTGGGTCTGGGCTGCTTCCTGGCTGCAGGGACAGGACGCCAGCTCTGGACTCCTCAGCACACAAGCGCGTCTCCGCGTGGTCTCTCCTGGAAGGTGAAACCTGACTCTCCCGCAAAACAGACTGCAGGTGCCGCTACACAGTGCAAACGACAGTCTGGGGAGTTCAAGCTACTCTGTCTGATAAGCGAACATAAGGTTTCAGAAAAAGAACAGAAATAGGATTTCTTTGTGCTCCCTGGGGGAAGACAGGGGAGAAGAAGCATCTCACTATCCTCTACTGCCCTTCATTCTGCCCCCTTTCAAGCCCAGACTCTAAAAGAGAAACTAACAGAAAAAGTTATCTTCGTGGGAGTCAGATAATTAAGAAAGCAGACAGGGTCTAAATTGTAGAAATGACACTCTTTTGGTAAAATAAAATGGAATTTCTTAGCGCTGGAACGCTTCCAAATGCCAACGCTTCTAGAAACAGGAATCACCAGTGGCTTGGGAAGGTGACCCGCCCCATCCTTCAGGCAGGCGCAGCCTCGAAGCACAGCGAGAGGCCTGGGCTGGACACAGGGGCCTTCCTCACTTCGTGTTCAGCTCATTCTCCAGCTCCGTTAATTTGCGAGAGGCTTTCACTTTATTGGAGACGTCGTGGCCTTGGGAGAAGAGGCGCTGGCGCTCTCTGAACGTCAGGTTTTCCGGGGCTCCAGGACCCCCAGGTACATCCGCGTCTTGGCTGCATTGGAAGGAAATGCAAAGGGTTACTGTTCAAAATAGGAATAACCCGTCAATGAGTAGCTAAGTTTACATAATGGGCAATTAAGTAAAATGTTCTATGGGAGAGACGCATTCTTTGTTAAATTTTGTCATACTCCTGCCTGTGGGCTGTATTTAAACCCATGTAGAAAAAGGGCGAAATGTTCTCCTCACTAAAATGTTAACTTCCTCCAGTCATACCCAACTCTCAAAAAGCTAGTAACTTCAGTTTTAGCAAGCAGATAATGCTCAGTAGTTAAGTTTAACGGAAGAGGTATCGTTTTAAAATCCAGCATTTTAATGAATTCTACATGTATCCGAGAGGCATCTATCAATATACTAACTTAATAAAAAGTTACAGGAAGATGCTAAAGATTTTCTGGATTAGTTCAACGTCAATGACTTAAGAACTGTTTGGGCATCAGCCGTTCGGACTAAAACCTAGTTGAGGACGTTCCCTGAAGACAGAGGGGGCGGCCTTTCGTCGTCCATCAGGACACCTGGGTTTTTTGCCCTGGACTTTTCGACCTTCTCTGGTGGAAGCAAACAGCAATGTGTCCAGCTGCTTCTAAAGTTCTGACCAGAAAGCCTGGTACCTACGCACTGTCTGAAGCAGAACTATGTTAGCAACAACACAAGATAAACAAAGCCTCTGTGCTCACACAATTCTGTATAATGAGAAACACCTGAGCTGACAACGAAGTCTGAAATTTCAATCCAGCCTCACAAACGGTGGTGCAAGAAAACAGTCCTTAAGGACAATGAGACACTCGTCCGGCACGACTTCAGTTTTAGCAAGCTTTAGCAATACCTTTTAGACAGTTTCTCTCTCGGATCCCGATAAACGTCATGGGCCCCCATCAGTGTTCCAGCAGATCCCACGTAAGAGTTTGGTCCTTTTCCATAAAAGGAAAAGTCAAAGTTAAAGTACTTGCATTATTTCCAAAGCTTCACTCATGATGAAGATGCAGTGCTCATGACGTCTTTAAGTCCTGAATAAAGAAGCAGCCAAAGGCTCTTCAAATCAGTAAAAGATCCATCAATTGGAGGGACTGGATCCGTCACATCCCTCAGTGGCCTGAGCGACACAATCAGGACCCGCACAAGGTGCTAAGTACCTGGCCTGCTGCCTTTTATTATTAGAGAGGAAACCAGCCTAAGTCTTAGGGGGTAACAGCCACAGAGTTCAAATCAGGTAAAATGTGTAATTATCATGAATTCACAATAAAAATCCACAGAAGACTGACTTAAGTGGGGAGATAGCAAAATTTTTCAGACACTCCTGACATTAAGAATTTTTTTACAAGATCACAGAGAGCAAATGTAACCCAAAGATTAAGAAGTAATGTTCCTCTTTTCAGGACAGCTACTAAACTGTTCCCCCACAAAATAAATGGCTATAATTCTTAAAACAAAACTTTTGGAAAAAAATGAGGTACTAAAACCCCTAACGCTTGATACTAACGCTGCATATACAGAATCACTGACAAAATAAAAAGGAGACCTGAAGCAGCATGGTGTGACTGTCAAGACACCCGGCCTATGGCCCGGCCGGTAACTGTGGGCGAGTGACATGGGCCGGCCTGGTACCAGCACCACATGCCCATCTACTGCAAAGGGCTGTTGAAGATCAAAAGAGATGATGCACGTAAAAAGCTTCAGATGCATCCAAATATGAGGTAATAATGCCACTAAGGATGTACGATTAAATCAGTACCAAGGTATTTCTGTTAACTGTTAACATCAGCGAGAAAATGTCACACGTTGAAAAATCTTTTGCTTATAACCTAGGGTGGAGAAATAAACACTCTAAGTACTCAGCAAACACTGACAGTGTCGTGCACTGGATTTAACAGGCCACAAAACTATCACAGTATTTCAACACTAAAATTATCCTTTTCAGACAGGCTGCACAGAAATGAATGTTTATGTTTCTTTCCTCCCTTTATAAAAGGAGCGTGTGACGTGCAGCCACGTCTTATGCGTCCAGGGCGGAGCTCCGCCACTCCTGATGGGTCCCCCCACGCACTGCATCTTCCCTCATGAGCTAGCGCAGGCCACTGGACCGTGGCCCGGGAAGCCATCCTCCGCAAAGACTCAAAAGATCAAAGAGAAACACATCTCTAACTTAAAAGTAATCTGCTCCGGGCCTTTAGATAAATTATTTGCAGAGTGGAAAGCTTTCAATTTTAATTCTACACTTTTCCTTCATTTTGCTTTGAAAACGTTGTGTTTTATCTTTTGAGCTTTGATTTAAGAATACTTGCTTCTTCCCACTGGTAAAAATTAATTCTTGAAAAATTTCACAATTTTTAATCAGAATATCAAATAGTTTCAGCTGACTATATACGAAGTGACACTACACACTCTTCCAATCGTTTTCAAAGAGCTTTAGGAAAGCACATTTTTCACATGCTGCTATGCTAGAACTTGACATCATTCCCTCCAATCCGTATCCCAATCCTACTCCTCACAGCATTAGGGCAAAAACCAAGCCCCGGCCACAGAGGCTCAGGGCAGAGGGAGGAGCCCAAAGGGCGAGACGATGGGAGAGAGACGGCGGGTGCGAGGCCAGAACGCAGAGCGCTCTGCACTTTGCGAGGAACCTTCAAGAAGCAGGAGAGACCAGACGCAGGGTGCAACCTGCTCCCATGTGGTACTTGTGGTGTGAAATAGAATAAGGGTTAGTGATGTGACTGAAAGCCCAGATGGTTAGAAGTGACACCTCACTACAGTATCCCTCACCAAACCTCCTATTTATCTGTGTCACGACACTCACAAGATATCTAAGGTTCAGCCTGTAATCTGATGCAAGGAGACTGATGGCATCTTGCTTCAAAAATTGCTATTGTCACACAGGTCTTTAAAGGTACCACATTCTAGATATTTGCAACAGAAATTTTACAAAAAGATTTAATGTTGGCTTCTAAGTGACTCGACCTAAGGATTACCTACTAAACTTTCCAAGTGAATCAAAGCTCTGACTCAGGTGGCAAGAAAGACCCTAGTAAAACTCGTTTACCTAAGAGTCACGGTCACTTGAGTTTGATTATTCAGTTCTTTTAGAACTGCCAGGAGCCCGATGCACGGACTCTGCAGAACCGAGAAGACTCAATTTGAGAATATTTACTGCCAGCCTCTTAAAGTGGCCAGATCAGGCTGAAGTCTGAATCTTGCTAACGCGTAGTTGTACTTTCAATCTGACTTTCAGCGCTGTCTCCAAAGCTGATTAGGAACACGGGCCTGCAGCACCTGTGGGTGCGCTCTGCGGTCCACGGAGGGTCACGGCCAGAGGCAGCCGCACGGCCCCGGGGCCTGGCCAGCAGGGCCGGGACGTGTGAGCGTGGGAGGGAGCGGGAGGGAAGGGGCCGGCTGGGGCGGGGGTCGCCTCACACCCACCCCGACAGGGCGGCTTAGCCGGCAACACAAAGTTCTGCGTGTGTTAAACAGCTGGAGGTACACAGGGGCCGACGACACTAGCGACAAGCAGAAATTTAACTGTGGACACCGAGGTGCTCGACCGCGCACACACTTATTTGAGGCAGGGGACGAAGGCCGGGACCAACAGCACTTCAAGCGGTCAGGGAGACGGAGGGGGGCTGTCGCCGCCGGCTGGCTGAGGAAACGGGACGGTTTCCAGTGCAGAGATTACTGCAGGCGCCCTGAGAGGGCCTGCCCCAGGGCAGGAGCGCCGGCCTTAGGCTGCGGGTAGAGCAGATCACCAGGCCCAGCCCGGCGATCCAGAGAGCCCCGCTCCACGGCGGGCGGCGCGTGCCCAGCGGAGCGGAGGCGCCGGCCGGACAGACGGCAGAAGCTCGGTTTGTTGGGAGGGGGCGGGCGCAGTACTGCCGGCAGCGCCCGGGGGGAGGGCCTGGCGCTGGAGGGCGCGTCCTGACCTGCCGGGCCGCCGTCCTCCTCCTCCTCCTCCTCCTCGGTGTAAGCCACGAGCTTGGCAGTGTACAGGGCGTCGGGGGAGAGCACCTGCGCCTGCAGGTAGGAGGCGGTGC
Organism: Balaenoptera musculus; assembly: GCF_009873245.2. Lineage (NCBI taxonomy): Eukaryota > Metazoa > Chordata > Mammalia > Artiodactyla > Balaenopteridae > Balaenoptera > Balaenoptera musculus. The sequence goes on from NC_045796.1 coordinate 2,004,739, forward strand.
GCTGGGGCGGCGGCGGGGGCCCGGGGGCGGGGGGCTCGTAGCCCCGCGGGAGCGGAGGGCGGCCCAGGCCCAGCTCCTCGGGCTCCAGCAGCTGGCGCTCGGCCTCGTCGTGCTGTCGGCGCCGCTCGGCCTCCAGGCGGCTGTAATATCCCTCCTCCTGTCGCCTCTGTGGCAGGGGACAAAAGCGCAAGGTCAGCGGGCGGGAGGGGACGGGCCTGCCCCGGGTCCCCCAGCACCACGGCGGATGGACCCAGACACCGTCTTCCCCGGGACTCGAGTCTCCGACGCCAGACCGCGTGGGGACGGGGGAGGGAGGAATGAAGGAGCTGTCAGGGCCCCAGCCCCAGGTACCACATGGCTGTCCCGTCCAGGCTTCGGCGGCGGAACTCGCCAGCCGCTGCTCTCTCTCCTTCTGTTGCCGGTAGGACGGTAACTTACCTGTCACTCCTGAGTTTAAAGACAAAGGCACACCAAAACTAGGCTGCAACTGCCTTTCTAGAGCTGGCACTTCCACAAGTGCAGCCTTGCGTGCTTCTCCACCGAACCCCGGTAAACTCAGAAGAGCGGTCCTTCCTTGACAAGAAGGACGTGATTACGTCACCTGGCTGACTTCTAGGTATTCAGAGGGGAGCGAATAGGAAACCCCGAACTGTAAAAAACATTACTCATCTTTCCAAGGTCGCAAGTAACCAATATGCTTTCCATGGTTCTTAATTGATATTTCAAATCTTAATAAACTCCCTGCCAGACAGAAAATTGAGAGAGCCAGGCAACAAGATATTCAAATATATTTTGACACAGACTGTACATTTTTTCTGACATACATCTGCACAAACTACAGTTGACAGTGTTAATTTAACATTAAAAAAGGTAACAGCACAGTTTTGTTAAAGATTGACAAAAGTTGCAGAACACAAGAAAAAAGTGCAGAAGAAAGGAGATGAAAGATCAAACAGAATAATCTGCCTTAACTTGAGGAATGTTCAGTGTACAATGTTCAATGTACAGAATGGAAGTACAATGGACTTTAAATTCATTCAACGGAAGATGACTAATTTTAGGGGCCTTGCTGGCATTAGGATTAAAGTTTTTAGTCCCCATTTCACTCTGCACACTGTGTCTTCCCCCTACTCCCTCCACACACACACACACACACACACGAGTACACAGTGGGCAAAGCTTCACCTTCTGAGGGAGAAAACGCTAAGAACAAATGCCAGCCTCAATCCTGGCCCTGGGCCCCATTTCTCACTTTATCTTCTTACACTATGTTGAGACACCCTGAAGGAAAAACATTTTTACCTTATTTTCTACACAAAATGAGCATTCTCTTAGAGTGGGAAATTGAATCTGGAACGACCTCTGCAGAGTTTAAGTGGAGTTGTGAGGAATCTTAGTATTATGTGAACAAAGCTCACTTGGTAACATTTTAGGGAAACCAAAACATGTTCTTTCAGTTACACTAAGAGCGGGTATACAGTCACGTGAACCGAGAGGACTTCATTCTACCCAAAAAGTGAACGGCACGTTTTCCTATGACAGAGCAAACCCATCCATTTTGGACATTCTATATAAAAAATAGGTTATTCGGCTTCTTTTTACACTGAGCGCTCAATTATAGAAGCAGTTACCCACACACAGGTGTATCTGACATGATCACGAATTGTGAGAATGCACACCGGAAAAAAAGCAAATAACCCAGGAGTTTCCCAACGTGGAGAACACGGCCTGGCCGCCTCCCCGCGGGCACTACTCCCGGGTGGCCGAGGGCTCAGGCAGAGGTGGGACAGCTGAGGGGCCCGGCCAGGAAAGCACCCCCCTGCGAGCAGCCCCGGGACAGCAGCGCGACAGACACTGTAAAACCCGGGTCTAGCGGCTCCAACTGTGGAAACCCCATTTCCTTAGACGCATCACTGGCTCTGACAGGCTCGAGGGGAGCCTCACCACGAAACCCCGGGCTCTGGGAACAGCGCACAAGCTCGAGGCACAGCCGAGAGCACGATGACAGGAACGGTAAAGGCCAACAGACCGCAGACATGGCTCGTTTCAGTGCAGGTGTGCCGAGGTCATCCACCTGGCTCGCATTTAACCGAGTCATGCGTCACGTCCACGGTCTTACTCTCTGCCTGCCGCGTCCCCACAGACCCCGCCACTACCAGAGCCCCCAGGCTCCCTCCTGCAGGCTGGGCTGTGAGGGTGCTCGCTGGACTTTTCCCACCGGGAGCCGTGGCCTCAGAGCTCCCGCCTTCACGGAAGGGAAGTAACGGAAGGCCGGCTTCTCCCACACCTCGTCCAGGGACCGGCCGGCCCTGGAGAGACCCGGAAGCGAGCCCAGAGCCGCGGCGACGCGCCCACAGACGGCAGGGCCTGGAGGGCAGCGTGACCAAGTGCCCATTTCTCAGGGGAGCTCAAGTGTGCTGTCATGTTAAAAGCAATTAAAAGGATTACCTGAATCTCAGAAACCCACATATGGAAACAAAGCAATAACTCAGAATATCTACCAGATTACACACTAAATTAAATTTCCTTGTATCGTGTTTTCTATAAGCCATTTGCTCTCTTTACCATTGACCAGAAGTAAGTCATAAAATAACCTATTTGAAATCCTTAAGGTTAACAGAGTGACTTCCTAGTTTCCTGTCCTTCCCACGGCCCGACCTCCCTGTGAACAACTGGACACTTGTCACCTTCACAGTGACAAGCTGGACCCCGTCCAGCAAAGACCAGAGCCCCGAGCACACAGAGGCCCCACAGTCCACAAGCTTGAGCGCCAAGACTCGGAGGAGAGGGGGAGGGGGGGACACAAGGGAGGGGAAGGGGGAGGGGGGGAGAGCCGGGAGGGGAAGGGGGAGGGGGGAGAGCCGGGAGGGGGAGGGGGGGACACAAGGGAGGGGAAGGGGGAGGGGGGAGAGCCGGGAGGGGAAGGGGGAGGGGGGGACACAAGGGAGGGGAAGGGGGAGGGGAAGGGGGAGGGGGGACAGCCGGGAGGAGAAGGGGGAGGGGGGACAGCCTGGAGGAGAAGGGGGAGGGGGGACAGCCTGGAGGAGAAGGGGGAGGGGGGGAGAGCCGGGAGGAGAAGGGGGAGGGGGGGAGAGGCGGGAGGAGAAGGGGGAGGGGGGACAGCCGGGAGGACAGGGAGGGGGCGGGGCTGGCCGGCGGGGCTCCAGCATCAGGAGCGGCCCCCCCCCAACCCGCGCGCCCCGCGCCGCGCCCCGCCCCTCCGCCGCGCAGCCCCAGCCCTCAGGGCACCAGGACCTTTTCTTCGGCCTCGCGCCGGCCCCGCTCGTGCTCCTCCTGCCGGGCCCGCTGCTCAGCCTCGCGGGTCCGCATCTCCTCCAGCTGCTGCTGCCGCCGCCGCTCCTCGTCCTGCAACTAAGGACAGGGCCCCTCAGTCTGCGCCCGGAGCGTCCCAGCGCCAGACACAGGACGCGCACACGACACGAGCACACGCACAGCTGAGGACAGACACCAGGCGGAGGTCACGGCGGACACCAGAGCCCGCCGCCTAACGACTCTGTCCCCACCGCTCCAGAACTACGCTTGCATCATCTGCGGCTCAAAGCGGGAGGAGTTTATCCTGGACGGTCACACGTGAAACAAGCACAGTTCCTTCACTAGAATAGACTCAGCTTCGGCAGCTCACGTGGAGGCAGAGACGGACTCCAGCGCATGGAGCCGTGAAACACACTCGGCCACCCCCTTCCTTCGCCCCAGTTTAGTTTCCACTGTGAAGGTCAAGAAAGACTCCCCACTCTCGCGGCCCGTGGCAGGGGAACACTAGCCTCTGGATGCGGTGGGGTGAGGCTCACGTGGCGGCAGAAGCTCCAGCGGGCAAGCGGCCTGCCTCGCCTTAGGGACAAGGCTTCTAGCTTTCCTCCCGTCCGTCCTGGCCCTTTGCCATCCGTTCCCTCTGGGTCCCACCCCAGACTCCAAGAATTCCTTCCCAGTTCAGGGATCCCCCAAAGTCTGATTCACAGAATGTGAAGCTGAAATTTGGGAGGAACCTGATTGGAACTCTGTCCTGCTACATGGCTGCCAAGTAACTGTCCATTCTGTTCGAGCACCTTCAGCGTCTGGGGCCTACAGCCTGCCTCCCAGGACAGTGTACTCCATTTTCTGGTAACTCCTAGTCCAAAAGCTTTCCTGCTGTTCTAAAATTCATCACCTCATCGCTGTCTATTTTTTGTCCTTCAGGTTCTGCCTTTCTGAAATAATACAAAACAAATTTAATATCTGTCCTTCATACCATTCAAATACTTAAGGACACCTTCAAACACCTAAAGACATATTCTACTCCGCTTTCAGCTCCTGTACCCTCCTGGTCACATTTCTCTGTAAAATACAGGTCGAAAACGCCTTAGGGAGCCGTGAATTAAAAGCGCATTTGACTAGCAGAGAACAGAGTAAGACTCTCTTTTTGCCATGTCCATAGGCTACAGCTACTTTTGAAGTTACAGCCTAAGGTAATGGCAACTTGGAAAAGCTCACATTCTCCATTTACTTCTTCTCTGTTCCAGGCCTGGGCGAGCGTGGCACAAGAGGTGACTCAAAATTTTAAATTAAAATAGCACTGAGGCCATCTAGTTCAACCTCTAACCACTGCAGGAATCCCTGACATAAAATCACTCAAGGTGTACTTCAGCATCTATATAATCACTAGTTATTCTATAGATTATTCATAGCAAAACCAGAAAATGTTAACTTCTGGATCTGAACTGTTGGAGTGTATTTTTTTCCTAAACAAAAACAAAAACAAAAACTGAACAACGTGACTCTTGCTTGGTTTCTGTGGAACAAAAACTGTATCTGGTGGGAAAGTAACTAACTTGTGTCATCACGCTTTTTCATGTCAGCGAACAAAAATAAAACATCTCAGAAAAAAATTAAAATTCCCTTCTCAAGGAGACAAATTAATTTAACTGCCTCTTTAGTATACTCTAGGTATAAGCCCAGAGGGATGCGAGGATAATTATTAGGTTTTGGAAGTTTTGTAGCAGGAGTAGATGCTAATGATTAAGAAGCAAAGAAGCACGGAAGCAGTCAGAAGTGCCCTGCTGCATGGAAATGCAGAGGAAAGGACTTACCACGAGTTTTAGAGTCATCAGCACAAATTATGGGAAACAGCACCCAAATAAAAATAACAAAATAAAACAGCAATTGATCACATTAAACATCTACAGAAAAGTAATTTATGGAAGAATGTAAAATTGCATGAATGCAACAGAGGTGTTTCTGTTACCCAATAAAGCAAAAACTAATTTCATTATGTTATATCAGTACTTTCTAGACCTAATTAAAAACAAGTTCTGAGCAAGAAAAGCAGTGTACACTGAATTAGTTCTTTTAAGTTAAATAGGAGTATAATTTTAAGAAATCAGAACAATTTCAATTCTCATAATTAAAGGTACAGAACTCTATCTTATAAATCTATAAACAGGCATTTTCTCTTCAAATCCTGACGGTGGTAAACAAGGAGCCTTCTGCTTGTGCTCAGTTTCACTGGTTTCTATTTTAAAGTAGCAAATGAACCAGTGCTGTTAGAACTAAGGCAGTTTCTTTCCACTCTTGGGTAAGCTGTTTCACGTATTTTCATTTTCAAAACACAGACTGTTTTGTTTTTCAAAAATATGCTGCTTTACTCAAAAAAAAAAAAAAAAAAAAAAGAGAGAGAAAAGAGAACCTCTCACTTTTCCCCACATAAGAGACCCCCCGGGTGGTACACTGAGGTGTACGGTTACGTCTCACAACAGTTAAAGGGCACTTCAACTTAAGTCGGGAAGTTAATGGTTCTGAGCGCCGCTGACTGACAGGGCACGAACGCTGTGAGGTTCCATGAGAAGCAGACAAGCTCGCTGCTTCACATCAAAGGAATGAAAAGTCGCATGCTATCAAAACAGTCTCGTAGGAAGCTCTGCTTGGGGAAACTGGACCTGAATAGACATCGTAATCATTCTTACAGAGTGAGTCAATACAGCCCAGACTGAAGCCACTCCAACCAAGAACTAGGCTGGGATTCTGAAAGCAGCACGCAAGCCTGACCCAAGGCCTTGCGATACTGAGGCAGTCCGAAAAAAATAGTTAAAAAAATAGCATGTTGAGATGTGTGTGTTTACATTTTATACTTTTGTACCACAAAAATACGGTAACTTGTATCTTTAATTTCATGTTGAAATATCTGAATACAAAACGGGGCCAAAACATCCTTTACTTCTTGACATTTTCTCTGAAAAGCAACTACAGGTCGGTTAAGCACGTTACCCTTTCTCTCTGCAGGCCTTTTTTGCTTATGCTGCCACCCGTTAAAAATACTCACCCTAAAAAAACTTTAAGGCCCCCAGATAGGCCACTTATTAGGACAGGACTCTGGCGTCCTGTCCTAGCACTCGAAGCTTCCTGCCGCGTCTCGGGGAGGAATTTCCCTCTGGAGGGAGGGCCCTCCCCATCAGCAAACAGGGGAAGGGCTGCCGCTGGACGACACCAGCTCTTGGCCCTCAGTCAGCGGGGCTCCCTTCCCCGGGTGCAGGCGTCCCCTTCTTTGTAACTGAAGGAACATGACCCTGTCCAGAGCTCTAAGGGAAGACCTACAGGTGCCGGCCTACTCCAGCGGCAGAGACAGGTAAGAAGTGCGGCTCACAGCAGCCCAGAGCAGACATCTGAAGTTCGCCTCGGGCAACTCTTCTCCCCCGACACAGCCACAGGAACTTCGTGTTCTACTCCCAGAAGCACACATGCTGGTTTGAGTATGAACTTATTTCTCCTGCTTGAATAAAACTGACGCTTCCCGAAGGTGGGCTGTGTCTACCCTCCAGCCTCAACATCCTGGGCAGGGTCTCCCATCTGAACAGGCCGAGGACACTCTGCTGCCTTCTGAGACAGGCCCCTCCGCAGGTACCACTCTCCGCTAGGGTTCCTACTGATTCTTGCTTGAAGTTGCTACAAAGCCTCTAATTGAACTGCTTCCATGCCTGGGATACTCTGGAGGACCATGGCCAGTTTCTACACGAAGGCCAAACAGGAAGGCAGCCCACAGCGTCTCTGAAAACACCCCCTCCCTGCCCTACCCAAGGGGGAGGGATTCTTCCCGTGAGCTGTCGGGTCACCTGAGTCGGAAGGTGAACCACTCAATTGGCAGCAGACGAAGCTGCGACGGGCCAGCTGAGAGACCGCTGGTCTCGGAAGCGTCTCCTTGAAAGACGGTTCACAGTAACCGTTTTATGAGCAGCAGACGTTTTCGTGAAGCACAAAGAATACTAAATATGAGCCCAGAATATTCTGGTCGCGATCTCGACTCTCAGTCTACACGATATCGGGTGCTAGGCCTGCCCTGCTCGTCTGAGCACATCGCAGGTGGTCACGAAGGACGAGAGGGCCACAGAAGCGGCCACCCAGCCGCCTAGAGCAGCGAAGGCTGAGCTCCCCTCCTGTCTGCGGGGGGCAGGACCGGCCGCCCCTCAGAGGTCAGCAGGGTCGGCAGGTGCGGCCGCAGCGCCGGGGGCGGCGGGTGGGCCCGGGAGGCGTCCTGCGGGCCGGGAGACCCGGGGCGCTTCTCGAGGGGCGGGGGGCCGCTGCGGGATCGCGGGGCTTCTGCGACCTGCCGGGCGGCGGCCGTGTGCAGGAGAGCCTGCAAAGGGAGCACGGCCCGAGCGAGCGAGCCACTCCGCAGGTGGAGCGAGCGAGCCACTCCGCAGGTGGTCAGGCTCCGAGGAAGCTGGGAATCCCTCCGCAGGGAGGGGAGAGGCGCCATGGCAACCGCAGGCTCCCCAGACCGGGCGACTGGGAGAGCCGGGCGCAGCGGGGAGGCCGCAGGGGCAGCTCGGGTCGGGGAGGAGGTAGGTGAGTGCAGGCGAGGGCGGCCCCGGGCCCGCGCGGGGCGACGGGCACTCAGGGGCCGGGGACCACAGCCGCCAGGGCAGCCTCGCCACCTCTCTGAAGCTCCCATTTATCCCACGCGTCAAAGCCTAGGGAAAGGCCTTACAGGCCGCACGGGCAGGGCCCTACACAAGTGGGCACACGCCTGCACCCGGTCCCCATCGTCCCCGGGGGGCCCGGTGCCTAACAGCCCCCGGGACAAGGCAAGAGCTCAACCTCTACTGGGGACTCAGGCTAAGAAATGCTCGGAAACATGGTGCTGCCAGTCAGCATAAGCACTTGAAATAATTATCTTTTAAAGGAAGAAAAACCCCGAAGTACGCCTTTGAAATAAAAATCTTAGTGCACCCTTTACCCTTGGGTATTGTCACTCACCTGTCACCACCACGCTCCCCCCCCCACCCCCGCCCTGCCGCGACACAGGATTCTCTTGGGGCCGCAGTAGGCACATCTCAAAGCTGAGGCCCCAGGCCGCCTGGCCTGCACACGTGTGACAAGGACCTGGTACCTGAGGAGACGAGTGGGACTGACTGGTGTCTCCCACTCCCTTCCATACGGACACCTTAACACACAGAGAGGCAGGGAAAGAAGCAGATACTTCTTATCTCCGTCTCATGCGGAGAAAAACGCAAAGACCAGAAAATACGCCTCTCAATCATCAAGGAGAGGAGATGTTTTCAAGAGAGGTTTCCCTTTGGAAACATGCTATTTAAATTGAATAAACAAAACAAAACAAAAAAAGGAGGGATGTTATTTGGTGAAAAGGCCATTAGAGTCAAACCTGGATTCAGAGATTTTTTAAAAAGTATTGTCAGATACTGGCCTTATATCATTTAAAAGCTGACTAACAATAAATGTTGACTTAAAATCAGTATCAATACACCAGAGCATGAGTGTCTGGCAGATGACAGAGGTACCGTCCTCGAGCATGAGGGGCACTAAATGACCAACTCAATTTCCCCAATATGGACATAAAACACATTACAGTTACAGTAGAATGCGACCTCAAGTATTTTTTGGTAATGAACTGGTATGGCCGATAAACTAAACTAAAATCATGTGGTGTTACTGAAGAAAACACGGAATAAATGTTTACTGGAAATTCCTCTTTCTCTACCAATAGACAGTTACACCCTAGACAGTTACATCTTAATTGGCAAACAATGTCAATACCAGTTGAACTGAGCTTCTAATAATGAATACTTAAAATGTATTTCTAATGTAAGAAGAAAAAAATAGATTACTCACTGCAAAATTTCTCATTTGCCCATGGTTTTATGAGTACGTTAAGAATACAGAGTACGAATTCTATGACTAAAACTGAGTAAAGGTCAAAACCATAAACAAACAGTAAGTAACACTTAAAAAGTAACAGAGAAAAGCAAAGAATAACTAAATCTAAACACATTCAACGGCATGCTTCTAGAGTCAGGGAACTACAGATCCTGATCTAGGACACCCCTGAGAACTAGATCTACTGAAAACATAAAACCACCACCACTAAAAGAAAAAAAAGGAAATCAAGACAGGAAAAAAGTACCCAAGGGAAAGAAACAAGAACATACCAAATCTAGAACAGAGATTGCTGGCATAGCAGTCTGCTGCAGGTAACAGAGAAGGAAAAAAAAAAAAGAAAGATGAAGTGTGAAAAAAAGGTTCAGTTTAGATCTGTATCCGCCACCAGCGTATCTGTGGTTCTGATGCTTCATCTGTGTTTGAAGGACAACCCAGTGAGAAAAGTAAGGAAACTACAGACCAATTTCCAGTATTCAGAAATAGAAAAATGCCCACATGGTATTAAATCCTTGAGCTTTATTATTAAGACACACACAAACTAAAAAGAGTAAAATTTCCCTTAGCTCTCTTATTTGGAGACTAAGATATTAATCTTAAAATAAGTAATGATAAACACACAGATACTTTAAGCTATCGTAAAATATTGTAATTCATACTAAGAGGCTTTGAAATACTCAGTGTTTTAATCATTTGGAAAAACTGACAGACGTTCAATAAAATTTTAGCCTTCAGAGAAAACAATAATTATAGAAATATTGCAACGTGGTTTCCAACTTTTCCCTCAACAGTAAATATTAATGACGTCCACTTATTTACCCCGAACATCAGCTTTAGATTCAGAGCTAAGGCTGCGGCAGAAGTAAGCCTTCTTGCCTCGCATTGTGGGGACAGAGCCCCAGGGCCACGGCTACAGCAGCCTCTCGTGGAGCCCACCTGCAGCGCGTCCACTAGGACCCGGGTGGAGCAGGGGTGGCGGCCGTGACGGGCACACAGCTAACCACCTACAGACGGGCCAGAGTGCTGACCAGAAGGTGGAAATAGTTCAAAGGATCCTTATGCTGAAAGTAATCAGTTCTTCATCAAACAGTTGCTCTTTCAAAGAAAACAGTATTGGTGGTAAACACAGTTGTTGAGGACGTTTACTACTGATGACTGGGAAAATACTAATAAAACAATGTAACGTTTACCATTTAGACCTTCACTTAAGAAACTTAAGTTTCCTCAGAGGGATTCCAGCTGAATTTTGGACCAAGTCACATATACGTCTGCTTGAGAACACGTAGCTAACAAAAAGTGTGTGCAGTGACATTCCAGGAAAATAATTCACAGAGCAAAGTGAAAAGGCATCACAGTGCCGGCTCAAGGCACTCACTGCCGAGGGTCTAGGATTGAATTTCATCCTGAGCTGGAAAGATTCAAGGGTCTGATGGGACAGGAGACCCTTGGTTGAGGTCTCCAGTACAGATGGCATCAGAGGTGGAATTAGAAACAAAATCCAAAAGACAAAAAGGACATGCCCTTTGCTGTCTTTTCTCAGAATACTGCATTATATCTGGAAAAAAAAAAAAATCACTAAAGTGCATTAACGTAAAATGATCCCTAGCACTCGCTGCAAATACCAGTAAGTGCTTCTCTGTCGACAACTCTCCTGATACACAGGGTAACAGAGAATCTCAGACGTGGCATTTTAACAAGCGACTGCGTTAAACTAATATAAATTTAAATTTTCTTCTCTGACTTGACACAAAAGGAATAGAAGTTATTTTTATAACATGGAGAACCATGAATAAAATCCTAAGTTCTCACTCTCTTTAAGCTACCACTGAAATAGAATTGCTTAGCACTTTAATAACACTCAGAGTCTCCCTCTATGTAGGCCGTGACATCGGACCTGACCCTGCAGCTGTGAACCGCCCCTCTGCTACCCCCGGGGAGCACGGGTCACGGAGACCAGGGGCCGCCCGTCCCGGCATGAAGCCTCAGGGCACAGCACGCCTGCCTCCGTGTGCCGACGACGGCGGCAGAGCGGGGCAGTGAACAGCCGGTCCAGCCCCCAGAGCCTGAGAGACGTTTACTCTGCGGCCGATGAAAGACACGTTGCCAACCCCTGATCACGGTGATCACGGTGATCACGGGTTATTAACGCGTCTTCCCCACCCACGCGCCAGCCAGCCGGCCGCAGCCAGGGGGCGCCCCACAGCGCAGAACCAGCGCCTCTCCAGCGCGCGTGCCCAGAGCATCGGGCCCCGCGCCGCAGGACAGCAGCTCCGGCCATGCCCACGCCCCGCGGAGGCCGGGAGGCCGGGAGCCCGCGCCCGCGTGCCCGCCCGCCGCCCGCCCGGCCCGTTACCCGCGCTCTGCGCTCGGCCTCCAGGCGCTGCATGAGCAGCACGGTGTCCACGTCGTCGTCCTCCTCCTCCTCGTCGTCCTCGTCCTTCTGCTTGGACTCCTGCAGCCGCTTCTGGAACTGCCACTCCAGCATGAGCTTGCGCAGGCGGTCGCTCTCCTCGGCCGAGCGCTCGGCCTTGCCCTGCAGCTCCTGGATCTCGCGGCTCAGCAGGTCCACGATGTGCAGCTGCTGCTGCTTCTCCAGCTTCTCCCGCGCGTCCCGCTTCCAGGGGTCGGGCGACAGGCTGTCCCCCGAGGCCAGCTCCTCCCTGCTGACCGTGATGTACTGCAGGTCCCGGCGCTCGATGGTGCGCGGCTGCTGCTGGGGCTGCAGCTCCCGGATGACGGTGTCCGGGGCGCGGGCGGGCGCGGGCGGGGCGGCGGGCGAGGGCGGCCCGGGGGGCGGGGGCCCGGGGGGCGGCGCCTGCGCCCGCAGCTGGCCCAGCCTGCGCTCCTGCTCCCGCCGCCGGCGCTCGCGCTCCTCCTCCAGCCGCGCCTTTTCCTTCTCGTACCAGCGCTGCTGCTCCTCCCGCTTCTTCCGCTCGGCGGCCGCCTGGGCGCCGCTGGGGGGCGGCGCGAGGGGCGCGAGGGGTGAGTCCAAGGGGACTCCGTCCCCGTCGCCGTAGTGCCCGGGGGGCGGCTCGGTCCGCACCGGCGTCGAGGCGGCTGGGGTCTTCCAGCGCCCAGGGCCGCTCTTGGTGAGCGTGGACGCGGGGGTGCCCGCCTTGGACGGGGGGCCCAGGTGCTCCTGGCTGGACGTGCTGGAGCCCAGCGAGGAGCCCTGGTTGAGCCACGCGTCGCCGCCGTCAGACCTGCGCTCCATCGCCGCCCCCACCCTCTGCCGCTCCAGGTGGCACCCGACATCCTCCCGGAGTTCCTCCTGGGACCGGGTCACACGCTGGAAACAGAAAACGGGAAACCGTTATGTTTCAGCCACCGTCAGAAGTCACTGAAAGTAAACAGTTCAGCTCAGGAAGAAAGGAGCGTTAGGGAAAGTGTGCGGTGAGCGTACAGGACGGGCCGAGGCTGCCCGCAGCCAGCGCCACTCCCGCGACAGCGCTTTCCCAGAGGACGTCTGTACCTGTTACAAAGCTAAAGGGGAAAAGGGAAAGCGGCGCGTGCTCTCCGCATCCATGGCCAAACAGCGAAATGCACGGAGGCTCGGGCTCTTCACGTCCGGCACCGTCCTCGTTCTGGGGCCTCACGGGCGTCTGCGCTGCGGTGCCAGACACAGGGCTGGCGTTGAGCAGAGGAATGTGCTCAGTCCGGTGTCGTGAAGAGCGACAAGAACTACTTCTCTGCAGTACAATTCTAATTAGCATTCAGACTAAGTATCAAATCCTAGCCACGGGATCCATCCGCGACTTTCTGAGTCCCGCCAGCTGACCGCGGGCCCAGGAGCACGTAGACAGAGCGGGGCGCGGAAAGGAGGAACGAGCCTGTACCCGAGTCTCAGAAAGGCGGCAGGGTAATCTGCGGGACACACCCGCTGCACGTGTACGAGACAGAGTGAGTACGCCTGCCTCCGAGGCTAGTCTTGCGCGTAGAAGAGGCATGTCTGAAAGTAGCGTGATGTGACAGAAAATGATCTGCTACGATGTCCCAGCCAAACAGTTTTTTTTCCAGCCCTAATGAGTAGAAATTGAAGACACAAATCTGGAAAATAAACTATTTCCCTTTTCTCAAAAGGTACACCAAGAACAAAAAAAATGAAATATATCACTTGAAAAACCAGCAGCCTGATAGAAAAATGGAACACTTACTTCCAACATTTTCTCCAGCTTTGCTGTTGTGTGCGCAGAAGCACAGCCTTCTGACCACTGGGCGCACGACCTACAGCCCACGTAGAAGCACGACTAGACTGCCGGCTACGCGTGGAAGGCGCTTCTCGAGCACAAAGCTTTGCAGTTCGTGCGTCCAGACTACACGCCTGCTAACCCTCGGAGTCCAGTGATAACTGAGTCATCCTTCGCTTTCCTCGAAGACTTCACTTCGCTGCTGGTGCCCACTCACCCCCCCACCCCCGATAAGTCCTGTCAAATTCTCGGTCATTTCAACATCCACGCAAGTGACCCTTCAACTCCCTGGCCCTCCTCCGGTGCTTATTACCCATGCTGTGAGGCAGAGGCAAACAGCACGCACAGGCCGTAGGCACGCAGGTCCCTGGCGCTGTCCAACCCCCGTGCCTCCACGCAAGGAAGGAGGTCTGCCTAAGGGCGAACAGAACATGCCAGGCGACTCGTGCCCGGGGCCGTCAGACGGGGCTCCTGCCCGCCTCGCTCACGCTGCCCCTGCAGAGACGACCCTCCTCGGGCCTCTTACCCTCCGGGCTCAGCTCAGAACCCAGCTCACGTAATTAAGGTCTAGGTGAGCGTCCCACCCCAGCTTCAGCTTCACGGGCGGAACCACGGCCGTCTCAGCTTTCCCGGGGCGTGGAACAGCCGCCGATGCGCACCGAGTGCCGGGGTCGCCTCCTGCTTCCCCCCCCCACCCCGCTCACTCCAGGATCAGTGAGCCTCGCCTACAGACCCTAGTTAGCCTTCAGTAAGAGAGCAGAGAACCGCCTTTCACGCTCAGAACTCTCTCCTATGCCCGCTTCTCCTCAGGTGACCCCAAAACCCATGAGAGAAGCAGGAACAGGAGCAGTGCAGCGCCACAGAACGTGTCACCTGTGCCTCGGAAGCCCCCTCCGCCCTCCCGCAGGCTGGTCCCCTTGAGGGCCCAGGACGCGCCGGGAGCCCCCCCCTCACCTGGGCTGCGGTACTGGAGTGGCTGCTGTCCGTGTGCACGTGGGGCTTCTCCTCGTAACGGGGCCACTGGTCCTGAGGCGGAGCCGTGCGGTCCTGGGACTTGGAGGCCGGGAAGGTGAAGTACTCCCTGGTGTAGGTCTGCGTCGGGATGGGGTAGGCCTCGGGTCGGGGCGGAGGGGTCAGCTCCTGCAGATGGGGAGAGGGAAGGAAGCTGAGCTTTCCGCAGTCTGTACCACAGACTGACCTAATTTCCAATGACCTCTTTTAAAGTAGAATCCGCGTATTTTAAAAACGGTGTTAAAAATTTAAAGTGTTCGATCCTGTACTGACAATAATTAAAAAACATTTTATTTTGCCCCGACTTACTAATTTAAAGCTCATTTACCCATTATATTAAAAATTCAAAACCCAAACACTCAGGAACCAGAAACAGTGAGAACATTTTCCTAGCTAACTCAGGCCCCTGGGGGAACCCAAGGGTCTGCTGTCGGAGCATCTGTGTGCTCACGTCTCAGACCTCAGCGCAGAGGTTTCCAGTGGAGACGGACGTTATCTTGGCCGCTGTCCCAGAGGCATAGGCGCCTTTCCCGCCGGGACTAGGGGGCTCCTCTGTTGGTGGAAAACAGGAAAGAAAGCTAATATTAAACAAACAAGCCCGACGTAACATCGCGAGAGCTCTTTACGGGCAGTAACCTCGCGCCAGGCACGTTCACGCCGCCAGCGAGGTGTTGAGCACAGACAGAAACAAGCGCGTGGAGGTGAGGGCTCACCTCGCCCACTCCCGCCTCTTGAATCATCAAGAGCCCAGAGCCACGAAGCTGTATGTGCGAACCTGGTATCTGGGGCACGTCTCCTACCGCTGCTGCTTCCTGCTGACAACCCTTTAACACCATAAAGACCGTCTGCTGCCCCGCGGGGCATCCACCAACCTGCGCTCTTCCTCATGAGTGTACCTGCCCAGAGCATCCAGGAATCAAAGTTCCTGGGCTAGTTTTTATTTCCCGTTAGAACCTTAGCTGTAGCATCTTTCATGAAAAACACATCCCAGTTAGCTAATCTACGCAGGTAATAATGTTCTTTTAATGCGCAGCAAACCCGGGGCACCCTCCTCCCTCTGGCTGAGAGCAGGCACGTGTCGGGGGATGGGCAGGCGGACAGGGGGTGCGTGCCTCGACGGGAGAAGAGCCGCGAGGCTCCTCTTACTTGCGACGTTGGGGCTGGAGCGGTGGTCAGCCCTGTTCTTCATCAGCCTGTCGTCGCCGGGCAATTTCTTTGGTTCACTGTATTCTGCCCAAGGCATCTGAGGGCTCTCCGGGGACCCGTTTTGAGCTGAATTATTATAGAGCTCAAAACCTTCACTCTTTGGTCGGGGTTTACCTGATCCACGACGATCTGAAACTGAAATCAAAACACCTTCAAGATCTGTTCCTTTGTTCAAGATCTTATCTTAAACACCGTTTAGTTTTAAAGGAAAGGTGAATCTACAAATACTTAAAATTCCACAAGTAAGAATCTGTTTTTACCAGAAGAAATGAGGTGACTTTTATATAAAAGTAAAATCTTTCTAAAGAATCTCTAGGAAGTTTTCAAAGAAAGCAACATTTAAGGGTCACTGATGAGAAAAACTACTCTTTCAAAGCTCATTTTCTCACAAGCTTACCTGCTTTAGGTAACAGGATTACTGTTAAAGTGACTTCTTTGGCTGCAACATAAATACACTTCCCTCACTTTTTAAAATGTGCATTAATTCCTTTCATCACTCAGGGCTGTTGTCCTCATCGTGAACCGCTGTCACTGCCGTGATTACTCACTCCTTACTTTTTAGCTTTCCTGTCCTCTCGCTCGACGGCCCTGACCTATTATTTATTCCAACAGTTTCCCTCGTTGGTCCTAAACTCATCATCTAGTTTGCTTCTTTCAAATGACTATAAACTAAGACATTAGACAACCAAGATGTTAAGTATCATGTCATGAAAAAAGCAAAAACACAGTGCCGTGTGAAGGCCTTGTGTTTGCCTGGTCCAGACTCTCAGTGCTTCGGCTGCAGTCACTATTAGGCACGGGCTCTGGGCTCGCCCAGGGCACCGGCTCTGGGGATGCACACAGCCAGCCAAGGACATGCAAAGTATGTGGTGATTTAACAGACAATGGGAATCATAATGGTTTTCCCCTGGTGTCTCAACTAACTCTTTACAAAGCCCCACATTTATATTGATTTTATTCTGAGGTTTTCGATGTACCTACAAAACCATGGTTCCCATCAACAAATTATTTATTCAAAAACTGAGCTTTTTAGTTAAAGTGAACTCTCTACATAACAATCATGCCCTATCTCAGAGCATGCAAGACTGAAACAACTGTTCATACACACGCGTGTAAACATTCCTTCGGGAGAGAAATCTACTCTTTCTTTGAAGGCTTTACATCCCGTGTCTGTTTGTCTGTCAAAGATGAAAAGTCATTCCTCCACTTAATACCGACCAAGTGCCCCAAGTGCTGGCATGTGGAACATGTGGGGTCCCCTGCAGTCACCAGGCGTGTGCACGTCGTCAGTGGCTCTTGTGGGGGGGGCCCTAATAAACTACCACCACCGTAGCGCGACTGGCCCCAGCAGCCCATGACCTAGTAATCCCGGGCACCGCGCTCAGCCTCGCGTCCTTCTTTAAAGCCGGGGTAGTAACGACCAACAGGGCCTATTCCAGAGTGTTAGAAGAGGCCACGACTGGGAAAAGCCTGGCACACGGCGGCTGATCGGTAAGCATGAGCCACGACAGGCAGCAGTCAATGGAGGCTCCAGCGCCCCCCGCCCCCCAGTCCTTACTTCTCTGCATCATGGGGGACGGCTGATTGAGCAGGGTAGCGAGACCGTGATAAATGGCTCCTTGCTTTGCTACTTCCAGCGTCACCACGGAGCTTGTCCTTGTCATCAGTTCTGCTGCCCTGGGAAGAGAGCATCACAGCTGTAAGAGAAGTGATTCAGGCACCTGTCCTGTCACCACGGCAGCCTGTGGACAGAGCGAGGCCAGCACGCCCGCCGGCCTCACCCGCCAGCCTGAGTCAAGTTCTGACAGACTCCCTTCCCTCTGATTATCAATAAGAACAGTAGATGATTTCCAGAAATTTCAACAAGTGCTAAGAGTCAAAGAAATGTATTCAGACTAAAATACATAATTTTCACGTACACCAAGACTTTTACACTTAGAGAGGAAGGGCATAGTTTTTAGCATGGTTTTTCGTCTGCCAATTCCAAAATTTAATATGAAACATCCCTAAAAAGTGCTCTTCTGAAGCTTTAAACAAATAAATAAACGATACCTTTCTTGCGAGAGTCCTACCAGACTGCGCCCGTCCACACTGAGGAGCTGGTCACCTGCAGCCAGCCGCCCGTCCTGGACACACCCGGAAGGCATGCGACGGGACGCGGCGGGGGGACGGCGGGGGGAGAGGGGACAGGAAGCCAACGATAAGTACGCTCAGACTTGGGTTTTCCACACGCTAAAGCATCCGCAACACCGCCTGTCGTTTGTTAAACACACGGCGCGCTGAGAGCTGGCCGCTCTAAGAGTCATACCCACCACATCAGCAGCACCTCCTTTTACAACAGACTTGACGTAGATTCCAAGTTTGTCTTGACCAGCACCCTAAACAAAAACAAGGTGGAAAACACCGCACTGAAAATACACAGTAAGAAACGTAAAAATAAAACATGCATATAGATGACTGTAAGAAAAGTCTCAGCTCTTGTTTTTACATGAAAATTAGAATTGCAAAAACTATACTAATAGAATTAACACTCCGGTAAATATAAAGAAACTAACAGGAAATGCACCTACTTTGTCTTTCCAAATTAGGAAAAACTACTCCTGAAAAATCAGTCAATTACCAGTCAGCTGGTGAGGCGACCACGACCGACCTTCAGTCCTGAAGGCAGAGATGAGTCCTGACAGCACAGGTGTACGTGGGCCACGCTCACAGAAAGCACTACTACTCGCCTGAATACGAAAAGCAGCTCACCAGCGGGTTTCTGCATTCCAAAACTTACCCACCTCCCCTTACACCCTTATTCTTTCCACACGTATAGTTTAAAATCTAAAACAAGAAAAACCTTCTTGTGGCAAACAAGAAGAGGGACTTAGGTAGAGACAATTATGCAGAAAATACTCTACATTGCCGCAGTTAAAGGATCACGCACTGTAACCCTAAGGAAGTCCTGAAGCTACAAGCACCAGCCCACGCAACACGCGCGCGCACGCTAGCTTCATTGCACGTTACATCACGGACGGGCAAGGAACCTCCGTGAGGCGGATGTAAGAAACAGATACAATTGCCTTACAGAATCGCCCGTGTACTATTTGGACGTTACAACTACAACATAACATCAAACTTTTAGATAATTTATGAGGGCCACCAAAGGAAGAAGCATTCATACGTATGAAACGTCATTTGGATGTCACTACCAATATTCTGCAACTGAGAACATATTTCTCGGCTCGAACCTCAGTACTTATGAAATACTGTATCACAAAAGCAAAAATATAAGGTATCACAGAAAGGTATAAAGACAGTTCAACAAATGACTTAATTGACACCAATTTTCTACAACACTCTGGAACTCCCAAACTTCCACTTGAAAACGCATTTTTCCCTTTAGTTACCAGAACAGGTTTAAAGAGGACAGTCGACCCACCAGCACTGCTAGTCGTCGCCCTGCTCCCGCCTCAGGGGAAACCCAGCAGAGGTGCCGTTCTGTGAGCCTAGAAGCACCTACCGCTGACCTCCTTCTGAAGACCATACACACTGCCTCAGCGCAACAGCTCCACTCCAGGTTTCCTGGGGTTACATTCCCTGGGAGCTGAGTTTATAAAAGCTCTACACAAGGTAAGTAAAATCCGAATTCTCCTCAGCAGCTCCTGACCCTCTGGCTGAGGTTTCCCGACTGTTCCCCTCAAGACCCCTCTCCTTCTCTGTCTGTCTGTCTGTCTGTACGTCGACATCCACCACCCCGCCTCATTACACGTCTCCTGCCCGGTCCAGACACCCAACCACATGCCCCGAGGACTCAGCTGGCCCTTCTGCCTCACGTACAAAATTACTGGGATACTGGGGAAATACTGTACTTTTTGGGGTACATTTGAAATTTCACACACACATTCTACACACACACGTGTGTGTGTACATATATGTATATATAATCCCTCAATAAACGGGAACTTTCTGAATTTTAGCCTATCACTTAGCAAAAAAGCAATAAATACAGCTTTCACCTGACTTCCCTTATGCCAGTATGGTTTCCTGGAACCTGAAGACTCAGATGCTCCGGGGGACACTACTTCTAGGGCAGCCCCGCTGCCCCATTTGTTAAGGTGGGCACGCCTCCTTTATTACCTGATTAAATGACTCCTTCAAATAATATTCTATACTTTGATGTAATCTATGATGAATTACCTAGTTGGGCTGTTTGAATAACAACTGCGTTCATTCCGCAAATGGTCACTGCCTGCCTGTACCGCCCTAAGCTCTCTGCGTACGTGAATGAACAAGACAGACACCTCCCCACGTCCCCGCCCCCAAAGGAGCTTATATTCTAGAGGAGTTTTCTTTGCGGTTGTCAAATAATATTTCTGACCGGGGTACTGAAAATCCCTCTTTATCTTTTTCTGCAAACGCTGCGTGATCATTTCCTTGTAACTAGGCCAGATTTTTTTGGAAAGGTTCTAAAAGCATAGTTACTTTTTTCTTCTGCTCTCTATTTGACTGATGTGAAAGCAATGCTTCTAAACTTCAGAATCCCAGATTTTAGTGTGAATGGACACACTATATTTTCACAAGCATTATTTTTTGGGAATGCAATACTGTCCTTGTAATTTAGATAATAAAAATTGTACTTTTAATAAGATAGTCAATCACCACTACCTTTGACAAAAGAAATCTCTAGCAGTAATACCTGTAAGACAGTATTTTTAGTAACTGATGTAAACAAAATACCAAATACATATTTGGATATTTTAAAACAATAAATCAAGCCCTCCTCCCCATTTCTGGTATGAAGGATTATTATTAATAAAGAAAAAAAATCTCATTTATTTAAACAAACCGTGATAAGAAAACTTTAATCTTTTTAAAGTCACAAAATAGAATGTATAAGAAAACCATGAAAATACTGTTCTGCTTTCTCCTGATAAAGCAAGAACTCGCAAACGCGCTTTTCGCCGCATATCCGTCAGGGCCTCTGTTAGTCACAGCTTTCCCTCCAGGAAGATGCCCTGGCTGCACATCCACGATAAACTGTAGCTTCACTACGTTATTACTTCCCGTCTTCAACCTCTTCATTTAGACCAGTAATCACACACCTGAGGGTAACCACCGAGCTCTAGGATTTCACAACCGCTCTGTATTTTAGACAACTAATACACAGGCTTAAATTCAGCAGACTCCATATGAGCTGCGAGTAGCACTGAAATAACCCGAAGTCCTAACGTTTTTAAATAGATCATTTATTACGCATTATATGCAATATGAAATTTAATAAATCTAAGTTTAAGTATTCAAGTAACCGATCCTGTAATAGATATTTGATAGCATCATTTAAAAAATTTTTTTATTGAAGTCACATCCTTAAACAAGCATTAGTTTACATTATAAATTTCAGAAAAACTCTAGCAAAATGAGGAAACTCTCCTTATGACTGACCCGCTGGCCCCTCTATCCAACCTGCCTTAGAAAATTCCCCTTCCAGAAGCACATGCCTCCAACAAAGCTCTCCTGACCCAGCAGGTCACCAGCTATCTGTCAGTGAGCAGAAAGCCTCCTGCACAGGGCGCCCAAGTTCAAGTTCAAGCACACCACGCCCACCTGATTGCCCTGCACACACCCCCCCCCCAACCCCGTTGCCAGGTCCTTGCTTTTACTTATGCTGTTCTCACCACACAAAACGACTTTCTGATGCAATGGCTCTGCCAAAATCCTTTTATCGTTGGATCCCTAGGCCCACCTGCCAGCCCACTCACCTTGCCAAGGCCAGGCAGGATGTGACCTCTTGCTCGCTCATGTTCCCGTGGGATTTCCTGTGTTCCCTCAGACGGTTACAGGCGGCTCCTCCCCCAGCTCCCTGCCAGGGCCGCTTCCCAAATCCCTGCAGTCAGGCTACGACAACGGGGTCAACTCCTTATATTAAAAACCCTCTCTGGGGAAATCCAGAATCTTACTGAATGAATACGTTAGCAGGCTAAGAAGCAGCTGATATGTCCGTTATCTGTGAGCTGGCAACACAACACTGATAGCACTGCGGAACTACTGGTGTAAAAAGTTAGAAACCTCAAGCATTTCTGACTGTGACACTCGGATCCACCACTGCCAGGCAGCGGGTGATGAGGAAGGCACGGCGCTGAAGAACTGATGGATATTACTGTCTCGCATGACGGGAAGTTATCTAAATTCTAAGTCACAGCCGCTCCTTTTAATTCCAAGTAAGTTCAATTTATGCTTCCTTGTCACAAGGAAGAAACGAGAGGTCGTGATTATTAGAGACCTCAATTCAAAAGACCACGAGCATCTAAAAGCTCTACTGAAGGTTGGTCATAAAAACTGACTTTAATTAAAAGTCATCAACAAAGCACCATGAAAAAAGATTATCTTTTAAAAAGACTCTCGGGGGTAGGGAGGTACATAAGTAATATTCGAAGACAGGGGTCCACAGCGGCCGGGCCGCACAGCAGGAGGTGAGCGGATCCTCCGCCCCGGACCCCCCCACTGCTCCGATCCAATCCCACCCCCCGCCCCCGCCCCGGTCTGTGGAAAAACTGTCTGCCACGAAACCGGTCCCTGGTGCCAAAAAGGTTGGGGACCGCTGCTCTAAGAGGTATCCAAACTTTGGTTGGCATTTGGATCTTCCAAATGTGGTCTCGACCTCGCACTATTTACCTAGTGAATACGCCTTACTTAACAGAGCACCCTGCCTGCACGTCTGTCAGCGTGTCCCCTTCTGCAGGCTGCCTGTCTCTGTGGGGAGGCCCTTCCCTCTTTCCAGGCTGGATCCCTCCCATCTCTCCTTATTTGAATCTTATCTGTACTTCGTGGGTAGCTCACGGCTATAAACTGGCCATAAAAATCTGTAAATGCAACCGCTCTACAGATAAATTACAGTTCCACTGGTAACTATTTTAGAAAGACAAAATCAAAGATGAATGTACCACCTGGAGATGAAAGAACTCTAAGGAATTTCTAACACTCTCTCTCTCTCTCAAATCGACATGGATAGTTACTTTCCACCCCAAAGACCGCAATCTTTGAGCGACGCTGAGGCGATCCAAGGTTTCAATCTGGCCAGAGCAGCCCTGGCTGGAACGGCCCCCGTGACTGGGGAGCTGGGGAGCTGTGTGGGTCCCTGCCCGCTACCATCTGCACTGGGAGCAGGTCAGCTCGTGGGAAAGACGTAATCGTTCCTTAACATTGCAGAGCTCTCTGCCACCCACCCCATTTCATCTGAATAAAAATAAAAACGTTATAGGCTACGATAAAAAAATGAATAAAACAAAATTTATTAATTCCAGAAATACTAAACCACTTATGTCTTATTTCTACACAATAATGCACACACTAGCCCAGTAAGACTGAACTTTAAAAAAACTTACTAAACAAATTCTATTAAGTTCCTCTTTTATTTACATACGCACAAAGTTAAAATTCATTTTATGGTAATTCTACTTTTCTAATTAAGAAATAAAAACGGAGTCCACAAGTCATACCTTTTTGCTGCTACGTATCAAGGCAGCGCATCTGTCATTAGAAGAATGCAAAGACGAGCTGCCTGAGCACTGACCAAAAGCCCACGAGAGGAACATACGCAGGGAGCTTTCCAGACGCTCGCTCGTGAAGGTACGTGAGGCGTGTCGGGCGCGGCAGCCACGAGGCCCAGGGGCTGCTGAGCGCTGGGAAGCAGCTCGTGCAAGCCGAGACGTGTAGTTCAGTGCAGAGTGCACCCGCCTTCAAAGACTGAGCGTGCAAAAGAAGACTCTGAACCATCTCACTAACGACTTACATGACCACACGAAACCGTAACTGCACAACAGAAGACACACTATTAAAGGTAATTTCAGTTTCTTTTATTTTTGTAAATGCAGCTAATAGAAAATTCTGAATCACCTACACGGCCCACGTACTCTATTTCTATTGGACAGCACTGCTCTAAAACTCTAAGCTTCTCACAGTATATCTATGTTATTAGTAACCAAAGATACTAGCAGTAATCTATAATTAGGCAGATAACTGGGTAAAAACAAGATCTAACTGCAACACAATATATATGCTAACATTATACACTCTGATTTCCAACCATGAGAAGAGAACCACAGTATAATAAGTAAATATATAAAGAGTAAAGTATTCTAAGAATTACTTGCCTAAAGTTGTCCAAACCGGCATTTGAAAAGATATTATTGTATTTTTGGTCCATGTTATTTGTAAAATTAAAATGAACACAATAAGCATAACCATTTGGAATTATCCATTCCTCACCTGACAAATCAAATTCCTTTTTAAAAACTGTCTTCTGGAAAGCAGTTATATGTTCCAAAGGCATCAGGAATTATGAATTTCACTAGATACAACTTTGGAATTAAATATTAAAAGTACATTTTAAAAAATCAAAACCACATTTTCCCTTCCAGAGGCACCGATGAGAGTCACACGCAGTACAGCACTCGAGCTGCTGTCTGGCATTTGTGGCCTTTAACGTAATTTCAGGCGGGTAGAGAATGGTGACCACACACAGTAGCCAGGGGCACAAAAGAAGGCAGAGGGCTAGATCCTCAGTCCTGAAAAAAGCAGTTAAAGTGAAATAACAAAGGTCACTCCTGTGTGATCTCAGTATTTAACCTTAAAATGCATCTTGAAGCTGCTTTCCTTTCCCTTAAAAGGGAGAGAAGGAGGCTTGAGGAGAAGGAGTCTGAGAGGAGGAGGAGAGAAGGAAAGGGCAGAGGTTGAAGGGGGTGAAGCAACACCACACCTGGAATTTACCTGCAGAATAGGTACACGAGAGAACAGCGGTCAGCTGACAAAAATGATGCCCGAATAGAAGGACAGACAGCAGAAGCCACACTGCGCTTTCCCCAGAACCGAAAGAAACACGCCCCTATCAGTCAGCTGCCTTATGCATCCGATGAGAACCGGCTACAAGTTTAGAAAAGGCTGCTCCCAAATACCTTGTTTGCTCTAAATCTTCTAAGGCACCTTGGGAAAGGCTGAAGCACAGGTGCTCTCACCTCCCGCTCAGAGAGACTCAATCAGAAGCAACCCCGCTTCAAACATTCCAGCTGCAATTTCTGAGTGAGTGTGGGAGTGTGATATGAGTTACAGCATAAAAACATCATTAAAACACAATCCCCCCCCCCAAAAAAAAAAAAGCAGCAGGAGGAGGCAGACAGACTGGCCAGCCACAGCAGCGTGAGTTCAGCCTATTGTTCCCGGCGTGGAAACAGCCTGCACTCTGGCGAAAGGCTTTCAAACAATCAGTGGGCTGGGCTGACCTGAGAGCCAGGAGTATTTAAAACTCATCAGGCAGATTCAGTACAACGCTCTGCCCATCCGCCCCTTTCTCAGTGTTTGGAGCTGCTTTAGTTCTAGTCAGACAAGAGTTCTGATTCATAAACTACTAAAATTCAGACTAGAGTTTTAAAAACATTGTCAGGCTCTCTCTTTTTGGTAGGAATTACCTTAGTTCTGAAACAATCAGTTTTCAAACTCATGCCTGAGACACTCTCCCCCCAGCAGCCTGGACGGCACTCGCGGGGTAAGCGCCCTTTCTGCCAGAGAGGCTCCAGGGTCAGCTCTGCCCATCTGTCTACCGTTTGCATAAAGCACAAACAAACAACACCGTGTCATCTATCTCTTCACTCTCTGTAAAGTAAAGGAAGCAAACCACAGCGATTCTGAACTGGGCCCTACAGACGGGCTGCAGGAGGCCTCGGGGCCCGGAGGCGTGGGCGCACGACCCAGGGTGCGAGGAGGGTTCTCCAGGGCGAAGGGGCAGCTTCCCCGGGAGCCTCAGAGCGTCTGTGGCTCAAGAGTGAGACAAGGAAGGTGACCCGTCGGTCCCTGCCCGGCTCAGGCCGGTGCCCCGGGGCTGTCTGGGCCTCGCCAGGCTGGGCTGCTCCACAGCCACACCCTCCACCTGGGGACCCTACAAATACCGCCGTTCTCTACGTGTGCCAACCACCGCGTGAAAAGATGGCTCTGCTTTAGAGGGTTAACATGACTCTTCCGATTACATTATTTTAATACTGTAATTGAATCCAGTTATTTCGGTCGACCCAAGAAGTTTGCACGTAGGCCGTTACTGTAAATGTAGAGGTAAAACGTTGTTCTTTTATACAATTTATGATTAGGACAAAAATATAAAACATTGTTTCCAAATTCACAAGCGACAGCCACGCAGGGCACTTGGTCGTTTCGCACGACTTAACGGAAAGCTATTCCTGGCATGTCCACGGGAGAAACTGCAGTCACCTGGTACACTTTGGAATTGATCTTAAAAGGGAACTGAGAATTTCCCGACTCACTTCTTTGACTAGGTCTTTCCCACCTGGTCTCAATAAGGTCACTAAGGAACACAAGGGTGAAGGTCTCAAATTCCTTAAAGGACTAAACTGTAGTTCAAACTCACTTTTCAAGTGGTGAAAAGGCAGTATTATCAATAAACACTGCTTTTATCCTCTCCTTTTTAAGGCACAGGAATTTTATTTTGTGTTTTAAGCTAACTAAGTAAGATTTAAAAACTTAAAAACCGTATACAGTCAAAGCACAAACTAAGATTCAATTAACCATTCATTTTTAAATAAAATAGTAAAATATCCTAAGTACCTTTCAAATTGTCACTTTTATGTTCACTTTTAGAAAAAACAGGTTTTGGAGAAAGCCTGCAGTAAAAAGCACCTAAAACGGCCAAAAAGAAGTTGCATCGTGGATATTCTTGCACGTCCTCGGCAAACTCTACAGCAGCAGCTACCAATATTTCAAGCAACTTCCACCGTACCGTACCCAGCAGGAGGAGATTAATGGTTTTTTCTTGTATAAAAAGTACATAGAAGCCTCACAGTTTCACGAACCTCAGGAATCCACAGTGCTGAGCTGCAGAGCAGTCAGCATCTGGGTATGTAATTACGAGCTCCCTACACGGCGGCTTCACGGGCAAGCGAGCCCCGGACAGGCTGAAGCGCGTTACCGTGGAGGGAAAGCAGCCTCTAAAGAGACCAGCCACGGCCACCACAGCCCCCGAAGAGACTCACCACAGACTCTGCTCTCCCGACAACAGAGAGCCACATCTTGGTCCCTCGGGCGCACCAGCTCCTCCCGCTGAAACACAACCGTCTACCTCCCCCGGTGGCAACAGTGGCACACAGCTGGCCTCTCGAGGCTCGCCACCACGAAGCTGAGCTGGACGCCACAACCCGGACGGCACTGAGCAACTCCAGCCAGACCGATGCAAACTCGGACTCTTACGTAACCGGGCAAGCTCAGATTTTCGTTTACTCTGTACTTTATTAAACTTTAAAAAGAGCTAGAAAAATAAAAAGGAGGGAACGGTTTCTATTTTAAAAATCCAAGTTAAACAGGAAGCACCGTGCCGGCCCTCAGCTGAGTGAGAAGTAGCGCCCCAAACTTCCCCAAGGCAGGGTTTCACAGAGTGGACGGTGCACAACGGTTCCAAGGCGTCTGGATTCCATAAGACAGCCGCGGCCTGGAAGGGGCGTCGCCGGGCTGACATCAGAACCCTGCCCAGGCTCATGGCCGCGAGGCCACACGCTAATTAGGAAGAAGTAAAGAAGAACGGAGCCGAACACAAAGGCCACAGCAGCTCACAGAAAGGGCCAAAACACACAGACGCAAGTAAGGGTGACGGGGGTAGAATTTAACACGGCGGCCTGCAAGCTCCTTTCCCCAGACCTGAGGTGCGGCCACGCTGAGCGTGTGGGGGGGAAGCGCTCTGCCCCGGGCCGCACGCGTGGAGCGGGGGGCAGTCTGAGCCCGGGCGCCCGCCACGGAGGACGCCGAGCTCTGCGAGCAGAGGCCCTGCACCCCGGCTGCCCGCGCTCACTGCACGGCCTCGGAGTCCCCCGAGGCCACCTGCGCTGTCACGCCGGCTGACGCAGACCTAGCCGGGCACCAAGCACAGAGCGCTGTTTCAGCAACGTGCGTCCATTACAGGACGTGTTCACTCTTGCTCAACACTGCTTTGCGAGCACCGAAGAGACTACAGCTCAGCTGGAGAAAAAGCCACGGAGTCCACAGGTGAACTGTTAGAGTCGTGTCTCATTTTAAGAACAGACATTGCCACACTTTTCCATGCCTGAAAACGGCACGCTGTCCGGCTGCTAGAGCACGCTCTTACCCCCTTAGAGCAGCCCTATGCCTCCGACCCTCCCTCCGAGTTCCACCCGCGGGTCCAGCGACGCATGCGACAGCGCTCGCTTGTCTAGCTCAACAGGCATCCTGCTGGCTCTCAAGTCTAACACGCTCAAAACTGAGCTCTCGATTCTCTCCCTGCCGAAACGTGCTCCTTTTCAGGAGCCCCACCTTCAGTCAACACTCCCACACGCCCAGCTGCTGAAGACAGACCTGGGATACACTGTGATATTTCTCTCTTCCACTCACTACACCCAGTTCAGCAACCAAGGTGAAAGCTGCCATTCAACGAATACACATCCGCGCCCAAGATGCACCAGAAGCTGGCAGCCCTGCAGCGGCGGACGAGCCGGGGCCCGGCTGCCTGCAGGGGCGTCTGTCCCAGCGACGCCACACTGCTCCACGAGTAAACGTGCTGCCGCGGCCGCCTGGCCTCCGTCTCCACTGCCACCTCCTTCCCCCGCTGAGCGGATACTCCTGCCACTTGCAAAACCAGGCGTAGCTACCTCACTAGCCCCTGGCTGCACTTCTGAGCCCCTCGGACCACGCTCCCCAAGGCAGGAAGGATAAACTCTCAGGACTGCACTCTGAGCCCACCACGTCTTACGCGAGCCCTTCAGTGGCTACTCCCTCTAAAGCCTGCAACTGCAGCAAGCCCTCGGGCTTCTTGGAATCAGTCTCCTGGGGACCCGGCCACACGCCTCACTGACCACTGCCCTGCCCGCTTTCCCGCTGTGACCACACGCCCGCCGAGCAGTGTCTGCCCGCCTGGGCCCCGTGGGGGGCCTGCAGACCCTGCTCCTCGGCGTCAGGTCTCGCCTCCTCTCGGGTCACCTCCAAGGGCTCCCCTCGCCTCCGCGCTCTGGCCCCGGGGCCGCGAAGTCTGCGCCCGCCCCTCCACCAGGCTTCACGGCTCATCCTCCGAGGGCCAGCGCACGAGGCATCTCCTCAGGGGGCCTGCGCTGATCCCGACTCGACGCTGGCAGGGAGAGGGTTTCCTGCGGCTGCTCTTCACCCGACCCCGGCCACGTGCTTGGGGCGACGGAGCCCCGGGGCTGGCGTCCCCTGCTCCCGCCTCTCACCGGCGACCGCGGGCACGGGGACAAGGCTGGACGGCGGCCCTGAGCCCGGCTCCTTGTCCTCACTGCCCACCTCTCACCGGCGACCACGGGCACAGGGACAAGGCTGGACGGCGGCCCTGAGCCCGGCTCCTTGTCCTACTGCCCACCTCTCACCGGCGACCGCGGGCACGGGGACAAGGCTGGACGGCGGCCCTGAGCCCGGCTCCTTGTCCTAACTGCCCACCTCTCACCGGCGACCGCGGGCACGGGGACAAGGCTGGACGGTGGCCCTGAGCCCGGCTCCTTGTCCTAACTGCCCACTGACGCCTGGCATCCGGGCGAGGCCAGAGGCCAGAGGGGGTTTGGGGGGAGCCCACGCGGGGCCTCACTGTCTGCTACACTCAGGACTCGGACCAGAGGGAAGGGCCCAGAGACACTTAAGTAGATCCAACTTAAACCTACAGAAAACAGGTAGCTTTGTACTGGAAGAGATAAGGAGAATTTCAAATCTCAAGTAAGACAAGCATCTGAAATACGGTTTTTATATACATATATACATGTAAAAATCAGAAAATACGGGGGTTACATTTTTTCTGTATACTGGAGTGTGGTGGGGTAATTTTTATCCTAATAAATTTTTTTTTTCCCCTGAAAATGGGCATCTGACTCGGTGAGCAAAGAGGAAAACAGTCTGCAGCCTGTAACTTCCCACTCACATCCCCCAGTGTTCTGAGCTGTGGGCCCACCCAATCACGACAGGCTGCAAACGTGGCCCACGAGCAGGACCGCATCGGAAGGGGTGAGCGTGAGTCCCGGCCTGCAGGCCTGGCTCCTTGGCCTCCCTGGGTGAGCCCAGGTGATGCGGTGCTTCAGACCCAGGCTGCTGTGCCCCAGACCACACCTGCCTTCCACGTGCTAATACAAAGGCTCAGCTCCTCTGGCTGCTTTAGTCCCAGGGCTGTACTTCCTCCTGCACACCAATGCCCTAGAATCTCGGTTTCACCATGTCCCTTTTTTCTTCCAAACCCTTTCGTTTCTCTGAGAAACAGAACACCCCACCTGTCAATCACAGTCTTTAAAATGAGCGAAGCGCCTCCTTCCCCTCCCCTCTCCCCAGACAGGGCCGTGTGGAGCTCCCTTGCTGCGGCTCCCACGTGGTGCCCGCACGCGGGTCGCGGCCTCCAGGACCCCTGCTGCCAGGAGCTGCAGCCTGCGGGGGGCCAGGGACCCGGGGGCCCGCTGCACACGGATGCGGGAGCGGGGTGTCGGGTCCCTCCCGCCCTGGCTCCCCGGGAGCACCACCTGCCCAGCTCAGGGAGCTCGCACCCTGGCCCGTCCGCGGAGCAGTCACCCCGGGAACGCAGCGAGCCCGGGGCTCCATT
The DNA here is from genome assembly GCF_009873245.2 of Balaenoptera musculus. Lineage (NCBI taxonomy): Eukaryota > Metazoa > Chordata > Mammalia > Artiodactyla > Balaenopteridae > Balaenoptera > Balaenoptera musculus. The sequence continues at coordinate 2,034,883 of NC_045796.1, forward strand.
CCCACGCCCTCGCCCCCTCCCAGACGCAGAACCGGACGCGCAGCTCGGCCCCGACAGCTGCTGGCCCAAGACTTAAAGGATGAAGGCCGGCAGCTCTGCCACCACCTGTCCCGCCCTACCTTTGCTGCGACAATGCTAAGGCCCATTCCGTTCTGCTTTTTGAGGGTCACCGTGATTACTTCTGGTTCTTTCCTCAGAGGCTGAGCCTAAGGGATGGAAACAGAACTTTACTACAGGCCTGAAATGCAAGTACCGCCATTCGGTCACTCGTTTTCTCTCCGGTAGTGGGGAGAGGAAACCAACGGAGAGTGGAAAAGGAAACAGTAAAAATCAATGAATACAGATACTCCTCATGGAGTAATCTGGAAAAGTAAATACCAATAGTCTTGACTCCAGAGCCTTAAAGATGAATCATCACAGATGCTATTTAAATGTTATTTAAAGAACTTAACTTATAAAATACAACTAACCTTGCATTACTATCACATGAGAAAAACCTGATCATAAAGACCAAATTAAATCTTTACTTTATTATCTTTCAGCACCAATTACTAGGTGTTCTTTAAAAAAGAAATTTACGCTGACTTTACACTGTCTATGGGGAGGACTGCAAAAACAGTGAAGACAAAGATGACCTCACATCTCTGTCTCCTGGGAAAGTTCAACAGCAAAAATACAGCAGCCACAGGCTTCAGACAGGGGGACCCGAAGTTCTGCATGATTCTGTGAAGCCCGTGGCTGGGGAATAAGTTACTGACCAATAAGATAGGCCAGTTTTTGAACAGATCCACAAACAAACGAGAAAGTGAAATTAGCCACTGAAGTTACATGTCCTGTACGTGTCAAGCCTCATGTGAAAGAGTTAACAAAAGTAAAGAAGAAAATTCCCAGTGCCCACACTGAGAGAATTTAGTTAAATACATAAGTATGCAGGCACATGGCCAAGAAATGGTAATTGTACACATGGCTTGTTAATTTAGAACCAAAGTCTGGATGAGAATATTTTAAGGGAAATAAATAAGATTAGGTGACAAAGCTTTTTAAAATATCAAGACCTGAAATCTCAAGACCTGAAATCTTCTCAGGGATCCATGAATAAACTAGAAAGTTGAAAAAAATCAGTGATTCCATCTAAGGTACTCGTTTTCCTATAAAATCTGGGAATTAGAAATTGCTGCTATTACTTGCTAGTAGCTAAACAACAGCTAATAAAGAGTACTAGCGGCACATTCACTGTATCAGTAGTTAAATATGACCTATTTGGTGTAACAGCAATCACCAACTAATTCAATTTTTGGAGATGCTCAAATCTAAAGTTTGCTACTTTAGATGTTAATCTAAAGTATTAGTGGCACATTCACTGTATCGGTAGTTAAATGTGATCTATTTGGTGTAACAGCAATCACCAACTAATTCAATTTTTGGAGATGCTCAAATCTAAAGTTTGCTACTAAGCAAAAATAATTACTTTGAATTTAATATACAAAACACACATCACACTGTTCACCTTACATTAAGTGTTGTCACCTTACATACTCTTGTTTTCTTAGAAATTAGGTAAGTATTAGGCACAATGTTTTGACTAAGGAATAAGTTAGGACACCACAAGGAAGTTTCTAAAGCTTCAGAAGACTCATGGCTGTTTTTCATAGAGGAGAATCCCCAAATCTTGGCCCGGGCACACCGGTATCAGGGCCAGGGGACTGACTGCCACGTCCATCGCACGTAACACACTGACCCCGTCCACAGTAACCTGCCAAACGTGTGGTCACATCTGCTAGGCTCCTCTGAACCCTTACGTGGCTTAAGAGGGAATTACATGTTTAAGGTAAATGGAACGGAACAAACAAGTTCTAAAAGGAAAAATTTCATTTGTTTGTATTTTTCCTGGAGTGACTTGCTAGTGTACGTAGCATACGACAACTCTGGTCTGGCATCACTTTCTAAGACACGGAAAAGCACCCTTTCTTGTTTAAAACTCTCTGTGGGAAGCAAGGCAGAATTTTCCCTAAAATCTATGAGGCTAGTGAATGCTGGGATGACCGCTCTTTCAGACAGATACAAAATGTTAGTAAATGATTTGGCACACATTTAAGACAAGGTAGAACTGACTAGAAAAAAGAAAATACTTTTACCAAAGAAAAATTTTCTAATAAAACCCATTAAGACTACCATATTAATATATTTTTAAAATAGGTATTATGGTTGATGTAACCGTGGGTATAAGTATGTTTTATTTTTAAAAGTACCATTTGTTTATAGACAAAACTATATAGACGTGGCCTGAAAATAAAAATATTTTCAAATCGTAAGGAACATGTTTCCTTTTCTTGTCCATCTGTCATTCTCACAATACTTGCCAGTTCTGTGTTCTCCCGCATAAGGTGACTCTCATAATCTGCACCTTCAAAATATATTGTCCAAGTGCCTGGTGAACGTGGGTGAGGAATTAACCTGCAAAATCCTGGGGAGAAAATAGGCAAACTGTTAAGAATGAAAAGCACACCACGTCAGACCCATCATCTTCAACAAGGGAAGCAACAGAAAGCAGCAACTGCTACCTAATGACAACATTTATTTTTCTTAATTACTTTTATTCTCTCTGAAAACTGAATTATCAGACATTTAAAATTGTGTATTTGCTTTGGTCCAGTGGAATTTCAACACCAAGCAGAGAAGTGAAATTGGTCTCCCCTCTTCTTTATTCCGAAGACTTCTTCCCTTACATCAATGAAAAATTACAGAAGTGCACTGAAATCGCCTCCTTGCAGATTGGTCTGCTCTGCTCAACTAAGAGCGCCTCAGTCACACTGAGAATCTCTAACACAGGAGAGGAAAGAGGGGCCAGAGAACGGCACCAGCACAGACGTCTGCGCACAGGCTCACACGCTGGGGTAAACGATTTATTCCACTCGTATAGCAATTCTGGGGTAGGACTGGCCTCCTTCTCATCACTCTTTGCCCAAATTTCCTGACAAGTCACACTCACTTAAATTTCTTCCAAACGAAATTTAGAATCATTTTATACTGTTTTAAAGAATATCTCTGATATTTTCATCAGGGACAAATGACATCTTTACAAAAGTAAGCCTATGTCATTCCTCATTTGTCAGATCTTACAGAGTTTCTCAGAGATTTCGTGACAAAGTCAGATCACACAGGCCCTGCACAATTCTTCTGTTCTCCAAAGTGGTCTTATTAGCAGCAGCTAACAATTACGAAGAGCACACTGCTTGCCAGACACGCGCTGGTCCCGATGACCTGGGCGCTGGGCGTCGGGCGGCTGGGGTCCTGGCTTGCCCCTGCTGGTACCCGCATCCGCACTAGTGTCCCCCCAGCAAGGGTCACTTGGGCTGTTATCTTTGGACAGTTATGAGGTTGTTTGTGGTAGAGGGAAAAGAAGACGTCACAAATATACTCAATTAAAATATGGGTACAAATTATTTTTACTTAGTTTTAAGTCCTTTTTTTTTAAAAAAAAATCACTGTTTCAATCCAGTTTCATTGAAATATTACCTACAATTTACTTCTCTTTCCCATGTTTTAGGGAATCATAATTGTCACGGTTTTGAAACGTCAACAGCTGTAATTTTCTAATTTTTTAAACATCAGGTTTGCACGACGTCTGGACCATGTGCACACAGACGGTTTACTTTCTCAGCATCAGGAACGCATCTCAGGTCAGGTATGAGTCCGTGCTGGCTTTATGGCTTCTCTCATAGAATCGTATTACACGAAAACGCCAAAGGAACATAAATTGAGAGCACAAAGCGGTTCTTTATTCGGCTTACAAAAAATTGAGCATGAAGCATTAAAACCGCTGACGTCATAGAAGAAAACACCCAGTTGTCTGTAAGTCTTATTTAAAAGCAGCTTTGTACTTGGCTGCATTATCATCTAAGATGTATGAAACAGCGTGGGGCTGCCTAGACCGTGAGGAAACACCACATACGCCCTACAACGAATCACTCGGGAAAGCCTACGGGGAAGTCACGGAGAAAACAGCATCATCCGGTCAGGACCGCACCGCCCCCAGGCTGGCAAAGACCTTCTCCGCAGCACCTACTGTGGAGCCGGCAGCTGGGTACCCAGCACGCCTAGCTCGTCCGACGGGTGCTGGTGAGTCAGCCTCCGCAGGCTTGTTCACAAGGTCCCGAAGAGCAGCCCTGGCAGCACGTGGCCCCGACGGCCCTCTGCCTGGCACTGAGCAGGCGCAGACCAGGGACGACCGGCAGCCTGTCCTGCCGGACTCCCACTCCAACACGCAGACGGACGCACGCGGACGGCGCAAACGCTGGCACCAAGCATCACCACAGAAGGGGAGACCCACGGGCGGGGAAGGCGGCAGCCGTGTGGGGGAGAGGCTGAGCCCCCAGACAAGGGGTGCTGGCTGGAATTTCAGAAAACAGGGCCACGGCCAGGAGTCAGGCAGCGGGAAGCGGAGCAGACGCGGGGCGCGACCACCTGGGTGCACGGCACACGGTCCAGTGCCGGGAACACGGCTCGTGCACTTGCAGGCAGGGGGCCAGGACTGGCAGGGGATGGTGCCGCGCCCAACGGCAGGTGACGGGGACCTTCAGAGCAGGAGGGCAGGCACGAGCCCGGCGGTGAAGGCGCAGGACTGCTGCGTGAGTGGCGGGGAGCCCACGGGAGCAGGGAGGACACCCCAAAGCAGTCCCACGGCCCCAAAGCGGCCGCCCCGGCCACCACCTCCCTACCAGGCCCCCGCTCAGGCCGCTGTGGCTCAGGGACTCGCGCTGCCCGACTGAAGCTCTCCCAGACGTGAGCGCAGCCCACACCCCTTCCTCCCGCCCCGCTCGTCCCAGAGTCAGGGCTGAACTGAGGGCTCTGCCGGCCCGCCCCTGCCCCCGCCCCTTCATCCTGCACACACACCGATGCTTTAAGAACCACATCCCACCCTGCCTGCGCTTCTCCCAGGACAGCACCAAGAGCTCAGTCAGCGCTCCTGGGAGGGTCACAGACACACCTGCCAGCTGCTGTACAAACACAGTTCGTTACAAGCAGCAGCCTTTATAAAATGAATTTTTTAAAACGATCAAAACCTTTGAAGATGTAAAGACCTATTGTGGTGAGTGAAACATTCACTGAAGTTACACTCACTAAGTTTATATATTTATATATCTACGGACCTTAATTTAAGCAAATAAAAAAAATAATAATAGAAAAGTTAACTCCTAAATTTTGCATCTCTTTTGCTACTCATCTGAGCTCCACATTACAAAAAAAACAGCAGACTAGAAGTGAAATCTGGTCTAATTTAAAAGCTCGTGGTTCAGGTATAACTGTGGTACAGGCAGACCTCATTTTATCGTGCTTTGCAAAGATTGTTTCCCCTACAGATTGAAAGGTCTGTGGCAGCCCTGCATCAAGCAAGGCTATCGACGCCACTTTCCCCACAGCATTTGCTCACTTCATGTCTGTGTGTCGCATTCTGGTAATTCTTGCACTCTTTCAAACTTTTCCATTACTATCATGTCTGTTATGGTGACCTATGATCTGTGATGACTAAGACTTGTTGAAGGCTTGGGCGGTGATCAGCATTTTTCAGCGATAAAGTACTTTTTTACTGAAAGCATGTCCACTGCTTTTCAGATGTAATGCTTTTGCACGCCTAACAGACGGATTACAGCACGGTGTGAACGTAACTTCCACACATGCACTGGCAACCAGAGCTTCACGCGCCTTGATTTCCGGCGGCATCCTCTTCATCGCCATGGCCTGGAACCAGACCCACAACGCCTCCGAGGTCGGCCTGTGTCTTCCTCGGCACACGTCAACAAGAGAGTGGACAGAGGGCATGGAGTAAAAGCGGGAGACGCGCTGCGCTGTGCCCGTGCGTCAGCATACACGCGTGTGCGAGCCTGGCGTCGTGACGTGCCCGGGCTCGCCCTCGTGCCACAGTGCCAGGGGCTCCACGCTCAGCAACCTGCTCAGTCCTCAAGACAGCCCCGTGGGGTGGCACTGTCGACACGCCCACTGCACGGGGGAGGTCCAAGGTGACAGAGGTCAGAGCTCAGGCCGTCTGGTTCTAGCGCTGGGGCTGCTCTTGACGGCTCTGCTCTGGGGGCCCCAACGAAACTTACGGTCCGGGTCTGTAGGACAGATGGAGCTCCCAGGCTCACACAGAACCCAGAAGGGAGGAGAGCCAAGGTCCCCTCTGCTGTGACGGTGACACCAGGCGAGCAGAGACGTGCTCCCGGGCACCGGGGCAACACCCGGGACCCCGCGGTCAGCACGCTTCTGACCCCACCTCCCCACGGGACGCTCCCTTCCAAGCCGCCGGACCCCCAGCTTCTTCAGAAGCACACAGGGCGCACACAACACGGGTGGGCTGACACACACCGACACACGCGCGCAAGGCTCACTTGCACGCGGGCCAGCTCGGGTGCCAGGCGTGGGCCCCGCCACCCACCTCTCTGGCACAAAGGGTCCAGAAACTCCTGCAAGCCGTTTGGGATGTTCCTGACGACGTCGCAGGAGTAGCCGTCCTCGGGCAGAAGGAACGGCAGCTGCAGGTCGGGGTCCTCCTCCAGCTGCACCTCCCGCCCGTCACTGCGTGCCAGCTCGTCGGCCGTGTTCTCCGCCACACCAACCACGTGCTCCATCAGGTCCTGGTTGGGAAGCAGACACAGAGCTAAGGACCCGCTCGGCGACGGGCGCAGCCGACCAGCAGCTGGTAGAACGACGTCCAACCGCGCGTAGCGTGGCTACGTACACACACGCAGCGAGGGCGAATTTATCAACGGTTCACATCAGCTCGCGAAGCAATAGAACATCAGCACAGCACATACTCTGAGTATATCAGCTACCATATTAATTATTAATTTCAAAAGATCTGTAGTTTTAAATAGAAAGAAATTGTTCGATCACGAGAAAACGGTCTTTCTCCCTTCTCAAAAGTAATTTTTTCCTTGCACAATTTTTTAACATCCAGTTGCTAATAACCTTATTTTTATACTTAACGACATCGGAAAAAGCTCACACAATGTTAAATGTAAAAAAAAATCAGGACAAAAATACCTATTCCCAGCTTACGCAGGGGTTATTGCCCTATTACGGGTTTATGGGTGATTCTTGTTTAAAAACTTTCCGTTAGGGAGATAACGTACACACAAGGACGGTTCACAAATCCTGACTGTACAGCCGAGCACGCGACCACCCCGCCCCCGCCAACCAGCCTGCTCGGGGGACCGAACCACACCCGCTGCCCTCACCGCCGCCCTCACTGCCCTGACCTCCGTCCCCAAAGTCTCAGCCACCCAGGCTTCTAGCCCGCCTCCTCCTGGGTCCCCAGGCCCGTGCAAAGGGAAGCCCAGGGTGCAGAGCCGGCATCTGACCTCCCGTGTGGCCGTGCAGCACGTTAGGCTCCTTTCCCGGACTGCGACACGGTCTATTTGGGGACAGGCGGTGGCTTCCAGGTTTGGGCGATTCTGTACCTGTCTTCTGCAGGCATACACCCCGCAGTGGAGATCAATCCAGCCATCCAATTAGGTTGCCTCTCTACCGAACTCTCAGGGCACCTGCGTCCAGCCGAGGCTGACTGTGGCAGTGAGCGCACGCAGCGTTCCTCTCCGTAAAGAGCCAGCTGCGGCACGTACTGTCTTCTGTTTCTCACCCTCGGTCCCTTCTAGGAGGCATCCCCAAACAGCAGACTCCGTTCTGGACAAGAACCTGGGTTTTACCGGGCAGACACCTCTGCACAGGTTGGGAGGCCCTGCAGCTGCTGCTGCGTGAACACAAGGATGGCACTCGGGGTCTCAGGTCACAGTGCCGCGCCCGAGAACTCAGACGTCAGGGCAACTTCCTCACTCCCCGGCCCGGCTTTCCAACGATTTTCCAACAACCTCATTCCCCGAATTAAATCCCTTTCTACTTAACATGCTTATGTAGTTTCTACTTCCTGCACCGACCCGTAACTCATACAGACATCAATAGCAAAAGTGACCTTGTGAGATGACCAAGTGAATTATCTTATTTACTAAAGAAATAAGGGAACTGATTACATAAACTTTCCTTTTTCTCCACATTTCCCTGTGCAGACACGGCCCGCATGGAGTGGCAGTGTGGTGTTGTCACTTACTGTAGGGACAAAAGGCTCATCGGGTGCACAGTGGTAATTCTGAAGTAAGGCTTGAAGTTGCAGTGAATTTAACTTGAAGCAGGTACTGTTTATATTTGGGATGTCTTCGGGTGCGTACTTATCCATCGTGAGCAAAGTGGTTGCCTATTTTAGAATAAGCAACATGAAATATCATGATTTAAAAGGATTTCATAAATATTCCCCTTTACATAACATTTGTAAAACTGCAATAACTTGCTAATTTGATTTTGAAATGCAGGGTGTTTTTAAGAAAATACAGTTCCATTAACGTTACCTATATGTGTTAAACTGAACTCAAAGCATTGTAAAGGTTTTTAGATGAACTCTGTTTTATTAAAATATATATTTATAATGAGACTCAATAATTTATGTTCAGAGAGCATTTAAAACTTCTTAGAAACTTAAACATTTATATAACCATTAAGATCACCAATTACTAAGGTCTGAGTAAAATACCATTGTAATGACTTCTTTTTTAAAAGATTTATTTATTATTTATTTATTTGTTTGTTTTATTTATTTATTTTTGGCTGCGTCGGGCCTTAGTTGCAGCACGTGGGATCTTCGTTGAGGCACGCGGGATCTCCCGTTGTGGTGGGCAGGCTTCTCTCTAGTTGTGGTGCACGGGCTCCAGGGCGCGTGGGCTCTGTAGTTTGCAGCACGTGGGCTCTCTAGCTGAGGCGCACGAGATCAGCAGTTGTGGCGCGCAGGCTGAGTTGCCCCGCGGCATGTGGGATCCCAGTTCCCGGACCAGGGATCGAACCCACGTCCCCTGCACTGTAACATGGATTCTTTCCCACTGGGCCCCCAGGGACGTCCCTGTAATGACCTTTTTAATAACGAGCTGATTCAATCCAAGTAAGAGGGCAGAAACCTCTTTTGAAACTAAATCTTTTTAAGAGACTGAGGAAAAAAATACAAAATTATACACTGTAATAATACTAAAAAAATGTCCTAGGGTACGAGGCTCTAGATACTCATTTCCTTAACTGCAAAATACCAGTTCCTAGTCTTTGAACACCTAGGAAATTCCTAGAACTGGTGAAGCCATTAGGACATGGCTCTTCTGTACTCCTTTGTTCCTTTCTTCTTCTCTTGCTCTGTTCCTGGTGATTTGATGATTTTCTGGAGTGGTGTACTTAGATTCCTTTTTCTCTTTATCTGTGTATCTGCTATAGGTTTTTGCTCTGCGGTTACCTGGCTTTGTATTCTTAAAGAGGCAATCATCATCCGTTTTCAAATTGGAATTTATCTTTCAGTATGGAGCTTTATGAAATATACCTTACTATTCTCAATTTAAAAAACCCTTTAAGGTATTTATTCTACTGAGTGCCACCTGTTACGGGCTGTACTGCATCCTCCAAAATTCATATGGGGAAGTCCTAACCCTGTTTACCTCAGAATGTGACCTTATTTGGAGACACGATCCTAACAGAAGGAATCAAGTTACATCAGGTCAGTAGGTCTGGTGTCCTTATAAAAGGCGGGTGTTTGGACACAGATGTGCATCCAGGAAGACAAAAGGCAGAGACGGGGAGGGGTGGTGTGTCCACAAGCCCGGGGACACCGAAGACTGCCAACAGCCAGCAGAGCCCACGGAGGCCTGGAGCAGATTCTCCCTCGCGGGAACCAGCGTGCCCTGACCTTGCTCTCAGACTTCTGGCCTCCAGAGACAATAAATTTCTGCTGTTTAAGCCACCAAATTTGTTGTACTTTGTTCAAGCAACCCAGGCAAACTAATAAACCACCGTTTCATTATCTGTACATGTGAAAAACCCCAAAAGGAGGGTGCTGAGTTCCGCGGAGTCCACGTTCCCCCCGTGATAGAACCAGAGACGTGTACGACAGCGCCCACTGAGCGGGGAAGCGGGGCTGGGACCACCCACCTGCACGATCCTGCTGAGGTGACAGTCGGCTGCCAGCTCCAAGCCCTGCTTCTCCGCCCAGGCCTCCACGTGCCCGAGCTGCTGGCGGATGATGGCGCCCCAGTAGTGGGAGCACAGCCCCGACTCGGGGTCGGTCACCAGCCTGTTGAACAGCCACATGTTGATGAAGTGGAAGAGCTGGGAGAAGAGCTGGATGGTCAGCGCAGCGTTGACCCGGCAGCGGCGCAGCAGCGCCATGGCCCCCGTGAGCGTGTGCAGCACGTCGTCTGTGCAGAGAGACGGCACTGCGTCACCGAGGGGGCTCCGGAATTAGCGGTAAACGCGCGTTAACGTCTGCTCAACCTCTTTAGAACAGCAATCTCATTGCAACAGGAAGCAGAGACGTGGTCTCGAACTACCAATACGTAGCGGTATGAACTGCATCTACTTAAGTTCACCCGGACAGACTTCTGGGAAAGCCTGATGTCGCACCAGCGTGATGCGACAAAATGAGAACTCTTCTTAAACAAGACACGTGGTGGTTACAATTTATTATTTAAAGAATGCGAAATCCAATAGGATGTCTCATTTACTTTCATAATACCTCCCTCTCACATACAGCAAATATTAAAATGAAGCTAAACAAGCAGGAGAAGGAGGGAAGGAGGGGACGAAGGAGAAAAAGAGAATCCTAACCTATTTTTGGTCTTTGCAGACTGTTCTCCTCGGGGTCGTCCAGAAAGGCTGGCATGTAATTATTCAGTTCTGACTGAAGACAGTGAACCAGGTATCTGATAATACATAAACAATTTTAATAATCTCAGAATGACGCCCTGCTATTATCAGACATAATATCACAAGTGAAACAATTCGTACTGTTTAGAAATATCTTCCATGTAAAAAATATATGTAATAGTTCTACTCTCAGGATTCTTGAAACATAGATAATTGAATTAAATTTATTAAATCAATGCATCTTGCATATAGTTATTTATGCTTCTTGATATCCATCTTCAATTAGGGTAAATAAAAACCCTTAAAATTAGTTTTGAAAATTTAACCAGAAAACATGATTTAAATCTTTACAGAATAGTATCATCTCCAAACACATGTTCTTACTTAAAGGCCATTTGAACCAAGTGTGCTAGAACATCCTGGGCATCCAACGTGATTCGACTAAGATCTCGGTCCTGCTTTATGAAGTTGAGAAGCTCAGATGCATTTGCCATCCAGAAAGCAAGTGCCCCTGCAATATTCTTCTGTTTCTGTAGACAGAACACGTTTCCATAAGCAACCACAGGACAAACAACAATAATAAAAATAAAAAGGAATGCTCTTGAAAAGCTGCTGAAGATAGACCAGTACCTTCCCATTTTCACCAAGGTATTTACCACAGATACCAGATACTTGCAGAGGAATTTGGGTACATACATAGCAATGGAAAGTAAAAACCCACTGCAACTTCTTAGGATTCATGTATAGCCACACGGATCTAATGAGCTACAATTTATGGAATCAGTGGGGGAAAGGAGGTATCAAATAATACAACACCAAATTGGAGATTGTGCATTATCTGGTAATCTGTGAAGTATACACACATGTAACCATGGTTACCCAACAGCCACCCTGATACTCGAAGTCACTGGCTTGGACACCAAGCAACTCGGTATCAAGTACTGATCTATCGTGTTATCTCCCGACCACATGTGCAGGCCAGGCAACCTCAGATGAGATCCAAAGAATAGGAACCAAGGATAAACAATAAAGAGAAGAAACAGAACTTTTGTCATTTCATATCCACACTGAAGTGCATTAAGCAAAAGTTATGAAATGCTGATAAAGGTTGCACAGTCAAAAAAGGATTTTAGTACTGCATGTTCCAGCTGCCAAATGAGTGTTATGAGCCTCGGTCCAGTTGTTGTTGTACTTTGACATGGAAGCAGCATGAGAAACTCAGCTAAGCCAACACAGCCAGGATCGGCTCCCAGCAGTATGTCCTACCTGATCAACCTGGTCTACTTCCTGGAGAAAAACAGACGCGGGGAAACCAAGCAGAACGAGAGAAAGAAACTTGTAAACAATCATGACAGTTAAAAAAAAATCAAAACACTAACATGAAGGTACGACATGAGGGTACGACATTTAGTTACGTTATTCCCATGTTACACACTCATTTACAGTTCTGAGGCAGCTTTGGAAGTCTAGGGCATAAACGATTAGTTTCATGTTCTTAAAACTGGCACAATAACGAAGGGAATTCCTAGAGTTTATCTATAAAGAAGATGTTACAATAAACAAATGAATACACTGATCTCTTTAAAAGATTTACAAAGAAAAGAACTTCTTAACATCTCTTAACAACGTTGCGTGTTTGAGACGACTTAAACATACACAACTTGAGAGTCTATTCTCCTGGATCAGTTAATAAGAATGAAGAGACGAGAAAGACCAGCAGAAACAGTAAGAGCTGAGAACTTAAAAATGTATTAAAAACATATTATTTCTATACTAGAAAGGAGTAACTTGTTTTTTGAAAGTAGGTTTTTACAAATTAAAGAATTTTAATTATTCCATAATTTCTCTCTAAAAATTGAAGATTTTTAGATCTTCAATCTGAATATTGAAGATTCTTAGATCTCCAATCACATACTGAACCTAAATCTGAAGTCTGAAAGGCTTGTCCTGATAATGGTGATTTCACTGCCTAGTTAAGAAAAGTCCATCAAAAGTCGTTTGCTGATGGGAGTTTGATAATTTGAAATCCAAGCGTGATGGAAGACAGACAATGGCTCTGATGACAACTGGAAAGGAAATCCACATCTGTCTATAAAATAATAAGAGTAACAAAATGGTATCCAAATAAAACGACTTTCCTTTTTATCTACTTCCTCACTTGGGTAAAAGACTCATAACCTCCTCAAATTCATAGGCTAACCACTCAAACATAAAAGAAACCTTTCTTGAAAACGTTTAGCCTTTTAAAACAGTTCTGAGGGAATTAAAAGACTAGTTTGCCTCAAACTAGTCTTTTCTAGTTTGAAAAGTATCCTGACAGGAGAAAAACAATCAAACCATCTAGCCATGTTACATGACCTTATATACCTAGAGTTTCACAGCTGAATAATAAATGGTGTAGACAAGTGATTCAGGAACACTTTTTAAAAAAATCTGTAAATTTACTTTTAAGGACTTTAAAATCTCCAAGTTATCTAAAAGTTTGGAAAACTGTCATGCCAATTTTATCAACTATAGACAAGACAGTACTAAAGGAAACAAACCATTCTGCCAAGAAAATATCCTTGTTTCCTGAAAATTTTAAAACTGGTTTATGAATTTGAATCTGATTTTCATCGTAAGTGAGAAATGTCACGATGTCCATCATACCTACACAAGTGCTGTCAAAACACCCAGATGCTAGCTACCAACATCCTAGCAGGCTCATTATAAAAGAACAAGTCCTTCTTCAGAACCACTGAAAAATTCCAAGACGGTGTCAGGAGCTGATGGGGCGGGTAGTGGAGAGAACCCGCTCGGCGGGTGAGGGGTTTGCCTGGAGTGACGGAAAAGCGATGGAACCGAGTCCAGGAGGCTGCACAACACTGTGAATGTACTGATACTGCCCAGCTCCTCACTTTAAAATGGTTCCTTTTATGGTATGTGAATTTCGCCTCAGTAATTTATCATTGTTTTTTAAATTCTCAATGCCTTCTCACAACTAGTGTAATTTCAAGGGTCTTTTTCATGATCATTATGTTACCATGTACAGTTTCTCTTCCCGTATTTTAAATTTCGTAGGGAAGAAACAGAAAAGAAGTTCACATTTCTTTTCAACTTTTAAAGCTATACAATTTCTAATCCTACTTATGTAACTTTCGTTTTAGAAAAAATTCTTAAGATGAAGTCAAACACGTAAACAAATCTGAAATGTTAAAAAAAACTAACTTAATTGATTTAAAAATTATAAACGCGGTCATTGAACTGGCACGGCTTTGCAGGCTGGCGCTTACCTGAATGACCCCTTCCATCATGCTCACCATCTTGCTGACAACGGCAATCACTTTGTGCGTCCGTTCTGCGGGACTGACGTCGGGTCTGTACTGGCTGGACAATACATACCGACACGCCATATATAACACGTATGTAGGTGACAACTTAAAATGGACTGTAGAGCTATTGGTGTAATTTATAACGGCAGATAAAAATGAATCTTCAGCTGTGAAAAGATTTCAAAGAAGAAGAAGAAGAAGAAAAAAAGAACAAAAAAACCCCCATGAAAATCAGATGGAGAAAAATGGAACAAGAAGTAATTCACTACCAACGGAGTCTGAAGTTACTCACAACTTTCCCTGAATTCAATGCTTGCAGGCAGTGTCAGGTCAGGCCCAGGAGTGTCCTGAGTTCTGAAAGAGGAAAGTGGCCATTTCTTAAAATCCAGTCACATTAGCTAATAACATCACTGACAACCAGTGCAGATTTCTGCAACTATTTCTTAAATGTCTATATATAAAATTTTTTCAAATAATACACAGCCCGATGACTGGTTTTCATGTGGAACCTATTCAAACGTTCAAATGAGTGAACTGGGAGTGACCGCGTCCCAGCTCCTCACAGAGGTCAGGTCCTTGAAGTATCTGCTTCCGTCAGGAGAACAGATCTGACCCTGTTTCTTTATTATTGATGAAGACGTCGTGTGGAGCAGAGAGACCAGGCTGCCAGGCACCTGCTACCGCGATGGCTCAAGTGACAATGAAGAGACACTGCTGGGAGACACAGAGAAAATCTAAACCACACTGAGCTTGAAACTGAGCTCTCACACAGGAAAAAGAAAAGTGTCCTAAGAGCTAGACATCGCCTTTCTCTCCCAATAAAGGTTAGATACGTGACCCCTGCCAGTCCAGGTCCCCTCGGCCACTCAGTGTTAGCGTTTGTACACACGCACAGCGACCACACCGTAGGATGACTAACACAGCTGACTACAGATCTGCAGGTACAGACGGGTGAACTAAAGTAATTCCTTTCCAACAACAAATGTTCTGGTCCCTCCGTCCTCATCTTCTCCACGCACCAAAAGATGAATAAGGAGAAACATAATGTGAGTTCATTCGAACTATCATAAACATGAGAAGTAAAAACAAAAACCTTCTTTTCACCAAATTACATGCTTCAAAGTTTATTATCCAGTCTATGATTTATTAATTTGGATTTAACTCAATAATTTAGGTATAAAAATGCTCTTAGAAACAGAAGTAATTCAAAAGCTCAATTATTTTAATATGTCTTTCTTATGCTGCCGTATTTGTAAACATCTGAAATTGTAGCTAAGCAGTTATTTTCAATTTAATACCCATAACGTGAACCTGGATAAATTTTACCAATTTTTTTTAATGCTTCATCACTTCAACAAATCTATTAAAAATAAGGAATTTCAATTCTCATTGAAAAAAATTTTTAAAATGTGTCAGTGATACTTTAGAAGTCTTTTCCATCATTCATAATTTTTTCCTTGACTAAAGTTAGTATTTAATCGCTCATGAAAGCCACTTAGATTTTTATGACCACACCAATGAAGAAGAACTGCTTATACTAACAATGTATTATATACACGAAAAATACAGAGACTGAAAATGGGAAGAACCATCTGTTTCCATCACTGTCTTCATATCAACAAAGCAACACATATTTATTAGTTCCAATAACACTTAAACAAGTCTTGGCAAAACAAAAGAATATGACCTTGCAAAAAACTTAATTAAAATACATGCTCACAGGAAAAAATAATTTCTGACATACAAATAATCATCATATGGCTATTCTGACACTATATTATCATATATTTACTTATTAACTATACTAATAAGTTAATAAGTATATACTTATTAATTTTGCATATCCTAAAAACATTATCCTAATCAATCTTCCCCTCCCCTACCGATTATTTGCTTATTCAAGTATTTATGGACTAAGAACTCTGATACACACCTCTTGATCACCTTACAAGTAAATGGAGGGTAACTCCTTATAATACTAATTCACCGTCTGAACGTCTAATTCTAGAATACACTACCAAAAACAAGTATGGACACAGAAACTAGGCTATTTGTTATTATATCTAAAAAAAATTCGCCATGTATAAGGATTCATATTGTAATTGTAAAAAAATTCACAAAAAAATACTGAATAATAACCAAAAGCCCATAATAAAAATGAGGTAAGAACGTGAGATTCCCAGATGAGTCTACAGATTTAATTACTATGATGAATGATATTAAAATCTTATAATGTACAGTGCCCTCTGCTGCAAGACGGAAAACTTAAGAACTGTATCAGTCGCTTGTCACCAAACTGGTAAGTGACCTGCCTCAGCTAATGCCTTGGTTACTGAATCTGTGAAAGGGAACAGGCAGAATGGCCTCATCAAAAATCTGAATAGCACCAAAAGACGCACGTTCCTGGCTCCACTGCTGATAATGAGCATTCACACCAAGCTCCCCCGTTTCCGTCTGAGCAGAAGCGCTTAGCACCTGCAATGAACCACCGTGCTTTCCAACACTGACGCAATTGTAGAAGCCACAAGGAAAGAGAATTCTGACTTAAGGTGACATATATTTAAAAATCTTAAAAATCTTAATATGTCACCTTAAAAATCTTAAGGTGACATATATTTAAAAATCTTAAGGAAAGGAAATAACAAAAGGTCTAAGTTCTCTGTTCAAAAAAACTAGGCAAGACCGATGCCAGCAGAGAAAAAGATTCATCTCCGGCTATCAACAGGGAGTCATCAGAGCGTGAGACAGAGTAGGACGGCACTCCGTAACTCTGGAACACTCAACTTCAACGTCATTTTTGGCTTTGTGTATTTTTAAACATGTGAGGATTTCCTCTAGAAATGGGTAAAATCATTAGCCTTATCTAAATATCAAAATGATCAAATATTAAAATCCTACAAAAATTCCCTTTCTCCCTGTTTTTACCAAGTAGCACATTTAACATCGAAACATCTTAATTCAAACTGCCTCCCGTTTCAACTGGATGAGGCCACGGCACGTAAGTGAGGGATATAACTGTCGATGAAGCATTTTTTTCTTCAATTCAGTAACATGAAAAGGAAATAACCTTAAAGTACTGCTAACATTCTAAGAATGTCAGCTAAACCTCTAGGGTGAGAAGCCTTTAACCCAAACCCCCTCCAGGGTTTCACTTTCACTCCCTTCATAATGAAAAAGGCACCCACTTCCCACCTGCTTTCTTGCCTGCGGTCGTCCGGTTGCTGCTCCACTCTGACCATGGGCTTCACCATCCCTCGCTCGGCGGTGCTGGTGGCAGATGGCCCCCTGTCGCCGTCCAGCCGGGAGGAGCTCTAAGTCCAGGGGAAACACAGGGCGTTTAAACACAGCACGCGGACCAACCACGCTTCACACTCAGTCAGCGTCGCGGGGAAGGCAGGCGGGGGCCGCAGAGGGACAGCAGAGGCCAGGAGGGGCCCGGCAGTGCCTCGGACGCCACGTCCACAGCAGTGTGCCCAAGAGCACAGTCACCGAGAGCATAACAGCACACACGGCCACTTTCCCCGCCTGGCTCTAAAACACAGGCATGCAGGCACGGGGCACACACGCCGGGGCCCTGCAGAAAGTACAGTAATAGCAGCGACCTGACTCCACAAAGTTCTCTTGGGTCAGGACACAGTGGACAGGGTATGTGCACAATGTGAAGAGGCAGGTCTTTGTTCACTTGTGAGTTTTAAGGAAGGATGTAAAAATTCACTCATCACAGCTCAAAACCTAGTGAAGAATTCAGTACAGAAACTGGCTTACTTCTTGCCCTTCATCAACACAGGGAAAAGACACCTATAAAGCAACCCAACACAGGACATTTAAGTCCCTCCGAGCAGTGCCACTCCTAGCCAGCCTGTGGCTGACAGAGGGATGAGTTACCGATATTCAGAAAACAATCAGAACAGAATCAATAAATTTAGGTAAAAAATCCACTGCAGCAAAAAATTTATGTAAGACTTCTTGCTACATCCCTTACTGTAGAAACTGAGCACAGATAAGTAAATAAAAATCATCCTGGCCTTACCAACCAGAGATTAACATTGTGCAGGATGTACCTTTCCAGTCTTCATATTTCCCATAAATGACATTTCACAGCCTAGACTCTGTAAAAGATACTTTTTCTTATGTTGTAGACATCTTGTAATATTATTTTCATGTTACAGCATTGTAATGGCTGTAGTAACATTTTGATGTCTGTTCATCAAGGTTCATTAAACCAATTTTTATTAGGTTGTTTAAAATGTTCATCAGTATAAAGCGTCAGGATAGCTGTGCTTGTGTGTGTGTGTGTGTATATATATACATCTATATACACACACACACACACACACATATATATATTCACACACAGTAATTAATTACTTCATTAAGGTATGGCTACAGAAATAAAATTGCTTGGTCAGTGGATGGCAGTATTTAGACTACAAAAAGTTGTTATAAATGAATAATGGTAAGGCAATGAACAAATAAATTGATATGTTTATAAACTAACATGTTACAAAACCACTTTAGCTGTTTTCAAATGATTTTTAGAACAAATGCTCACAAAACAGCTGAAGGAAGCAGGAAAGAAAGGTGTGTGTCTGTGTGTAGAGAAGGATTTAATTATGTTAAAATACACACATGAACACACACATGCATAAAAGAGTTCAGAAAAGGATCTACCAAAATTTTAGCAAAAGCCAACCACGAACTGTGGATGAACTGTTTTCGGTTTTTTTTACATGTTTTCTCAATTTAACCAAGTTTTCTATATTGACTATGCATTTTTATAAGAAGCAAAATTTTTTATAAAGAGGGTTATTATACTGGGTTCTGAGAGTACTTATTCATGAAATTGCTTAGTAGATCTTTACTGAGACTTTTATGTACTACTATACTAGGCACTTTTCCAAGCAGCACAAGCCCAGCAGCGAGCGCGCAGGCCCTACTGCCCTCACAGAGCTCACACTCCACAGCCAACCAACAAACAAGCAGCGTCCGGTATCAAGGCTGCACAAAGAATTTCAAGGACGGTGTGTACTAGCGCCAGGGCGCGCAAGGAAGGCTCCTGCATGGAGGAGACTTCCGATGAAGTCCGAGGTAAGAAGGGGCTCGCCGGGGGACAAGCAGCGGAGAGGGTGTCCCACGAGAAGCGGGCCCACCCGGCCTTCGGGCGGGACGGGGGCGGGCGTCCCGGGAACCGAAGCAGCGGTGGCACGTGCTGAGCTGAGAGGGAAGGGGGCCAGGCCCCCAGAGCTGTGTGACACGGAGCGGCGACCGTGCGCCAGTGGGACAAGAAACCTCCCGGAGGCTTCGGAAGCAGGGCAGTAGCAACGTCTACTTCACGTCTCTAATCCCTCGGCCCAGCTGCCGGGAGGAGAATGACGGGCCGGGGAAGAGCAGAGGAGGGGCTGCCGTCTAGGAAGCTCTGCGGTCCCTCCGCCACGGGACGGCTGCAGCCTGAGCCAGACTCTCCCGGGGACGACAGCGAGGACGCTGGAGGTCGGGACGTCGGGCCCCGAGGTGGGGAAGGGTGACGGAGAGAAGGTGCGTGAGAAAGAAAGTCTCCGTTTGTCTCAGCTGCGTTGAATGTGACGGGCGCTGCAGAGTCTGGGGGGTTGGCGCCCAAGACGGGAGTGGCGCGCACACAGAGGGCATCCAACTGTCTAAGGTCAGCTGGGGAACAGGAACCAACAGGAGAGGGGGGCCCGAGGTCTGAAGCCTTGGCCCCCAATTTCAGAATCAGGCGGTGGGGGGGGACCCACCCATCAAGACCGAGGAGGAAGGTGCCCTGAGACGCGCGGGGGCGGAGGGCGCGCACCCGCTGGGCGGTGCTGGCAGCGCCGAGACGGACCACGCGGGACCCGGAACCGGGGGCGTCGGTGCCCGAGACAGGCGCGTCCCCGTGAACGGGCAGGGGTCAAACGGGAGCGGGAAAGGAGAGGGAGCGCAGGCCGTGGACACGGCCACCGCCGATGATCCCTGCCAGAAACCGTGCCGAGAACACGAGCAGGAAACGGGCAGTGGCTGGAGAGGACAGGGAGGGTTTTAAAAACCTGTCCCGGTGCCGGGAGATGACCCACACGTGAGCAGCTCCTGCCCCGAGCCTGGGCCCCCCGTGAACGGCGCGTCGGAAGGAGCAAGGCCGTGCCCGCTCCAGAAGCCCGCCCCAGGAAGGCCTGGAAGCTCCGGGCTTCTCGTGAGGCGCCAAGACGGCCGCCGCCCCCGTGGAGAGAGATGGGCGAGGGGTCCCGGCCACCAACCATCGCACACAAGGAGCCACCAGCAAGACCGGCAAGCAGACTGAGTCCAAACCACTCCGCACAGCTACAAAGAAACAAAACGACGGCTGACTCAGTCCACCAAGCTTGGGCGTGGGGTGTTACCCAGCAGTCGCCAACCAGAACGGGGACAGAAGTAAACCAACCGTGCAAGAGAGAGCGTGCAGCGCCCACGGACGCGCAGTGACAGGCGGCAGCTGGGACCCAAGCTGAGGCAGGAGGAGCCGGAGCCCGTTATCCTGGGGGTGACCTGACCGAGAAAGGCTGGTCACACAGAGGGCAAGCCTGGGACACACTGCTTGGGAGAGAAAGCACAGCCTCCCGGCCTCACGGGAAAGACAGTCTGCTGTTCACGTATCACCGCGGGAAACCCAAGCGGTTAGGACACCCACACGTGGGCCACTATTAAAGTCCGTCTGTACAATACTTCTACGAGTATGTTACCAACAATTCACCAAGGACGTCCTGTTGTGTCAAACACACACAGTCCTGCAGGCAAGAGACAAGCACCCACCTTGCTCGCTGGTAACGCTGCTCCACTGTGAACATCTCCTCCTACATCAAAAGTTGTCTCCTGAACAATTCTGTCGAGGTAAAAAAAGAAATACATAGAATTAGTAACTCTCCAATGATAAGAGGTAGTCTCTTCTCTAGAATACAAAAGGAATAGTTAGCTAGGTATCCCAATGTTCAAAGATCTTCAAGAAATCACTTTACTGTCAGAATATGAACTTAACGAATTAAAAAACTACTGTAACTTTATGAACTTTTCCTACCAATGTATATTGAATACTCTCAAGATCAGATTTTTGAAAACTAATAACAAAAAATTGACAGGAAGCATAAAGAAAAAAAGAGAAAGCTGTTCCATCAGTGAGTCTCTCTAGGCTGCAAATGGCACATAAACACAGCACAGACGCCCGAGGTGCCAGGAGCCCACGTGTGGACTCAGGGAAGGCCGGGGTGGGAAGCAGGGTGGAGTGGGCATGAAGACAGGGCACAGGCCCAGCTGACTCCTGCTTGAAAGCCAAGCTGATGGTTTTTTAAAAGCTCACGGATACCACTATTAGGCTACAAATAAAGAAATGGAGAAATGTTTGATAATGTCCATAATTAGATCCAGAGTAATTCTAAACAGTTTTTAAGAATATCTCAAAAATACCAAAACTGTTAAACTTATCATTATGAAAAATTAGTTCAGAATATAAACAAAATCTCATTTTAAAGAGTCAGCAATCTGAGGCAAGCTACAGCTCTTCGGCACAAATGAAGGGTGAATGCAATCCATTTATTCCAGTTCATGAGAGAGGCCCAACCAAAGGGGAAAAAGAGCCCTAAAACACCTGTTAAGAGGCTCATACACCGTGCTCAAGTGTGATTTATTCCAGGGATGCACAGATGGTTCAACAGCCACAGATCAATCAACGTGGTACACCACGTTAACAAAAAGGAAGGATAAAAAAATCACATGATCATCTCAACATATGCAGAACAAGATTCGACAAAATTCAACAGCCATTTATGATAAAAACTCTCCACAAAGTGGGTACATTAGAAACATCCCTCATCATAAACACCATGTATGACAAACCTAAGCTAACATCATACTCAACAGTGAAGAACTGAAAGCATTTCCTCTAAGATCAGGAACAAGACAAGGATGCCCACGCTCACCAATTTTATTCAACAAAGCCAGAGCAATTAGGCAAGAAAAAGAAATAAGAACCATCTAAATCAGAAAATAAGGGAAACTGTCACTATTTGCAGATGACAAGATGTTACATACAGAAAACCCTAAAGACTCCACTAAAAAAATTTGTTAGAATAAGCCAATCCAGTGAGCTTGCAGGGTTCAAAACCAATAACAAAAATACGTTGTGTTTCTATACACAAGTAATAAAATATCAGAGACATTAAGAAAACAATCCCATTTACAGCCGCATCAAAAAGAATAAAACACCTAAAAATAAATTTAACCAAGGAGGTGAAAGACCAGTACACTGGAAACTCCAAGACACTGATCAAAGAAACAGAAGAAGATACAAATAAATGGAAGATATTTGTTATTTTGTGCTCACGGACTGGAAGAATTAATATTGTTAAAATGTCCACACCACCCAAGGCGATCTACACATTCAGTGGAATCCCTATCAAAATTCCAACAGCATTTTCCACAAAAATAGAACAATTCTAAAATTTATATGGAACCACAAAAGATCCCAAGTAGTGAAAGCAACCTTGAGAAAGAACAAAGAAAAAGAACAAAGAACAAATCACTCCCTGATTTCAAACTATATTATTGTACAAAGCTAAAGTAATCAGAACAGAATGATATCAGCATAAAAACAGACACACAGATCATGGAACAGGATAGAGAGCCCAGAAATAAACCCGCACATATATGGTCAATTATTCTATGACAAAGGAGCCAAGAATATACAATGACAGAGAATAAATAGGACAGTCTCTTCAATAAAAAGTGTTGGGAACACTGGACAGCCACATGCAAAAGAATGAGAGTGGGTCACTATCTTACACCAAACACAAAAATTAACTCAAAATGGATCAAAGGCTTGAGTAAGATCTGAAACCATAAACTCCCAGAAGAAAATATAGGCAGTAAGCTCCTTGACACTAGTCTTGGTGATGAGTTTTTGGATCTGACAAAAAAGTAAAGGCAACAAAAGCAAAATAAACAAGTGGGACTGCAGCAAACTAAAAGCTTCTGCACAGCAAAGGAAACCACCGACAAAATGAAGAAGCAATGTGTGCAAGGGGAGAAAATATTTGCAAACCATATATCTGATAAGGGGTTAATATCCAAAATATATAAAGACTTCATACAACTCAGTAACAACATCTCCTCCCAAAACAAAAAACAATTAACAAATGGGCAGAGGATCTGAATAAACATTTTCTAAAGACATACAGATCACCAACAAGTACATGACGAAATGCTCGACATCATTAATCACCAGGGAAACGCAAATCAAAACTGCAAGGAGGCATCACCTCAAACCTATCAGAATGGCCATCATCAAAAGACAAGAGGTATGTATCGGTGAGGGTGTGGAGAAAAGGGAACACTCGTGCACTGCTGGTGGGAATGGAAATCGGTGCAGCCCCTGTGGAGACCAGTAATGGAGGTTCCTCAACGATTAACACTAGAGCTACTGTCTGACCCAGCAATCCCACTGCTGGGTGTATATCCGAAGACAATGAGAACACTGACTTGATATGATATCCTCACCTCATGTTCACTGCAGCCTTACTCACAATAGCCAAGATATGGAAGCAGCCCAAGTGTCCACTGATGGAAGAATGGATAAAGAAGATGTAGTGAGTGTGTGTTTGTGTGTGCGCGCACGCACGCCTGTATCTGTGTATACACACTTACAGGAATATTATTCAACCATAAAAATGAAGGAAATCTTGCCATTTGTGACAACATGGATGGACCTTGAAGAAACTGTGCTCACTGAAATAAGTCAGACAGAGAAAGACAATTACCATATGATCTCACTTATATGTGGAACTTAAAACAAGTCAGCCATAAAAGGAATGAAATTTTGCCATTTGCAGCAACATGGATGGACTTGGAGGGCATTATGCTAAGTCAAGTCAGACAGAGAAAGACAAATACTATAGATACCACCTGAAAAATACAACAAACTAGTGAATATAAGAAAAAAGAAGCAGACTCACGGACACAGAGAACAAACTAGTGGTTACGACGGGGGTGGGGAGAAGGGCAGTACAGGGGCTGTGGGATGGGAGGCGTAAACTACCGGGTGTACCACGGGCTCAAGAATGTGTTGTACCACGTGGGGAGCAGAGCCAATATTCTGTCATAACTGTAAATGGGAAGTGACCTTTGAAAACTGTATATAAAAAAACAGTAACAACAAAAAAGCCAAGCTCACAGATGCAAACATATTGGTGGATACCAGAGGCAGGGGCGTCCGGGTGGTGGGGGGAATGCCAAAATGGGTCAAAAGGTACAGGCTTCCAGTTTTAAAATAATTAAGTCCTGGGGATGTAACGCACAGCACAGTGACTACCGTTCGTAAGACCGCGCTGCGTAACTGAAAGCTGCTAAGAGAGTAGATCCAAAAGTTCTCATCACAGGAAAAGACTCCGCAGAACTATGTGTGGCGATGGACATAACTAGACTTACTGTGATCATTTCACAATACATACAAATACTGAATCACTATGTCACACACCTGAACTAATATGCCAATTATAGCTCATTTAAGAAATATACATACATGTGTGAAAAAAAGGAATACATGAGTTATCTACCTTGAAATCTGCGTAATAGTTTAACATGAGAACAGCATTAATTTTTATAAAAAAGTAAAGTCCGTTCTACTTTATGGATGTACGTGTAAGTACTGGTATATTCAACCACTAAGCAGTTTTGACTAGTTTTGCAGGAAAAAGATGCAATAAAAATAAAATGTCACAGCAGCACTACCCCTCAATGAGATGTTCGCCACGTCCTTACACGATCTCCGCTTTCAGCCAGAGACAGGACGAGAATCGACAACCGCAGGCCTACAGAGCAGGAACCATTAAGGCAAAAAGCAGTAGGAGACGGATGTTCTCACACAGAAAAACATCGCCTGCAAGACCGAAGCGCCGACTGCAACAGTGGGACAGAGACAGTTTGTAGAGCTGTGTTTATGATGGTAACA
Source organism: Balaenoptera musculus (assembly GCF_009873245.2). Lineage (NCBI taxonomy): Eukaryota > Metazoa > Chordata > Mammalia > Artiodactyla > Balaenopteridae > Balaenoptera > Balaenoptera musculus. The sequence goes on from NC_045796.1 coordinate 2,059,885, forward strand.
CCACCAACTAACACCATCAAAATAAATATGATATAAAACCTAGAAGTAAAGCCCAGCTGCACATAAGAGGCAGTAATCGTAGGCACTGCTGAGAGATGATACACAACACACCAGAAGAACTGCTCACACGGTAAGTTCTCTGGAGCAACTTCCGAGGAGTAAGTGCGAGGCCGTCAAGCAGGCAGGCTTTACCCTGTCCAGGTGTCTGGTGCTGAAAGGAGGAACCGGGGCGAAGGAAAGCTGCTAATGAACATGGAAACCATTGGAGCAAGACGATCTGCTGAAGAGAACAGCCAGTGGGAAGGTCATGACGAGAGACAGGAAGTGGGGAGACGGCTGATAAACAAACACAACTTGAAGAAAGGAATTTTTAAAAACTGGTCCTGCCAGACACAGAAGGGAAGGATGGGCTTATCGCGCGTCCAGTTTAAAGCTGGAAGACAGGGGTCTTCCTGTGAAGTGCAGACCCACACCGGTTTTCTCGGGGACCAGGAGCACGGCCATCTGCTGAGCGCTGGCATTGAAGGCGAGAGGCTGGGACGCCAGGTCCCCACACCCGCACGGCGGTCCCTACATCCACCCTGCTGACGCGAACGTGGGCGAACCACAGAGCGTCCACCTGGGAGAGGTGTTACGTCTTATCTGCACCAACCGCGACTGCCCTTCACCCTTCTCCACCGCCAGGACTCAACGTGGACAGAGTGAGAAGAGAGGCCAAGACGTCCTCAACAGCCTGGCAGCAACCATCAGGGTAGAACTCCCAGTGCCGGCAGTGAGCTGGCGAAGGGCCAGCACGAGGGAACGACGGTAACGATCCCCACGGGGCCCCAGGTGGAATTATCCTGCGTGACCCAACCAGAGGCCGGTCACGCAGGAAACCGGGGCACAGGAACAAGGAGGACCACCCCCGGCGTGCTACGGGGCGGGGGAGAAGCTGCTGCCCGTTTTCCCCAGATCCACACCCTATCAACCTGCAGAGTGGGCAATAAAGTCACTGGGCATATTCATGAAAACAGTGTTAGTATCAAAAAGGAAGTCTTATTCCCTCCCCCTCAGAGAAGTTTTCCCAGGCAGTAAGGAGTTTCCTTTTCCAGCACCAGGCCCACGTTGCAAGTCCTCAGACAGGCACTAGGTGGAGCCAAACACCTTGAATTCCTTAACAAAGAACAATGTGTTTCATTACCAGTAATAGAGAAGGTACACCTCAACAAAAACACCTCGGTGACGTAAGGCTCATTACACAGCACACCATAATTCAAATAAAGTGTTGTTTTAAAGTATCAGCTAGGGCTTCCCTGGTGGCGCAGTGGTTAAGAATCTGCCCACCAATGCGGGGGACACGGGTTCGAGCCCTGGTCCAGGAAGATCCCACATGCCGCGGAGCAACTAAGCCTGTGCGCCACAACTCCTGAGCCTGCGCTCTAGAGCCCACGAGCCACAACTACTGAGCCTGCGCGCCACAACTACTGAAACCTGCACACCTGGAGCCCGTGCTCCGCAACAAGCTACCGCCGTGAAAAGACCACGCACCGCAACGAAGAGTAGCCCCTGCTCGCGGCAACTAGAGAAAGCCCGTGTGCAGCAACGAAGACCCAACGCAGCCAAAAATAAATAAATAAATTTATTTTTTAAAAAGTATCAGCTAAAAAACAAAATTTAAAAATAATTTAAAAACCAGCCACAACTTCCAATTTCAAGACGAAGTCAAGACCTTTCTTTCTTCTTCTTCTCTGAAACCAACCCAAATCAACAAGAACCTGAACCACAAACCACAAACTTTGAATTTTCAAAAAGTAAAATAAAAGACAATAAAACGCATCATCTACGGCTAATCCACATCATTTTCAGCACGATCACACCACTCTGGAACTCTTAAAGGTGACGCATGCTCCTTACCCAGGCCTCTGTCTGGGACCCTTCGCCACCAGGCCTCCATCCACGGACCTCTTGGGCAGCGCGTGGTCCTGGCTGGGGTCCACGAACTTAAACACATGGGACGCCCCAAACTGCACCTTCATCCCGCTGTGCAGCATCGTCGTCTCCGAGATGCGCTGCCCGTCCACGCAGGTCTCGGCATCCATGCTTCTCGGCGTGACCGTGACCACTCCATCCATGTTTGTGAGGTCGCAGTGATGGGGCTCGATTCCTGCACCAAACAACTAAGAAGAAGGGAAAATCAAAGGGACTTCCATCATCAAGTACAGAGGGTTTAAAAACTGAACTTTAAGACTGTGAGTCCCCCTTTCATGATAAATATAATCTAATAAACTCTGGATTTTGGGTGCTTTTAGGGAATTTTCCCTGAATTTATTAATTAAACACTGTCAAGATAACTGAGTATTTTCACCATCCAGCAGCTTGATTTAAGGGGTACTATAACTCTGCATTAAAAAGCATATGGGGGCTTCCCTGGTGGCTCAGTGGTTAAGAATCCGCCTGCCAGTGCAGGGGTCACGGGTTCGAGCCCTGGTCCGGGAAGATCCCACATGCCGCAGAGCAACTAAGCCCAACAGCCACAACTACTGAGCCTGCGCTCTAGAGCCTGCGAGTCACAACTACTGAGCCCATGTGCCACAACTACTGAGCCCGCGTGCCACAACTACTGAAGCCCATGCGCCTAGAGCCCGTGCTCTGCAACAAGAGAAGCTACTGCAATGAGAAGCCCGCGCACCGCAACAAAGGGTAGCCCCCGCTCACCGCAACTAGAGAAAAGCCCACACGCAGCAAAGAAGACCCAGTGCAGCCAAAAATAAATAAATAAAATAAACAAATTTATTTTAAAAAAAAGCATGTGGTCATCTTGAATATTACACAATTAATGGGTAAATCTACACAGATCATCAGGGCTACAAATCCCTGTTCACCTGTTTTACTGCTGTGCTGAGGAAGGGGTTAGAACTGAAAATGACATTAGTAATCGGGCCCCTCATTCCACAACCGAGAAGTGAGAATACAGAGAAAGGGACATCTGCCCAAGCTCAAGCCCCAGGAAGCGAGCAGCCCTGACCTTCCTAACGCACAGACACGCTAAGCTCTGTTCTAATCCAGCCCAAGCACTGCGGCTCAGCTAACATTTTCACTACACTTCACTGAACGCCTCCTACTGCATGTGTGCGACCCAGTGACAGGCACTTCCATGTACGTTATCCCCCTTAATCTTGTAACCTTGAAACAACCTATAAAACCATCACCATCTTTTGGAGGAAAGCAAACAGCCCTGGAGGTCTGGGGGTGGGGTGGGACAGAAACTCACACTCCGCTCTGTTCACAATGAAGCAGAGAAGTGACCCAGAGCAAGCAAGCTGCTTACGTTAAAGTACAAAGGCTTTCACTCCCTCCCGCTCACCCACAGCGCGGCAGGCCCGCACGCTGCCCTATGACCCACCGAAGCGGCACAGCGGCAGCAGGACACGCACCTGGATGGAGCCGTCGTCGAACTTCTCTGTCCCGACCTCAGTGACACTCAGCTGAAGGCGGTAGAGCTTCGGCTTGTCTCTGGAGTCGGAGCCATCTGCGGCGAGAGAAGGACAGGGCTTCACTAGCCAAGTCGAATGTGCTCATCATGTTATTTGAAACGAACAAGCAAACAACAGGTTACCTTTGAAGCAACACTACTGTTCTCAATTCTCAGGATTTCTATTCAAAGAACTCCCCAAATTTATATCCTACAACTTAAGTAACTGAATACACAAAATTCAAAGTAAGACATAAGCACATCAGCTTCTGTTTAAAATATAATTCAAGGTACTAACACCGTCATTCATACCGATGTTTTCTTATCACATAAAAAAATGTTTCCCCATCACACGGTCCTGGACTCGTGTCTGATTCTAAAGAAGACAGGGAGATCCTCCTTCCAGACCGGACCTCCTCACAGCGGAACCACCGATGGAGGGAGTGTGACCTCCCAGCTCACCCCAGACCTCCTGGACCAGACCGACCCCGGGGATGAGGTCCCAGCTCGTGTCCCCACATGATTCTGACGGCCACCACTGGCATGAAGTTCCAGTAAGAACTGCCGTGAAAAGTGCTCACCTCCACGGAGTGGAACTGGGGTGAAGGACAAAAAGAGAGACTGGGTTTTTTATTTCTGTGTCTTTTTATACTTCCGGGAACTGCTGAGATTTTCCCCTCGCCTGTGTATGACTTTCTCTGATGGGCTGGCTTTGGGGGGACAAAGCGGAACCACAAGAGCCGCGATCCCTGACCACTGACACCCGGATGTGCTCCGCCTCTGCTCGCCTGCTGACCCACCCCCCCTAACACAGAGGGTCATTCTGACCTCAGCGCTGCCGCACAGGAGGAAACGGGCCTCGGCATCCACGCACCAGGACGCCGTCCCAGGGCCGTGACAGCAGCGGCCTTGCTGCGCCCATGCTGTGCAGGCCCCCGCTGCCCCAGAGCCTCAGCGACTTCAGAATCGCTCACTGAGCTGCAGTTAAAATCTCCAGTCCCCAGGATCAGGAGTGTAAACACCGCAGTGCACACAGAGTGCAGACCGCTAAAATCGTAGTGTAGTGTGGTCTCCGTTCTCACAGACCAAAGACACCAGGAACATCGCTGTGCAAGCTGTTAGAAGGGTTGCCAATTTGAGAGTGCACAAGATAACACGCTAACGACAAATTTTCAGCAATCTCTGAGATCTGGGTGAAGGTAAGATGAGACTGAAGCAGCATTCGAGAGACACCACATCTCACAGGCACTAAAAACCGGGCTTCACAGCACATCCTCATCAGATTTGGTGGCAGCTGAAGCCTCATTTAAACAACTTTATTTCAACTCCAAGTACTGATCCAAAACGGGGCCTCAGAGTCACGTGGGGCTTTCCCTGGGCAGGACCAGTTCCCTTCTAGACCCGCTGAGCCCAAATCCCTGAGGGATGCTTATCATTCTGCTGGCTTTAAACACCACAGGCAGCCCGAAGGACAGTCCTTGTCGAGAAGCATTCTCTCCGGCATCCACAGCGCCGCGAGCCACTTCGTCTCAACCCCACTGCCCATGTCTGATGAGGGTTTCTGCTCCCTCACCTCTCCCACCCCTGAGCTCCCAGGAGGCTAGGTCTTTAAAACAATCTCTCTACACCTGGTGCCCAGTACAGCGTGCGGGCCACAGCATGCGCTCAATAAAGCGTTAATGTATTAACAGTGAAGAATTATTAACTAAAAATGCGGAAAACAGAATAATGCAATACGGTCGCACAGAATTATACAAGTGAATTATAAAGAAAGCAAAAGAAGCAAATAAGTGATTAAGAACAACTGTTTCAATTACAGTGTTTAAAAAAAACAGAAGAACATGAAAAATATGTCTGTTTAGGGGTGAAAGAAAAATCCACATTCGCTTTCTTCTGAATTCTGAATGCTTCTGAAGGGTATCTTGTGAGCTAATAAATGGGTATTATACACTTTTCTGCATGAACATTTACATCCACAAATTTAGAAATATAAAAAGAAAGGGAGAGATACAAACTCTCTCAGTCTCTCCTTTCTCACCTTTCACTGTAACAGAAATCTATCGACAGACGGATCAGAAGTAAACCTTCCCAATCCCTTCTTTCTTTCTGCTTCACAGTAATAACAGAAAACAAAGATATCTTTACAGGTATACCCTGAATAACCTAAACGATGGCCACTGATGTCACGGATAAAACAGAGTTCTGGGACCTCGGGCAGAAAACAGAAACGGAGGCGAGTCATGTTCACGATGGAACTGACAGCTTCTTGTAGATCCAAGGCCCCTCCTTAGTAAAAGCATAGTCATCTCACAGGCAGTAACAAACGTGTAAAACTGTGGCTTAAAACAAAAATCTTAAAATTTTATCCCCTTCCGCAACAGGGATTCTACAAATGCTCTATTTCTGGCTCAAGTGCCGGAGCACATTTCTCCTCACTTGAGAGCTACGACAGATCCGGAGTGCCTCTGAAGGCGGAGGTAAGTCTTCCGAAGGGTGGTAACCCTACCACACAGACGAGTGCTTCTTCCAGAGGCTTTAAATGCTATTTAGAAACATTCTATACTTTTGCCTTAAAAATACGTAACCCATTCATATGGTGCAAAATTCAAAAGGCACAAAAAGGACATGGTGAAACGTACCCTTCCCCACCTTGCCCCCTGCGTAGTCCTCCCCCCAGCCAGAAGCAAATCTTCAGAATCTATTTTATGCGTATATAATTAAACAACCCGATACTCATGTTCTTCTTTCTCCTGGCTTGCACAGGCGTTAGAATACTATTTCGGGTTACCCAACGGAATACGCAACATCCAGTCAAATGTCCAACATTTGGGACACACTTAAAATAGACCACTCTGAGCAAAGCCTAAGAATGTTTTTCAGGGCACTTTTGGTTTCACTGCACAGCATGTCTACACATCCAGGCCTGCTTCTGCCTCTGGCTGCCCCCAGGGCAAACCTCTGGGCAGCGGGGTGGACGATGGCCTGGGGCGGCTCTTTGCCAACCGCTTGCGAATGGAGGGCGGGGGACTCACGCGTTTAAGGAGTGCTGACCAGCGCTTCCGTGTCCCAGGCGCTGCGCTGACGCCAGAGGTTTGCGGTGAGAAAGTGAGCTCACATCCTGGCCCCCAGAGAGCTTACGTTTTAGCGAACCAGTACAACAGGGAAGAAACTGTTTTCGGTACATACCAGGTAAAAAAGGAAACGTATTTGTCTCTCTATTTGCTCCATTCTTTTACAGTATGAAAGTAACCAACATGTGAAAACGTTAAGGAATCCTTTTCAGGAATAAAATAACAACAGAAACTTGTCTTAGACTCTACTTTATGTATTATATCAAAATAGGTACTAAATATCCCTTGTTTCCATTTTTCTTTAAAAGAACAAAAAACCAAAACTCCAAGTTTGGTTAATATCCAATGAACACCTGTATGATCAGTTTGGAGAAAATTCAACAAAGCAATGTAAGATGCTGAAAAGCTGAGTAAACTTTATATGTGAGAAAGTTGTGATTGTTACATTCGACATGTAAAAATGACACTTAAAATATAAAAACAGACAAAGCAAGTATTTCCATGTACTATTTAAGATGATAGACTAATGCACAAAATCTGAGAAACAAATTCCAAGTACGAAGGTACAGCTCTGCCAACCAGAAATGAATCTCAAGCAGGAGAGCGAGCAGAGGCCAAGGACACCCTAAACCTGCTCATGATGGCAGCGAGCGCCTCGCGAGAAAGATTCAGACACGAGCGGCACTCAGTGGGTGGCGGCCTCTTCCTCCTCAGCCTCCTGGGGCACCGGACACGTGGCCCCGATCGGCGCGCCCTCCCCCACCCACCACCCCCGCTCTCCTTCTGTCTCCACCCCCCCGCCCCCCCCTCGTCCGCACCTCCTCCTCCCCCTGCGTCTCCCCCTCTTCCTTCTGGGGGCGCGCGGGGTCGAAGGACAGGAAAACAGCTCTCTCCCTCTCCTTTAGTCCAAATTCTCACTTAAAACTTGGCCTGAACAAAGACACTGGACAGTTCTGCAAAATAAGCTTCTCTTAAATGAAATGAATTCTGGATACGGAAGAATTAACTAGACAGGAATAAAATGAAAGTACATTAAACTCTTAAGAAAAGTTATCTATGCTAACTGAAAAGCCAACAGACCCAGCAACTGGCCGGTTAACGCTGTTCTGCCCGTGAGGCTGACAGGGCTTGAGAGGAGACAGCAGCAGGAAGCACTGCATTACCTTTGGAAGCGTGCCAGTCGTAGCAGGCTAAGCGACCCCCTCTCCCTGGGGTTAGCACGCACGCGCAGGGCCCAGGTGAAGGCGGCAGCGGCGGACAGAGGCCATGCAGACGCGTGCAGGGGAGAGAAGGAGAGGGTGAGCTGCAGGGAGGCGGCCGTCCAGGGGGAAAGGCACGCCCCGCCCCAGCCCTGGGCCGGGGGACACGGCAGCCGTGCTCCGCGCAGCGTGGGCACACTGCTGAGGGGACACCGAGACGACAGGGAGTCCCCGAGCAGCAGGGGAGCGGCCGTCAGTCCATCACAGGGAGACCCAGCCCGCTCCTTCCGCTGAGGAGCACAGCCCAACCCAGAGCAAGGAACAAAACGACCTTCACCCCCGTCCCTCCAAAAGACAGCGGAAGCGCCCACCCACATCTCAAAAGCCTCCAACGACACCTACAGGACCTCGGCCCGAGCCCGAGGACACGTGCTTGGCTGACAACGTGCCCAGGGAAATAGTTCGTAACAAGTCAGCATCCACGAACACAGGGAAAATAAGTCCACTTCACTCCGCGTGCCGACTGGGCTCGGTCAGCAACGACACCTTAAAAAGACAGCGTGACCTGGTGAAGAGAACAGCTCTGGAGTGAGACAGACCCCGGCCGGCATCCAGGCCTCCTCCACCGCACCTGCTCACCTGCTCACCTGCTCACCTGCGAGTGCGGCGCGGAGCTGAACTTCGGGCACCTGCGGAGCAGCCGGAGCTCTCCAGCGGGCAGCCCCAGCGCTCGGGCGCGTCAGGCTGACGGGGGTCCCGGCTGCCCAGCTATTCGGACTACGAGTCTCTCGGGAAGCAACCCGAGTCACCTACGTACCTACTGCACAGCCTAAAGCAGCAGCTCGGTAAACGCTGACTAAAGCAGCAGAGGGCTGTGAAGGAAGCCGTGTTTTAACAAGCGCCTGACAGATGCTGTTGCCAGTACTTGGTGACAAGTAGGACACAACTAGCATTTATCTCGGATCCATCAGTTTCTTACACCGACAAAAAACTTCTACATGTTTCATTACCCGGGAGACCGTAAGGATGAAATAAGCAGTCAAAACAGCAATTCTCACTAGAATACAAGTTCCCAAGGTCAGAGGGTTTAATCTGTTTTGCTGGTGTTCTTCTATCTGCAAGGTCCAGAACAGTGTCTGACACATAGTAAGCATTCAATAAGTACTTGTCAAATAAATAAATGGGTGAATTCTCATCCTGTCTCTGCTACCCACCCAAGTCAACTTTCCACTATTCATTTGACAATTATCCTATGTCAGTTGCTATTTATCAACTCTCTCTGGGTTAATACTCCTATTTTCAAAAATTTCCGTTTGGGAGAAAACAATCATTAGTTTCTAGCACGTAATGCAGAATCTTGAAGGCCAGACCCAATGCCCAAAGATCCTAAAAACTTCTAAGTTCAAAAACAAACGGCTGTCCTCCAGCTGCCGTTCACTGCCTCGGACCACTGAGCGCCAAACCCTCACCACTATCACGTCTGCAAACCGCTGTGAGAAACCAAAGTCTCATGAACTTTCAGTCGGAGAACTGAGAGACCAGGCAACATTCACATCTCCCTCACAAACAGGTAATCAATTTTAAAAACCTTCCAACGTAATTAAGCGTAAAAACTACTACTTGCAGCACACGGCCACGGACTACTAATCATGGCGTATAGTCAAAACAACAGCATTTCCCCTGTATCAGTATAACACAACCCAGTTGTGCCATGGAGACCACTGGACCACAAGTACCACATCTAATCATTAGTTAGTTATAATCTTGTAAACAAAAATAAATACTCAAGAATCAAAGAGAAAAACATAATTCCCGCCCAAGGAACCACAGATTACCTACATAACCAGTTTGTTTCTAGCTAACTTTTTCTATAATTACTTACTGAGCTTTATTTAAAAAGCAGTTCTGGGTGGGAGGGACAACACTCTCTTCTTCACAGCATTTTACAATAAAGGTCACATACCATCATTTTAACCAAATAAATAAGAAGTGATGCAGTTCAGCTGAATGGTAAACAAACGTGTCACACATATACTGAATATGTGTACAAATACGTACACTACATACGATGTATGTGTATAAAACATTTCCTTAAGAATGTCAATGTATTTCTCTACCTGATGGCTAAGTTATAACAACAGCTTTAGCTTAAGAGAGCTCAACAAACGAAATATTTAGAAGGCTAACATGAACATAAACTTAGTCTATTATAATTTTAAAACTAAGCAAATATCGCTCCTCTTACAGCTGGACTTCTTAGATGTACTTAAATTTATAGATATTCTTTTGACATTGTTCATACATTAAGCAACAGTGTGATAAATACACACACACCTGCCTCTATGAAGTCTGTCCTAAGAGGAGTACATTTCAGTTTGTCATTTTTAGTAGTTTTAAGTATTTTACAGGGTTATTTTGGAAAAAAAATTTTAAAGGGAGTATATCATTTAAACTTCTTAAACTCTCTATATTCACTATTTAAAATTTTGTTTTTCAGTATTCATTTCCGTGCATGTGAAGTTTATTTTTAATGCATGAATATACATATCCTATAACCTTAATTAAGGGTTTTTGTTTTTTTAATAAATACCATCTTATCACGGCTACTTTTTTAAATAAATGATCTTAAAATAAGGTTGTCAGTCAAAAGAAAGACCAGTTAAATAACATTCATTAAAAAGAATAAAATGCAAAGCTGAGAATGCACATTTGTAACGCCTCTCACCTGGGCTCAGCTCTACGAGGTAGGGCAGCTTCTCCGGCGGGAGTGCAGAACCGTAGGCAGCCCCATCAACTCGCTCCTTTCCGTGCAGGGCCTTCCCGTCCACGTGCTTCTGGCTTTTCTTGGGGATGTAGTCTGGTGGCCTCCTCTTCAGCTGAAAGACTAAAATCCCTAGAACAGTAACACTGTAAATTATCAACCAGACTCGAGTGTAGACGGCCAGCTGACTGGCAATCAACTGTTCAAAGATTTATCACGAAAATGTAATTTAATAACATCTCCCAGGGAATAATTAAGCAAAAGCTTACCCAATTTACACTTTCCCTCAACAGAGGAAATACTACTCTCTTGACGTGTTCTTGAAAACTCTAGCAAGCAATTTCCAACGATTATTTTAAAGTAACACCTACCCAAGCATATTACATGCATGAAAGACAACACTCCAGTTTCAGAATAAATGAATGTTTCTATTGGTAAAGAACCCTATGATCAATAAATACATTCATACACACATGTAATAACACATGCACACACAAATACACATACACGTACATTCTTAGTTAACCTGATTTTATTTAATTCAATTGAATTAACTCAGAATTCAAAGCAATCTGACTTTAATAAAGTGTAACTTTATACCGTCGAGAAAAGGTACTAAGCAAGTGTATGTTTAAAACTCGCAATCTACATTCAAGTATGACAGGATTAACTGGCAGTCAGTTTTTATGTCTTTATTAATGCAAAGGCCCTCCACTGAGCAACAGGTAGCTTAAGATGTGTATCTGAAAGCAAGAAAACTGTTTCATAAAAAACATACCTTTAAACCCCCACTGCTTTGACATGATTAGGAGAAATCGTTCGGATGGTGAAGAGTCTGGATGCATTATATGAAATGACTAAACCACTAGATGGCATTTAGGGCTGAAGGCTATTTTCCCTATCACGACAAATCCGTCCAAACATCACCAGTGCAGGCGGTCAGCAGGGAAAGGATCCCGCTGCTGACAGATAACCATCTCCCACGTCCTGACACGGGGCGCAAGTCCAGCTTCTTCAGGACACGGCACTCCTGCTGCCACAAAACGGTCTGTGCCGCGTCTCCCACTAGACTCACCAGCAGAGAGCGGCCCTCAGGATGCGGGGACCCCCTAGGAACCACCCAGCAAGTCCAAGAAGGGGGCAGAAACCTGCACAGCAAACAGCCCTCTAAAGACGCTGCCACGCGCACGCTCCTACACCTTCCAGTAAGTTAAACGACTAATATTCCAAGTCGGAGTGTAACGCATCACAGAGGTACTTCTTTGACAAATAAGACTACTCTTTACCTCTGTCATTCGGCCACTCCCTGAAGATCTGTAAAGGACACTCATCATCATCAAGGATAATTTCTTCAGCAGCTTTCTCATCAGAATGCTGGGCCCCCGGAGGAAGCATCACCTAGGAGGGAGTAACAATGAACTGTGACCACACCTGAAAAGTGAATTAGCACGTATTTAAAAGAAAAAATTTATTGTTTTTGAGGAAATAAAAAAGTCACTGTAGATAGAACTAAATTGGTCAAACACAATAAACAATTCTCAAAAACACGGACAGAAGTGAAGGAAAATCGTTTCCAATTAAAAGCTTAGCCAGCCGACTGGACCGTCTTCATCCACCTGCTTCTAAGCTCTCCGCCCTGCTCCCCGCCTTGCTCCCTGGCCCATACTAGTCTGAGTCTGCTCTTTGACAAACTCTCTTTTGGAAAGACTGCATGCAACAGTCAACCTGCGCGTAATTCCTTCAGGAAAGGTGACTGCAGAACCCACCTTTCATAACCAAACTTTGTAATACGGTAGTTTCAGCTAACATGTAACCTTTTAGGATAACCATCACATAACAACACAAGAGATTAGCTTTCTTTTTCTTGTAGAAAATTCGTTTTTATGATTAAATTTTAATCAGATCATTTAGATGTATTACTGGGCCATTGATTCAACAAATGCTTTAAGATACTGCATTCACCACACTCAAAAATCTGTAACGCTGTATTACTCTTTATTCTATGTTTTTACAGCAAACGATTTTTCTCAATCGTTCGAGAAAACCCTCTGTAACACAGAGAAAAGAGCCAGTGACCAGGGCTCAGTCTCCGACGCCCTGCTGACTTCTGCCCCACCGCTCACACCAACCAAACCACGGTTACAGAAAATAGGAGACGCCAGTCACTGGCACCTGAAAATTATTTTCAACCTGGAGTTAATGTAATAATGTTATCCTAATAGACCTTACTCCCAATTAGATCATCATGCGCATATACCAAATGGGTTAGACTTCCGTAGAACTGTAAAACTTCTCTCTGCACTGCTGCAAATTACCCTAAAAAGACAAGTTTATTACAACACACCCTTATGCTAAAGTAACCAACCTTTCCTCACAGCGTCTTGTATTAAATGTAGTATAGTGGGCTTGGAACACACACTGCTTCAGGATCGGACCCTCACTCATCTCTTTAGTCGCAGTCTTTGTCATGTATCCTCATAGATCCAGTCACACAAGAACTCCTCCGAATTCTCGACTGGGCCGTGAAATCTCATGCTTCCACGATCCCTTGTGCCTGCAAGGCCCGTCCCCAGCTTTCGGGTCTAGCTAGCGTGCCCTCTCACCTCTCAGCCCAAGTACAACTCCTCCAGGGAGCCTTCTCTGACCTCCGTTCTAATTTCAAGCTGTATTTCTTTCTCGGACTCTCTGTCTCCCTTTACTGCAACCTCTTCTGAAGGCAGCTCTTATTTTTGCATCCCAGCACAGTATCTAACAAATAAGAGGAACCTACATATTTACTGAATAATTCACTGAATAGATATAATAGATGAATGAATGAATATGAAAGAGCTACATATTACATGATGGATGAGATGGCAAGGAAACAAAGGATTTCTATCTCAAGGCTAAAACAATAATCAACTCCTAATTTATCCTGCCGAAAGCTTGCGAAAGAAGATGCGCGAGAACAGAGAAGAACAAACACCAAAATGAGGCGACCCTCAAAAGAAATCATCACATGATCTCAACAGGGACTGTCAGTAAAAGCCCAGTAACTTCATGACGCTGAGTAAGGTGTTCTTTCACTTTCTGATGATTTTCATCGGTAAAAATACGGCAGAAATTAAAGAAAGGAAAAAAATGTCATAAAGTTCACTACCACATATCCTATCAAATGCACCTTTATGGAACTGAGGATTATTTAATAGATTTATATACACTTAAAATTTAACATTCCCCTGGCGAACACTTGAGCGATCCCAAGTGTCCGGCAGTGGTAACTAAGCTCCTGCCCTTGGGCTCACAGCCTAACAGGGACCCAGCTGGAAAAGGGTCAGCCCTCTGTTTAGCAATGCAGACCCTATTTATACCACTGTTTTACTGGTTTTATCCTAAGAACAATTTTTACAGCAGTTATTAACCAAAACTATGAGGAACATGTATCAAAATCTACCATTATCCATGGGCACAATTATTCTTTAGGTGTAAATGTATTTTCCATACATACACTAATGCTTGCTCCATATTGCTATTTCTCCTGAGCAGGAAAGCAAGGAAGCCAGCATGACAACAGGGTCCCCCTCTGTTTCAAACTCACCTGCAGGAGGAAAACGCCTAGGGTGGCCTGAATCTCAGGTTCTTTCCCTTTAGAGAGAATGCGTGATTATCCCGATGACCTATCCTCCCAACCTCGCCCTCCCAGCCCCTCCCCAAAGTAAGGCGGGTTTTCAGTCTCTTTGCTAATAAGACCAAAAGAAAGAAAAGGCTCAGCGAAAAACAAATACTCATGAGCAACCATCTTCCTCCACCCTACAACGAAATGAGCTTTGCTGTATTTCTTTCTGAATTCTAAATGACACAGGCTCAACGTAAACAACTCAAATACAGAAAAGCATAAGGAGGAGGGGAAAAAAATCTGTGAGGTAAGTATATTTTCCTGATCATGCTTTCTATAATTATGCATTTATTTTACATAAGAAGGTGCATGGCTTGATCACATGTAACATTTTAAAGTCTTCTGTTCCTCTCCCTCCCCTCATGTAGGTAGTTAAGCTGGTGTGTATCCTTCCTACGCATGTACCTTTCTTGGTGCTCACGTATACATACACACAGAATTTTGTTGTTTGGCTTTATTGTATGGTGACTTTTTCCAAAAATAGGGTATTTTATAAAATGTAAATATGTCAAAATGTTTCATAATGACAAGGTATTCAAAATATTCCTTAAGTGATGAGTATTTAGTTTATTGCTATAACACACAACACTGGGGAAAAAAGTCTTTACAGAAATACACTCAGGAATTTACTGGCTATTTGTTTATTTTGACGTTATAAGTAATACTTACCACCGTACTTCTAAAGAATATTTTCAATCTCAGACATCACCCCCACTCTGAAACGCGTGCTGCGGAGGATGGCCACACAGCGATCTCCCAGACGCTCCTTCCCCGTCGCCGGGGACTACCTTCTGCCGTGCTAGAGTCTGTTCTGCGATACCCTGTTTGTCTCTTTCTTGGCCTCCGCCATGATTTTGCTGGAGAATGTCCTCCAGCACCTTACTGAGAAAGGCTGCGCGGGTGGTAAATTTTTGCCGTGTGTGTCTTGAAACGTCTTTATTCCACCCACCCAACGCTTGACTGAGAGTCTGGGCTAGAACTCAGTTCCCTGTGCATCAGAAAGCCCTGCTTCACTGAATTCCAGAGTCCATGGTTACTGCTGAAGTGACTGGTGCAACTGTGTCCCCCAACCCTTTATACAAGCCCTGAATCTTCTTCTTTGGGATCATTATCCTCTCTTTTTCTCTAGTTTCCTGCAGTTTCACTACACCTTGGTTTGGGCCTTTTTCAAAGCAACTGTCCCATTAGTTAGTGGGCCTGATTTTCAACCTAGAGACTCAAATCCTTCAGTCCTGGGAGACGGTCTAGCATTGTTTCTTTGGTAACTTCTCTCTCTCCATTTCCTGTTGCTTTTTCTACCTGGTCCTCCCTGGGCTAAATTTTGAGATATTCTGCACCGATAATCTAAATTCCCGACCCCCCCTCTTTCTGTCCTCTGGCAGATTTCCTCCGCTTGCCCCTCCATCCCTCCATCGACATCCTGCCCCCACCCCCTATTTACCTGGGCTTCCCGGTCCCCAGGAGCCCCCCGCACGCTCTCCTCCCTGTGCTCCGGATGCGCCATCCGTCCTGCCGCCGAGCCTCTTAGCTTTCCCACACTTCCATCTGCTTTGTCTCTTGTATCTCCGGGTTCTCTGATCTGTCTGTGTTGGTCTGTCTTTCATTTTAAAGGCATTTGCAAATGTCTACTGAGTCTGGGCCGTCCACTCACACTGACAGCGAGTCACAGGAAAGTGGACGGCACTGGCGAGGACGGCTGCTGGACCAGACGTCCGAAGGTCAGCTTCCGTACAGACCTTTCTTCTCTGACCAGAAAGTGCCTTCTGGGAGGAATCCTTCAGTCTTCTGGGCACAGCCTTCCCCTCCATCCTCCTGCTTGTGGTAAAGACCCTGCTATGCCAGCGGCCCCCAAGGCCAAGGCCTCCTCCCCCATCCGTTTCACTCGGGCCTTCGGATGGAGAGACGACGCAGTAGCTGGATGGGAAGGCAGTCTGCTGGAGGCTACTACTGCCTATAAAAACTTTCCACCCAATTTGTTTTCAGCCCAATTTTCAACGCCGCCTCAGAACGTGCTAGAGCCCCTCATGCCTGAGTCTGCTGGGGGCTGGGATACAGGCAGCTGCGTGCTTCCCCTCGGCCGGCCCCCTCTGCAGGTCCAGCAACTTAGATACAAACCCGCCCGCTTCCTCAGAATCTCATCGACAACGGCTCTGCCAGCCCTTCACTCATCTCTTTGTCCTCGCGCACGTCCACGGGGCTTTATTCCTTTTTTGTCATCTCAGTGGAATAAAAACATCCGTTTCCTCATCTATTTTCAGATGAAAACTGGGTTTTATTCATAAAATTACAGATCTACCAAATGGTTTTTCCAACTGAATATAAAGTCTTAGCTTTTCAGAAAAAAGAAAAAAGCCATAAAACTCAAGCAAGGCCTTTTATTTAATTCTCTCTGTAGCAACACTAGAAAACACTGCTGAGAGCTTACAGAAGACCACTCACTCTGTCCACAGCCTGGAAGACTGAACATTGTTAGGATTCTGATTCATCTACAGAGTCAATGCAAACCCAGTCACGACTCCAGCAGGTTTTATGTAGAAATTGGTAAGTTGGTTCTAAAATTTATTTGTAAATGCAAATAACCTAGAATAACCAAAGCAATTTTTAAAAGCAAAAGGAGAAAGCAAAATTGGGACTTTATATGATTTTAAGACTCACCATAAATCCACAGTAATCAAAACAGTTTGGTGTTGGCGAAAAGATATAAGATATATAAATGAAACAGAACAGATTCCAGAAATAGAACCAAACATATATGGCCAATTGATTTTCAACCAAGGTGCCAACGCACTCAGTGGGAGAAAAGAAAGTCTTTTTTTCTCTATCTGTACAGAAAAAAATGAGCATCGACCCTAATCTCACACCATACACAAATGTTTCCTTGAAATGGAACACACAGACCCAAATGTAAGACCTAAAACTATGAAACTTCTAAAATAAAATATAGGTAAAAGTGTCTGCAGCCTTGGAGGAAGCGAATTCTCATACAGCAAGTACAGAGCACTAAAAAGTTAACAAGTTGGACTTCAACAAAATTAATAAATTGTTACTCATTGAAAGATACCATTTTAAAAATGAAAAGACAAACCAAGCCACAGACTGGGAAAAAAATATTCGCAGTACATGTACCATACACAGGACTTGACATGTATATAGATAATCAGGGAAACTCAAATTTCTTCCACAATGAGATACAACTACACCCATCAGAAGGCCTAACAGTTAAAATGGTTGACCAAACCAAGCATGGGTGAGGGGCAGAGCAACGGGACCTCTATACATGACTGTGGGGAGGCAAATGGTATAATCAGGTTGGAAAAGAGTTTCTTTAAAAGTTACACATACGCCTCCTGTGGAGCCACTCACTTGCGTATTTACTCAAGAGAAAAAGTACTTCCATGAGAAGACCTGCACGTGTATGCTCACAGCAGCTTTACTGTAAGAGCCAAACACTGAAAACTGGAAACAATGCAAACTCTATCAACAGGTAAATGGATGAACAAAGGGTGACACAGCCATACAATGGAACACAAAAGTACAAAGAGGCGCAAGGGAACCTCTGAAGGTGAAGGAGATGTTCCTTGTGCTGACATGCCCGAACTGATGGTATTATAAACTTTACATACATGCAATACACTGTGCTTTAATTATTTCTCAATAATCTTGGTGAGGGCAAGAACTAAAACAAGTAACCACACTTTCATTATTTAATAATCAATTGCTAAGATGAGAGAAAGAAGGATATCTTCTTAAAAAAATCTACTTCCAATGAGATTCTGACAGAGAACTAATGGTTATAAAGAAGTTATTACATACTTGTGACTGACTTAAAGGTTAAGAATTTTCCAAAAAGTTTGTCTTAGAAGAGAAAATCTGCTTGGTTTTACTTAGTGTCACCAGTTCAACTCTGAGGCGTAAAATTTCACTGTATTTCTTGAGTACCAGGGTCAAAGATACACCCTTTATCTCCAAGAAATTATGGATGACTACTAAACCTATCAGCCAAATGTTGGTTAATGATGAACAGCAAACCAAGATTTATTTAAAGTTGGGTCGTTATGACACATCTTAGTAAAAACCCTAAGAAAAAAATCATTAAAGCAGATTTTACTAAAATAAAATTGTTACCTATATATATGCAAAATAAAAACTGGAAGGATATACATCAAAATGTTAATAGCGCTTATCCTTTGGTATCAGAACTATAGAGGATTTTCTTCAATTTGCCTTTTTATACTTTTCTTAGTTCACAGCAGGAACACATATTACTCTTGTAATGGAAAGGAGAATGTTGTTTCTTATATATATTTATGCATGGTTTCAGTTTACCAGATTCTAAGTGATACAGTGTGGAGAAATTCAACCTAAGTTTAACTTCATTTAAAGAATATCTTTCCATTTAAATGCAAAGTTCTAGCACGTGTAATATGGGTAAGTACCGACGTGGCAGGTACTCACGCGGGCAATGCAATAATCCTTAGGATTTTCTTTCTCCAGACCGTACTTCTCTAAAGCTTCAGCCACAGCGAAGTCTGCAGGATCTGTGGTAGACAGCAGGATCGTCTTGTAGGGAATATTTGGTTTTAAACTATCGGCATAAATTCTCAATGTTCCACCTGAAAAAAACATTGTGACATCTTTGATCACAACTTTTATTCCAATAACAGAGATCTGTATGCTAATTCTATCCCCACTTCCTGGTAGGTGACACACACTGGCAGGGACATGCTGACCCAGTGATCCTGTGCTAGACAGGGTGAGTAATTCTGTGTGACTAGGCTGTTTCTGTCCTCCCTGCAAGCCCACGCAGTTTTTATAATGACGAACTGATATCCACTGTGGGTAAAGGACAGAAAGGGAAGAAACCCCGGAGTTTCTGGAAAGTGCTGTTCTTTCTTCGATTGCTTTCTCATTGCCTTACCTATACAGCGTTAGACATCTACTTCCCCCATTTCCGCTACTTCCTGACCAACAATCTGAAACTTAAAAACCCCAAACAATATTAATCCCACCAAATAACTCAGTTTTTTAAAAAGTGAACCAGAAATCAGGACATTTCAGGTGCTGGAGTCCAAAGACATTTCATAAGGAACCTGCCACCAAGGCACCGGGCTCTATTTACATTTCCAGGTGCTGCAAACCAGAATGTCATTTCTAGCTGTGAACTCATTTGGGAGGAAAGAAAGTCAACTAGAGCAGAGCAATTTGGATATCCTTAGCTTTTCTTTTTGTTAGTATATTTCTTTTTAATGCAATCCTACATATGCTATATTACTGACATTTCTGGTGTCATAATTTGCTTTTTACTTATGATCTAAGATTTTTAAGCCCTAAAATCTTAAGTCTAGCTGAAAGACTACTGGGGGCAGGCAGGCAACTCAGGCAAGGTGCCACAGCCCCATGCTACGTGGGACCTCGGGGAGGCTTCCCGACTTCCTTTTCTCACCTCTAAGTTAAAGAGCTAGATTAAACATCTGTGGATCTCTTGAAGCAAATTCTAAATTTCTATGACTCCTTTTTGCCTCTTCTGAATTCTAATGCAGTGATTCTGGCTACTGAATATTTCTCACGCCCTCTTTTTCAATAAGTCTGGCACACCCTGCATTATGACAACTTGACTACAATAAAATAATGCTGGTCTTTTAAGAATAATCAGCAGTGACACGGGGAGGGGGAAGGGTAAGCTGGGACGAAGTGAGAGAGTGGCATGGACATATATACACTACCAAATGTAAAACAGATAGCTAGTGGGAAGCAGCCGCATAGCACAGGGAGATCAGCTCGGTGCTTTGTGACCACCTAGAGGGGTGGGATAGGGAGGGTGGGAGGGAGGGAGATGCAAGAGGGGGGAGATATGGGGATATATGTATATGTATAGCTGATTCACTTTGTTATACAGCGGAAACTAACACACCATTGTAAAGCAATTACACTCCAATAAAGATGTTAAAAAAAAAAAAAAAAAGAAGAATCAGCAAGCCCAGGCTGGTATTATTAGACTGCGGACCTGCTGACACAGGCCAGGGGTCAGGCTGTCTCCAAACTCACAGGGATTAAAGCCCGCCCCCCACCGCCCGTCCCAACGCTGAGGACACAGCACAGACTGGTCACTGTCCTCGGCGCCAAACAGCTTGCAACCTGACTGCGGGGTCGAAATCAGGGGGAGAAAACGAACAAGAAACAACATGAAGACATAAAATATGACATCAGAAACACAAAACGTAGGGGAGGGAAGTAAAAAATGCAGATCTTTTACAATGTGTGTGAACTAAATGACTACTAGTTTACCACAAGTAGATATAGATCAACATATACGAACCCCATGGTACCCACAAATCAAAAACCTACAATAAACACACAAGAACTAGAAACAAAAAGACACAAGAGTACCACTAAAGAAAATCATCAAAATACAAGGGAAGAAACAGAAAGAAGACATGAACAGAGAAGTACAAAAACTAGCAGAAAAGAAGTCATAAAATGGCAGTAAGTACATACCTATCAATAATTACTTCAAATGTCAATGGACTAAATGCTGCAATCAAAAAACACAGGATGGCTGACTGGATAAAAAACCAGAACCACCTATGTGCTGCTTACGAGAAACTTACTTCAGAGCTAATGACCCATACAGACTGAAAGCGAGGGGAAAGAAAAAGGTATTTCATGCAAGCAGAAATGACAAGAAAATGGGGGTGGCAATACTCCTATCAGACAAAATAGACTTTGGAGCAAAGTCTATAACAAAAGACAAAGACGGGCATTATAAAATGATAAAGGGATAAACACAAGAAGAATACTCAATTCATATATATGCACCCTATACATGAGCACCTAACTATATAAACAAATACTAGCAGACATAAAGGGAGGAACTGACAATAACACATTAGTAGCAGAGGACCTAAATCCCACTTACATCCATGGACAGATTAATAAGTAAATAAATGGATACAGTCTAATTTGAGAGGTTTTTAGTTTAAAAGCATAATACCATAGTATCATCACAACAGAAATACATACCTCCCAATTTCCTAAGGAAGGAGAGATAGAAGAAAAGTTAACACTTTAAAATTCTACCATCGACTAAAATCTGTTTGTATAAATATACATTTCAGTTCTAAAATTAAGGAAGGATTATTCCCCTCTTCAGAAGATGAAGAAAGCGTGGCCCACGGAACACAAGGGTCCCTACCGGAACCCAGCTACAGAGTCCGTGTCCTAGCACTCCACACCTCCAAGGCTGTTCACAAGAAAACTGAGGCAGAAGGGCTGACTCCCAAGGGCATTCTGAGGTCAATTACACTTGGAAGACATCAAGAAAGTAAATACATCTGAGTGTTAAAAATACTTTATGAGCTCTGGGGCCAAGGCTTGTTACAAGTTATGACTTCTGATGTGCCGTGAAGTGAGTCAGACAGATCTCTTTAAGTACGTCATCAGAACTTGGGGAACCAATGCTCGGGTTAACAAGACAGGAAAATTACAGACTCGGCTGTTACTCTCAGGGAAACTTACCCACCCGTGACAACATTCTTCACCAACCTGAGAGCTAAGCTAACAGCCTCAGTAGGTTATAAGGATAGAGTTTTCTAAGTTGTTTATTAAAAACCAACCAACAGGACACTTGAACTTACTATATTTGACTGCCTTAATATTAACCACAAACAGCTATTCTGCCAACAGTATCCAGTTTTTTAGGGTTTCCTAGGAGCTTGTACAGAAAAATGTTCCTTCCACCCAACCATCCCTGTAACAGACAAGCTCTACTCTAGTGGGTGTTTTGCTGTTTCTTCTCCTAATTCTCTGGAGGTCATGTTCCTGTTTTCTCGGCCTACTTCCCAACAATGGCCGTGTATTACCTGTATACTTCCTACCTCCACCAAATCTCTTCCATGCCCATGACGTTGCATCCCGAGAACAGCTTGCTCCCGAATCTCTCTCTCCACCTGGCACTGCTGGCTAGTACTCCGCCACCGAGCTGGCAGCCTAAAGGCATTCCCCCCGCACCACGCCGGCCGCTCCCAAGACACACAGACGAAGCCCGTCTTCTCCTCCGGATGCTCCTTCATCCACAGACCCACATCCATCCTGCTCAAAGCAGGGCGTCATCCTGAAGGCCTCCTCTCCTCAGAAAACTCAGGCTGGTGCTGCTTCCAGATCATTCTCTCTCTTAACATTGCTCCCGCTTTTCTCTCTTCATGGCCACTGGCCCCGACTGAGCTCAGAGACTCGGTCCTTCCGGGGCCACACAAGCCTTCGAAGGGGGACACCTGCTTCTGACCACAATTCCCTCAAATCAACCCTCGATTCTGCTCTCAGAGTAACCGCTCCAGATTGGACGCCTGGGCTAAACTGAAAGCGTTCTCAATCCCTAGCTTAAAACTCTTTCAGCAGTTTATTAACCGATCGTATCAAATATTTCCATCAAAGTACCCCCAATGGCACAGGAAAACAAATGTGGATCTCTGGGGACACAGGCTGAAGTTACCTGCAAAAAGTTTCCGGCTTTATCTTAACAACATACGTAACGTTGCATCCTGACCCACATTAAAGACACACTTTTTATAAAAAGATTTTGTTAAGTTACTTATAAAAACGGACACTCTAAGCCAGCTATCCTTAGTCTGACTCACATACTCCTGAGCCTATACTTGAATATCCCTCAAGGGGTCACTGAGGAGGTTACTTCCGGAACGACGCCAGACTCCTCCCCGTGCTCGGAAGCGCGGTCAGCACGTGGCAGGTACCGCTGAGCATTCTCGCCCTTCCTAAGACTTTACTACATTTCTCTTTCCTCACCTTTGTAGTTTCTCCCTCCTTTCTCCTTACTTTCTTTTTCTTGTCTTTTTCAATTCCTGATTGAACAAGACAGAATATATACAAACAGATAATCATTTAGGTCTCAAAAGCCATCTATCAAATTATTTATAGAACTAATAAGTCTCTCAGTGTCCTAGTTTTTTTGAATCACCGATACTATAATTCCCATGAAACGTATAATTAAGACTCAGTTCACACAGGCACAAAGGGTCAAAACAAACATGTGATGCTGGAGAGACAACCAGGTTTCAGGGCCGGCTCCCACCGTGGCTGGTGCTGTATGACACGCCACCCTAACACAAAGCTCTGAGCGAGCTCACAAGAAATGGGGTCACCAGCAATTTCTGTCAAGTGGGCAGAATCAAGCAACCACGCATTTCAGAACCATGGTCCACAGACTACCTCGTGAATGGAGATAAGGTAAGAGAGACCACTAATAAAATAGAGAATAACGCCGCTCCCACGAATATGACGCGAGTGAGGGCACAGCTTCCCCTGACAGATCCAACCTGCTGCCACATAAACATATCGGATAATAAGAGGGTCTGGATAGGGACTAACACCCTTTGACTCAGCCTTGGAGCCGAGAGAATGGCCCACAATTAAGCAACCTTCCCAACCAAAACTGCTATAAATCCGGCTTCAGAGAAAAGCCGCCAGTCCCAACACTCAAACGCTAAAACTAGTGAGTAAGCTAGCAGGTGCGCAGCATGCAACAGGGTGGCGCTCCGCCCTTAAGCGCCTGAGTGCAGCGCTCCAGAAGAGCCACAGAGGCGATGACTTACCAGGTCAGACATCTTTAGGAAAGCCTGGATCAACGATACAGCCTTCTAATACAATGATTTTTTTCGAAACAAATGATTATGCTATTATTTTTTAACAAGTAAAACTACTTTATTTTACTTGCTGAGTATAATTACAGGTTAATTACAAATAAAAGTTTTATATCAAATGGCTAAAAATACACAAAACCAATTTATAGCTCACAGAGTAGTCATGTGTTTTAACTTCTCGTTTTAACCTTTATTTCCCTCAGCAATACAGGCTGATCTCCAGGAAACATCACAGTGGGACATGTGTACAGGATGTTGCCTTTGATTCAAGGCGTCCACAGGGACAAAAAAGCTGGACTTCTCTAAATGTACCTTGTTCTGCAGACGTGACTTCGAAACTGTTAAACAACACTAAAATTTAAAGAAGCAAACCTTCAAAGTCAAAAGGAAAATAAAACAAATAAACCTAAGTGCAAGTCAATGTGGGTATATAATCACATACACAGGAATCGAATATGCGATTTCAAACACAGCACAGATTTCACAAAAGGCTTAAAATGTTTTCAGTATCATATTGTTATTAATAATAGCCCTATTTTGATTTTGGTATTATAACTGATTAATATAATTATGTTGTAAATAATTATTCTGTTGTTCTTAGGAGGAAGAATTTTACCTTGAGAAAAGACACCCAGATTTTCTAAAATCAAAGTAGTAAAAAACCAAGTATTTCCTAAGCTCTGTCCGCTAAACAGGCTTAGAAGCAAAGACTAACCAGTAACAGGGAGCACTGCTAGCAACCAGATACTCATCCCAGCAAAAGGAGCAGGATTCCTCCGAGCAAGAGCCGACTCCTAGGCTGGGGCAGGAGAGCACGAGGTGAGCAGACACCCCATCCTACAGGGAAGCTCTCAAGATCACTGGGCCATGTCACAGACTCGGGCGCCAGCTGGAAGACAGCCCCGCTGGCTCGAAGCGACCATTCAAGAATCAGCAAGGTCAATAACCGCAACAGATGGACAAACATTGAGAAGCTTTACATCCATGAGCTTATTAAAATTTTACAAACCACTGCTCACCTGCGGATGACACTAAGGTGAGTATTTCTGTCCCACCGCCTCCCACCAAAAACCCTAACCCTGTATCTGTATCTAATCAAGGAAAACAAGAGGAAAAAAGCGGTAAACCGCACAACAGGATGCCGTCAGCAAAACCTACAAGACATTCAACCTAGGGTTTTAAAACAAACCAACAAATAAGCAAAGTGAGAGGTAAAATACAAGAGAGGAGAGGGGATTTTAGAATGAAAGACATAAAAGACAAATTGATCAATTGCAAATGCAATATTTAGGTTTTATTTGTATCCTGACTCAACTAAAGGAATTATCTGAGGCAATCAGGAAGATCTGAACAATGACCAGGTATCTGATGATTTTTAAGGAATTACTGTCAATTCTTTTCTATGTGAAAATGGTACTATGGTTTGCTTTATTTTTGTTTTTGCTTTTTTAGAATTGTTACCTTTCAGGAAAATATATCAAAATATTTATGGATGAAATAATGAGAAAGTTGGGATTTGATTCAAAAATAACACAGTCTGGGAATGAAAGCAATATCTGTAGAAGCAGAGATGAAACATGTGTTAATTATGAAAGCTTGCTTGGTAATAAACACATGGGAAGTTCATTATATCTCTATTATTTTGTATATATTTGACATTTTCCAGAATTAAAAAAAAAAAAAAAAAGCCATACTGGGGATAAATACGTAACTAAACGTATTGAAGGCAAAACTGACTTTGCACCAGACACACATGGCACACACTTGCTATGAACAGGCTACATCACCCATTAACTTTACTTATTCAAGGCCTCATGCATATATAAAAAGGATTATTAAATTAATAGACTTTACAACAGATATAACAGAAAAACAATTCAAAGTCTGCACCTGAATCAGGTCGCCCATCTGAGCTCCGAAATTCCTGCATTCTCTTTTCCAGTTTTTGTTGTCTCCGTCGTTTCATAACCACCTCGGGATTAGAAATTGTTCGGGTAAAGCTAGTTTCAGGCATGTCTTTGTAAACCTCAGCAGCCAGTCGAGAATTTTCACTGTAAGGAAAAAATGGCAATCACAAGATTTTTTAAATTTTATATTAGAAACAATTATACTGAAATCATACGAAACTCAAAATGGCAGATGTTATTTGGCTACATAGTTCTGCCATGTACCATTCACCATGTGCTAATTACTACGGATAAAGAATAAATTTCCTCTCAATACAAGCTAAAATACTGAACTAAGCAGAAATTTATAATTACAATTTTATAGTGAGTTTCTAGAACTTAATTATTGAGTATTCATTAATAAAGCTAGAAGAAAAATGTATAAATTATACATTTCAGTTATCTCTACCACGGTTATCTTAAAATAGACTAAATGAGGGATACAACATGCCAACCACTAGAAATAAAGGACTGAACATACTTTAGTTTAGTAAAAATCTGTCTTCAAATTACAGTAAATCTTGAAGAACTCAAACAGCCTGATTTTTTAACAACTAAGAGATTTACCACCATTCACTCTCTTGAAGCTAAAGTTTTAAAAGGAAATTGCTCCAAAAGTTCCTATAACGAGTCAACTGTATAGAATGATGAGTTGAAAACTAAATATTTAGGTAAGATTGATATGCTTGACTAAATTTTGATAAATATACTTTAAGGATGCCATTTTTAAAATCATAAAATAATTTCATTAAGTCACTCAAGCTTCAAATCAATCAAGTTAAACTTAACTCATTTTAAGTAGCTCATTTCCTTAACACAAATAATTTATCCCCCTATAAACTAAATAAATAGAACAAACTGTAGCCAAAGTTTTAAACTCTCCTTTTCCTTGATATTTTTCATATATGAACAATCTATGTATACAAGTTCTTTCTCTTGCATAAATACACTAAGTAGAGCCTTACTATGTAATACTATAGTCAAGAGTTCATGTGCATCCCATAGGCGTCTCTGCCTAACAGATTAATATCTAAATCCATTTTGGATGCACTCTACAATGGGCTCAAATTCCCCTCTAAAATAAACTCCCTTCACCGACAAATGGTTAATATCCTCAAGACACACACAACACTTAGAATCAACCAAAAAATGGAAAAAAGACTTGAAGAGGTCACCGCAGCAGCAGCAGAATATAAAGTTAATAAACGTGCAGAGCGACATCTACCTTGTTAATGATACAGTAAGCTCGAGTTATTTAAGGTCTCACATACTGCAGAGACCGTACTCTGCTCTGTTACACTCAGCAGTACTAAGGATATGGAAATGAGAGGGCACGTGGGCTGTGGAGACCTTTCCAGGGGCTGTCTGGCAACACAAGCATCCCAAGGTGTCTCTGAGCCATTCTTCCAGAACATTTCCTTAGGAAATATTCACCTGAGTCCTCAAAATTGTAAAAACAAGGATATTCACTGGAGTATCATTTATAATACCAAAAAAACCCTGTAAACTATCCACAAGTACATGAAAAGGGCTGGTTTCATAAATTATAGGAAAACTATATGATAGAATACTGCACAATCATTTAAATTATTTAATATGTATGTTTTTTGGTGAAAAAATATATATTTTGACTATGTGTATTTACGTGAAATACATATAATTTTAGTGGAAAAATGTCATGTGAAAAGTTCTGGTTTCAAAAGACTGATTATACTTGTTTAAAAACTCTCTACATAGATATATGAAGCGTACATACTTGTGTTGCATAAACAAACTACGGCTCTCTTTGGGTTCATACGTGACAAGAAACTCCTTTTCCCCTTCTGGCAAATCTACCTACTCTGACTTTCTAAAATAAGCTGTAAACAGAATACTACGCCATCAACTCCAAGGCAAGGAAGAGGCCTAAGAGAAACCACGACAACAGAATGAACTGAACTGAGCGCTCACGAGGCCACACCGAGGCCAGGAGGCTCCACGTGAGGAGGAAGGCCAGCTTCTGCTCACGTCTCCTTTCTGTTACAGCGAAACACAGCGGTTTCCCTTATTCCCTCAGCTCCGAGGTCAGAAGCTCAAATCCCTTCAGACAGGTAAAGACACCTGTGATGGGGCTGCTGGGAGAGAATAAGGAATGGGGCGGGCGGGGGCTGGAGTGAACCTGATGGTGCATTTGAGCCTGAAAAGCGAACACCAGCTTTTCTCACTGGCCTTGCCAACCTCTGATCAGGTGTTAAGCGTACCCGAGGTGTCTAAGAATCCACTGCTGCCTTAAGGACCAAAACAACAGCAATGAGAGGAAAGGCCAGGCAGAGGTGAAGAGCACCCTGACACCCACGGTCTCCCCAGTAACAGCAATACTGTCCGTCAGGCCGCATCTTTAAGAAGCCCGAGCACCGCGAGGCCGGTTCTGTGAGCAACGCGTGCTGCGCAGTCGGAGCCCCACCGGCTTCCCTCGACGCCGCGGAGCCAGCACACGCCCAGCGCGCTCCACTGACACGCACCCTCTTCGGCCTTCACCTGGTAACTCAGTGAGGTCCGCTGCACGAAAAACACTGGGCTTAGAACACAAAGAAACAGGAATATTTCCTAAATTAACTTACGTGTCATCCCCATGGAAAGGTCTATCGTCTCGATCAGACGCCTGCCTCATTGCCTCTTTTTCTCTCTTCTTTTTTTCCTTCTTTTCTTTCTTTGAGAGAGTTCTCTTGAAGTTCTGGATAACACCTTCTTTCTCCTGCTTTTCAGGTCCATTACTTTGAGCCTTCTGATAAAAGTAACATTATCACTACACTGGCTATGACACAGAATGACATAAAGCTGTCTATGGCTTAGCTAACTTCACCTCACACGCTGCGGCCAGAAACAGAACCACTGGAGCCGGGGAAGGTCTGGGCTGAGAAATGCTCTTTGTCTCGATGGGCCGGCAGTTCCGTGAGTGTACTGATCAAAACTTACACATTCAAGGTCTCATTTCACCCTGTGTAAATTTTATCTTAATTCAAAACTAATAACCAAGGAAGCAAACACACAAGAAAATCCAAACCCAGTTAGAAAACTGGGGTTGGAATCACACCAGTTTATTTATTATTTTTAGTAAATAAAAATCCAAATAATTTACAGGAAGTAACTTAAATAAAAGGAAACTAATGAAAATATGGAAATAACTAAGTGTTTGAATCATCATCTACTTTAAATATGTCTTCTTTAACTTCAAAAGAAATGTTAAGAGTAGCCCTAATAAACTGGCTTTTATGAAGCAAAGTTATAAGTATTGTGTTTGTGCAAAAACTTCTAATTTCTTTTCCAGATCTTACTTATTTGTTTCCTTATTCTTAATTTATAACTTGGCCTGCCAGCAGATGACACAGAGACAGATTATTTTTTATATGACTTCATAGGTTGGCTGGTAAAGAATCACGGAAAATAAAAGATTATCTTATTGGGGGCTTCCCTGGTGGCGCAGTGGTTGAGAATCTGCCTGCCAATGCAGGGGACACGGGTTCGAGCCCTGGTCTGGGAAGATCCCACATACCGCGGAGCAGCTGGGCCCGTGAGCCACAACTACTGAGCCTGCGCGTCTGGAGCCTGTGCCCCGCAACGGGAGGGGCCGCGATAGTGAAAGGCCCGCGCACCGCGATGAAGAGCGGTCCCCGCACCGCGATGAAGAGTGGCCCCCACTTGCCGCAACTGGAGAAAGCCCTCGCACGAACCGAAGACCCAGCACAGCCAAAAATAAATAAATTAATTAATTAAAAAAAAAAAAAAAAAAAGATTATCTTATTGGGAAAGAAAACTGCCCTCTGCTTTGTGAGTGAGCATCTCCGTTTCCCTGCAAGCTACTCCAGCACCCTGCTGTCATCCTGACCCCAGAAGAGTTCTACTACATAGCAAGCAGGGTCTGTGGCTCCGTGAAAAGGTACATCAGCTGAAATCATGGTGCAGAAACAAAATAAAACATGGACACACACACACACACAAAAGTATCCATTCGCCACAAAGGCAATAAAAGTCCCTGGAGCGCAGGAACAGGAACACACAGGACATGGCACAGACAACGTGAAAACCGCTGCCGAAAGTAAATAATGGTACTTTCCCCTCAGTCTGCTGGGGCCAAAAATTAAATACAAGATTTTTCTCAAAATATTCTTAACTTCTGCATTTGCTATC
Source organism: Balaenoptera musculus (assembly GCF_009873245.2). Taxonomy (NCBI): domain Eukaryota; kingdom Metazoa; phylum Chordata; class Mammalia; order Artiodactyla; family Balaenopteridae; genus Balaenoptera; species Balaenoptera musculus. Next base: position 2,089,791 of record NC_045796.1, read on the forward strand.
ACTTGTCAATACTGAATTCTAGTGTAGGAGGCCACTTGACTTAAAACAGAATTATAATTATTTTAAAATTGTATCAATATTTCATAGTATTCCACATAAAAAGAACAGTAGCACAGGAATTCCAGACATCCTACTACCTGAGAAAGTTTTAGACTCACTCTATTTCATCATCCAAAGAAACTCAAGAAAGTTTACTAATTTCTAACCTTACACATATAACATGAAAAGGGTCTTAAATATGCCTTATTAAGTTGTATCTAAAAGTTCACATATAAATAGGTTATTAAAGTTTTATTTTCCCTTCTGATTCTTATTAAAACCTATTTTGACTTTATAATTTAGGGAAAAAAACCTGAAGCTGATTTGAACATTAAGCCTCTTAGGAACAAAAGCTTACATAACTCTTCTTTGAAAAGGAAGGAGTAATATTTTGGATTATTCAGTGAAACAGAGGATGAAGCAGGGAGAAGCTGGGCTACTTTTAAATTATGTTCCAGGACGGGGGTAAAAGGGTAGTTTCAGAAGAGAAGCGAAACAGAGAATGAACCCCTCCGACACGACACGCGGTCAGACACAGGCCAGGCACAGCACGGGCCGAGACCCAAGGCCTCACCTTAGCAGGAATGGCATCGTTCTCATTCTTAAGAACAAATCTGCCCTCTCGATCATCCTTATTCCAATTCAACTGCACAACAAGGGGTTTCTCGTCTATATCCAATCTTCTTTCTTCTTCACAACATGAAAAGAAAAAAAAATAAGCCATGGTTATCTAATGGCACTAGCCAATACAACATTCTGATACACATTAAATTTTATAGACAAAAAATACCTAATTACCTTGATTACTTACTGATAGGCTGAAGTGTAATTCACAATGTGAAGTTAGAGTTGCAATGACTAATTCAGTATTTTGGTGCTACTGTATGTGTACTACCACGTGTCCAATGCCAGACACGGACCAGGCACAGCTTCCTGACAACACTTAGAATCTAACCCAGAAAATAAGAGAAATACACATGGACTAGAAAAAAATATAAGCAGGGCTTTGCCATACGTTTGTTTCTATAAATCAAATTCTCTCACATACAACTGGAAAATACGGAAATAATGCTAGTATCACACAGAAGTTCCACTGATTCATGGGATTTTTCTTCTCATATTAATGTTAAGATGCTGTCAAGAAATGGCGCCACCGTCATCAGTCTGGAAGTGATCACAGCACTCTCCCTCCTCCCCCTGTACCTCTGACTCTTGTCTCCAAATCGCACGCGCCTCGACCCGCACAGCCCCTCCCACCTTGAAGCACCAGCCTTTTCTCTGTCGATGAAGTGCTATGTTAAGTGACTACTCCCTTCCTTATCAGAAACCTAACAAGCCTCATGGCAGCCCACTGAGGGCCCTACACAGCCTGACCACCTACTAAAAGCTGAGAGCTGGCAAAGACTACCCAGGTAAACGCACACAGGATGCACCACAAGGAGGGCAGCAAAGATAGGAAGCAGTGAGACCAGACGGGGTGGATTACAATGGTACAGGAAGCAAGAGTCAACGGGGCAAACTGAGAAGATGGAGATTTACAGAGGTTTTTAGTAAATATTATAGGTAAACAGCAGTGTTAATGATCAGAATACAGGAGAAACAAATTCCAAGTCATTTTATCAACTGAAAATATGAGAAAAGAGTAATAAATCACATACTGGATCAAGAAGTTTCAAATTCCTGCTGCAAACCAAAATTACCAAGTTGTTCGTGTTGCAGAATTTGCACTAGATCAAAATCCCTCATGGCATATTTTTTAGAGAACCAATCTTAAGAACAATTAAGTCTAAATCATAAAAGTCAAACGAAAGCAAGGCGAGCTGCCCTAAAGCATACGTGCCCAACAACTGCATGCAAATATAATTAGGGCCCTGCCACAGCTTTGTAACTTCAGGTATCTTCTGCCTTACGTTAGAAGAGCAGAACCTTTTTTACCTTTCCAGTTGATCTCACACAAGGAACCCTAACGCAGAGAAGGGATGAGAGTGGCGCTCCCACGGTGCCGGGCCAGCGCTCTGGCTCACACACCAGCCGCGGCGTCCAGCGGCTCACTGAGTAGCACGTTACATTTCCAGGCAAACGAGCTACACCTGCCGGATATGGCAGGAGCTGCTGGTCCCCACCAGGTCGCGCACTGTCCCACCAGGGTCACGTCGGGCTTTCCACGGCGCTGTAGAAACAAGCGCTGCCCGCAAACCAATGTGAACAGGAAAGGAGGGCACTGCCCCCGCCCAGGAGCTGGGCAGGACCCAGGAGGCACACGTGCCCCGTCAGGGAGCAACTGTGATTAAGAACGGAATGCAATTTTCAGTTTTCCTTTCATTTGATCTGTACTATTTATTCAAACATCCACCAAGCTGTTAAAGCATAAATCCTGATGGACTTGTCTGAATCTATGCAGTAAAATGACCTGTTAGGCATTTCCTTTGGCCTAGGGATGCCACTAAAAAAATTACTGACACACTACGGGCTCCGTGACCTGAAAGAGATTGAGAACCTGCATGCCAGGGCCTGCTCCTGTCTGAGACCCTGGCGGGGTACGAAGGTGCAGAAGGACACGGCCAGGCTAGCCCAGTGGTCACTACAGGGGCGGGGGGAGACGCGGAACACCTCCTTCTTTACACACCTTCCTTGCGTTTTCATCCCTTACAGTAGTAACGTATTTTACTTTTTAATTAAAAACAAGGGCTTCCCTGGTGGCGCAGTGGTTGAGAATCTGCCTGCTAATGCAGGGGACACGGGTTCGAGTCCTGGTCTGGGAAGATCCCACATGCCACGGAGCGGCTGGGCCCGTGAGCCACAACTACTGAGCCTGTGCGTCTGGAGCCTGTGCCCCGCAATGGGAGGGGCCACGATAGTGAAAGGCCCGCGCACCGCGATGAAGAGCGGTCCCCGCACCGCGATGAAGAGTGGCCCCCACTTGCCGCAACTAGAGAAAGCCCTCGCACGAACCGAAGACCCAGCACAGCCAAAAATAAATAAATAAATAAAAATAAAAGCAGCTATAAAAAAAATAATAAATAAAAAAAAAACAAATCTAGCAAAGAAAGTTTAAAGAAAAAATGTTCTTTAAAAAAAAATCAAACCCATTCCATTTTTAGATCTCAAATCCCAATCTTAGATAGCATTCCAAAGACCTCACTTGGCAGTGTTCAAATGACCCAACGGTGCATCAAGAAGAGGGCTGAAAGTGAGAAATACCTTCTTCCTCTTTGTAACCTATTTAAAAAGATTCTGAGGTAAAAGGAGAATTCAACCTCAAAAAAACATCCAAAATTGAGACCATCCGCTATTGTCAAATTTAGTTTGGGTATTATTTATGTAGGTGATACCCTAGTAACCTTAAAAGAGTGATAAACAAATACAGCCTACCTAATATAATACTGGTAGCATTTGGTGACATCTGAATTCCACACACTACAAAAATTTTAGCCCAATTTCAAACATACAAAGAAAGCTGTACTTTTGAAGATAAGAAAAATAAATTATGTTCAAACAGGTCTTGTGGCTGAAACTTAAACAGGTATTCAAATTGGGCTTGTACTATATACAATCCTTTGTTTACTGCATTAACTGGAATTTGTTATTTTTTTTGTTTAAACAGGTGACTCAGTACTTCAAAAGCACTCAAAAAATTTTATAAGTTTCTACATTTCTAATCAGTTCAATTTCAATTGCCATGTGATATATAGGATACTTGCAGAAATTTCAAATCTTAAAACAAGGAGAAATTAATAACTACATAAGAGAGTTTCCTCAAGATACCCTAATTGTTCCCAAAGAATAACGTTACTGTTTCACACTACAAAAATATTACAGCAAGTATGATAAAACACTGGGTTTTACTCATAAAATACTGTACTCATAAAACACTGGGTTATCATTAATTGTAGTATTATAATCTATGCAGAAGAGTTACATGAAATACTTCTCCAAAATTAAGCAGCTTACTGTATCATCAATGTATGTGACAGATCTGCTGGAGAATTTCAATTATGAAACGTTATGCTACTTATCTTTGGAGAAGTGAGCATATGTAAAACTAATCTATTCATTCTAACTCCCAACAAATGCACCTGCTAGGAACTTATGAGGACATTTCGCAGACATACTCAAGTTTTGCCAACCTGTTAACTGCTTCCCCAGCCCCTCCAGAAAAAGAAAGAGGGGGTCAGCAGTAAAGCAGGACCCCCGGGACAAGTGACTGTGATAGTCTCAAGATGAGCACATATGGCCGACAAGCCCCGTCTGTGTCCACTGACCTCCGCTGACGTGCACTTCGTACAGGGAGTACTTGGGTGATGACAACATCCGCATGTCAGGGCGGAATTTCTCTGCAAGCGTTTCCAGCACGTCCTGAGTGGTGGCGGTACTAGACACCCGGATACATTTTGTTGCAAAGTTCCCAGCAGCTTTATCTTGAAAATAAAATCTCATCACTCCATGGAACTCCAAATCCTAAAAGGAAAACAAAATGATACATTTTTGGAAAAACAACATCCTAAAATGATGTCTTCAAATTTAATTATGTGACTTGGGACGAGTTATTTACAATCTGTCTCCTTCTTACGCGTCTCAAGTACAAGGTAACGGCCGTAGAGCACCTGACGTCAGCGTCTTCAGCAAGCGCCAAGCACACCCGGACAGGCATCGTTTTATCATGTCTTTATAACAACCCAGTGAAGTAGATACTATGATCAAACCCAATTCTCAAGATTTGGTCATTAAAACTCACGAAGTTTGAGGATCTTGCTCAAGCCGTTATGTAGCAAAGCCAGAATTAAACCCAGATCCACTGAACTTTGAAGTCCATGCCTATCTGTCCCTGAGGTCCCATCCCATCCTGAGATTACAAAGCCTAAATGAAGAAGAGACTGTTCTAGAAGCCAAAGGGAAATGTTAACCCCAATCCCACCAGGAATGTGAATAAATGGAAACTCAATGTTAGCGGAATGTAATTGTAAGTCACTTGCAATATGTACTTGCCCCAAATCAACAGACACAATTTAGATTTTTCTTAAAACCTTACTTCTAGAGAAAAATTCGACAGAGTGTCAACCAAAGACTACTTCAAGGCAGGCTGAAGCCCACGCGACTGTGGAAGGCTCCTTCCCATGGCTTACTTTTTTTTTTCTTTTCAATCAATTACGAGATGGTTATTTAAGCCCTTTGCTATCACCATAATAATAAGACTCAGCAGTTCACATCCCACAGACTGGGAACCATTCGCATCAGAGCGAATCCGTTTTTGTTTGGTAGGTTACACTTTATCCAGGGATGCGAGAGGGTGAGGCCCAGGGTTCCTGTGTACCCCGTTATTCCCTTGAACACAGAACAAAGCACAGCTCCCCGCAAACTTCCGAGGAGCACCTGCAACCCCGAGGTTGTGTCCGGCCTCCTGCACCAGAAAGCCTCGGCCGGGGCGCTCCTCAACGCTCGCCTTTCTCTCCCCGCCACGGCCAACACACCAAGTCTCTCCACCTGCAAATGTACCCAGAATCCATCCAACATCTTGCTAAAACCCAGCCAGATGAATCAGTCCACGCCTTCTTCCCTGCAGTGGCTTTCGCTCTCAGGCGTCAAGGTTTTCCCGCGGGGCTCAGCGACCATCACAGTCAAGCTTCTGTCCATGCCCCACTCCACTAGCCTAACCTTCCCTGAAAATTACGAACTGACAAGTATTTATTTGAAGAAAAGTAAGGCAAATGGAATATTATTGATAGAATGGGGTTAATGGTGTAACCATACGAAAGTCAAACCGGAAAAACGAGACTATAAGGCACGTTTCTAGCCCCGAAGCTTTTACTGTGCTCGCCCAGACCCTGCCCACTGGGCCACCCGCCCGCCCTGTTCCCCCTGCCCCGGGGAGAAACACAGGTAAGTGAGCATGTGTGTCAGAAGAACACCGCTGAACCACAGACTCTGGGATGAAGTAGGGCCACGCTTACAGGGTGAGAGCTGAGAGAGCTTAATGAATTCGGAGTCTTCTTTGTCTGGCTTGGGTCAAGCAGCAAAAAAAATTAGGCTGATATCCTTTAAAAATAAGTATCTCCATCTCGATGTTAGTCTGGCAACCCTAAAAGCCGTAAGTAAGGATGCACGGGAGAGATGCCCCTCAACTCAGAATCTGTACACAGGTTCGGGTCAACACCAGTAACAGCCAAGGCTCACTCGGCACGCACTCTGCCCCAGGCACGGCGCTCAACACTCTCTACGTGGCTCCCTTGGCCCCAGGGTCCCCCAGGGGCCCAGCCCCGTGAAATCACTCAGGGACCCCCATTCCAGGTTTCACTCCTCCTACCGACCAACCTCCTCCACAGGCCCCAAGGACAGCACTTCAGAAAACAACACTTAGTCTGGAAATTTGGTTACATACATTTAAGTTTTTATTACGGGAGTCACACTTTTATCCCAGAATTGCGATCCTTTCACCACCGCCGCCCTGAAATCATCTTTACGCTGCCCCTAACAGTCTCCTCTGAAGGCCCACCCTTACACCTCTCTAAATTACCCTCCGTAGCACTCAATCGTTTTGATAACTGGGCCATTCTAAATACATCATTTGTGATGAGAATAAAACAGCTAGATACACCTACAGGTCCCAAAAGACACGAAAGCACCAGCTTCTCTGAGAACTGTCAACAAGTAATTCCCAACTACCGGATATTGAAGGAACAGAGGCAGCATCTGTGGCTGAGAGGGACTGCCCACCCCAACTGGGCAAGAACACAAAGGAAAGCACCTAGAATGACCAGATCGAGGCAAGCCTGGAGACAGTCTCCCGTATCCTTGGTCACCCTCATGAAAGTCCCTCACATACAGATTACTACCCTTTATAGGTAAAAAGAAAACTACAAATATTAACCCTCCATTATTAATGTGGTTCAGCTACTGATCTTATATAAAATGTTGAGATAAAAGGGTTTTTTTTAAATAGAGTAAACCCAAGGTTACAGATACAGGTCTCCAGCAAGCAACAGCTGTCTACAGAGAAGTAGTAATATTTCTACTGATGTTTTTAAAGAAAAAATTCTCCAGGTCTGTAAGGAGTCAATAAAAACTACCTTTGATTTGATTTCATTTGCACTAAATAAGTATTAATAAATAACTATTAATTTAGTTTGCCTGGTGACCTTGACATCACACAGGAACATGTGAGTAGAGTCGTTACCGGGATAGTCCCTTAATAAATTAACACATTAGCATTCTGTTCGATTATTCAGCTAATTTTGGCTGGTGTGAATAAGTCCACAGAATTTTATCAAACCTGAGAAGACTGCTAAAATCAAGTTCCTGAACCTAAAAATTGGGCATGTAGTGACCAAACTAACACACAGTAATAACTGTAACTAATATATATTATGGTCTACCATGTGCCAGATACTGACGGTTCAGCATTTAATTCCCCAAGCTAAGGGTTAGGTACTACCATCATCCCCACTGCACAGGGGAAAAAAGAAAAAGGAGGTCCAGAGAGGCTAAGCACATGAGCTACAATCACACAGCCACCAAGTGGCCGGGCTGCAGGCACCAGAGGAGCCCCGGAAGAAACAAGTGGACAGCTGAGTAACCGAGAGCGAAGGTTCAGAGGGGCTGCAGACCTGGACAGCACGTACTCAGCTGCAGGTGTCCTCACGGCCCCCACTCCCCAGGGGCCCAGCCCGGCGCAGCGGGACACCCGGGGGAGGCACAGCAGGGCAGAGGAGGGCAGGCAGCCCGGCGGAACAGCTGCACCTCTGAGGGAGTCTGCATCACCCACGTGGGCTCGGACGCCCTCAACTATAGAGTGGAAGCGCCAGCAGTGCCTGGGCCCCTTCCTAAGGTGACTTCCTCTCAGCCTCTCCACAGACGGCAGCTCCTCTGAGATGAGGAACTTTCATTCGTAGTTCAGGTCCTCCCTCGGTCTCTAATGCTTCACACATAAAAATCAAAACACATTTGAGTCAAAACTTCCAGCAACAATGTCTGATGCCTCCAGCTGTGGTTGTCTGTTCTCACCTGATCAGAACTCTGAAAAACAAGACTTTACATGTGCAATCAACAGCCAGCTGGAATTCTGATGATGCTGCAGCCGACACGGCTGTAATTTTATAAAGGCAAGTGTTTCCTTAAAAAAGGTTCCTCCCTCCTTAGTGTTGGCTACACCTATTACCCAAGAGAAAACAGGATTTAAAATAAAAGCACTGGGACGCCCCTGGTGGCGCAGTGGTTAAGAATCCGCCTGCCAATGCAGGGGACACGGGTTCGATCCCTGGTCTAGGGAGATCCCACATGCCGCGGAGCAACTAAGCCCGTGCGCCACAACTACTGAGCCTGCACTCTAGAGCCCGCGAGCCACAACTACTGAGCCCGCGAGCCACAACTACTGAGCCCGCGAGCCACAACTACTGAAGCCCGCGCACCTAGAGCCCGTGCTCCGCAACAGGAGAAGCCACCGCCATGAGAAGCCCGTGCACCGCAACGAAGAGTAGCCCCCGCTCGCCGCAACTAGAGAAAGTCCGCGCGCAGCAACGAAGATGCAACGCGGCTAAGAATAAATAAATAAATAAAAGACTTGACCTTAAAAAAAAAAAAACTTTAAAATAAAAGCACTGCTGCAGGGCCTCCCGTATCTGGGTGAAGTGCTGCCTGCTGGCAGCGAGTTTTCAGGGCGAAACTTCTGTCTGGAGCTGGCGGGACAGTAATCGACCCCCTCTCGTCACCTGCGTATCGCGTATCCATCACAACAGGTCAGCGCGGAGGGAACGAAAAGACAATGTAACAACCACTTGGTTCCTTTCCTTGATGGTTACTTTTCCTGACAGGAGAACACCTTTCTTTTTTTCCTCAAGGTATACACTCACCTTTACATAAAGTCTTCCCTGAGAAACAAGATGACTGACGATTACTACAACAGAAATGCAACACCGCTTGGGGTTGTGTTAACCACTCTGAAACAAAAGCATTTTCATGTTTATCAGAAAGAATACAACAGACAAAAAAAAGAGAGAGAAGGCTTATTATGAAATTACATACTGAAGCGCCAAAGCAAGGAACCAAGAGTTAAAGATGAAGACTTGCTTTTAAATATTTTATCAATATCTCATTAGTTAATGACATTGATAATCAATCGGCCTTCTTATGCAAACAAGCAGAAACTCACCAGAGCAACCGCAAACCTCCTTTGGCTCAAGCTAATCAGAACTACTTGCTCTAAAGCTTCAACAAGGCAACCGGGCTCCACTCACGTTTCTTCTCCCCACTTTCAGCAGTTATTTGAAATCCATGTCTTAGCCTGTAGCACAACAATGCTACCTGCAAACAGGTAATCAGCTTCCCAACCCCCATGGAGGACACAGCCACTGACAGGACCACCGCATTATCACACACACACTATTCCCAGGGCTGGTGCCTCCAAGACAGGGGCAAAATGTTAGAAAAGATACAGCCGTGCCTTCAAAACACACATCACTGTACATAAACCATCAACAGCACAACGGCCATCTGACTCACGTTGTTAAAAACAGGAATAACACTTGAATGTCAACAGGTTAGGTAGAGAATGGAAGAAATACTTGAATATGGGTTTCTGCAATCTTACTTGTATAAACACTACCTTTTAAACTTGTATGAACTATTTTTTAAACCAGTACTTCAAGAATACTTTTTAAAATTACATGCATTTCATTACCTAAAACTTTTGCAAGACAAATACTCCTGAAAGCTTAAAAGAACTATCTGGAAAGTACCTTCACCCACCTCTGCCCACGGCAATCATTTCTGTTTCATCACCCGGCCTCCGCAAGGCCCTGTCACTGTGTGACATACACTGGCCGCAGGCACACCTCACTGCACTGCACTGCACAGATACCGCAGTTTTTACAAATTGAAGGTCTGCGGCAACCCTGCGTTGTCAGGTGATGAATGGTTAGCACTTTTTAACAATAAAGTCTTCTTTAATGAAGGTATGGACATTGTTTTTTCAGACATAATGCTACTGTGCACTTAACAGACTACAGGATCATGTAAACATAACTTTTATATGCAACCGGAAACCAACACAAATCCGTGTGCCTCGCTTTACTGCGGCATCTGGAACGGAACGCACCGTGTCTGCAGCGGGCCTGAGCCGTCATCTGAGAGCAGCTGCTCTGACCCAGCAATCCTCACCCAGGAACAGTTTATACCTGCACATGTCTAACTGGTCTTTATAATAAAATGATTTCAGTACATCTTTCTGTCTGAAAATAAAGGCAGAATCTCTAACACATCACAATGCACACCTGTTGGATGTGAGCCAACTACTGTTCTCCTAACATCTTGAGGCTAGTTTACCAAAGCTGAGGAAGACCAAGTTCACTGAAAATGGGAAAAAGTCATCTTTCAGGATAAGAGTAAAAGTTTTCTGGACTAAAAAACTGATCGAAAACACACACGTCCCACAGAGAGAACACACGCAGATTGCCACTTTCAGGAACTCTAACAAAAATCCATCCAGTATCCAACCACGTCAACATTATAAATAAGACAATCCTCTGCCAGAAAACACAGCCTGCCATGAAAACCAATCATCCAACGTGTTTTTTTTTAAAGGCCACGGTAATCACTACCAACATTATCTACTTAACAACTGCCTGCTCACAGTACAAGACCACGAGCCATGGAAGTCTGCTGGCTTCCAAGGCAAGTTCCATCTGTGCTTCCGTGAGACTCCGATGGACCCGGAACTCTACCCGCCCTCAGTCAGCATTATAACGGGATCAAAAAGTCAACGTCTTCCCCACGGTCCTCTTAGAATTTTTAATCTGTATTTGAATACCTACCACACAACATACATTGGGGAAGCGAAAGATATGACGACTTAAAGAACACATTAAACCCACAGGACCAAAGAGCAATAATCACAAATGTGATTAAAGACATTTTTATTTCTCCTGTAACCTTTAAGTACTGCACTTGTACAAATGTAAAGTGCAACACAGAGGTAAACAAAACAACCCTCAAAGCCACCTCTCTAGTCGGGGGTCTACCCGACTTTGCCATGGATCCTTCGGCAGTCTGGTGAAGCCTATGCAACTGTTCTCAGAATAAAAATGTTAAACGCATAAAATAAAATACAAAGGATTGCAAAGTGAACAATTACATTAAAATACAATTATTAAAATATTTTTAAAACCTGTGACATAGTAATATGAGTGTTCTTTATTAACATTAAATAAGGCCTAGATCTTATTTTATGCATTTAAAATTTTACAACTCCAATTTTGAAGTAGATATGAGTATAAACTCATAAATGAAGAAAATGCTAAATTTCAGTTAGAGGCTAATAAAATTTACTGAAAATTAAGATGTACTTATTTTCTCATCCACGTTGAAAGATCCCATGGGATGTATTCATAGACCTCAAGTTAAGAACGCCCTGGAACAACTCCAGTGATAACAAACGCGCCATCTAGCCAAGCAATGGATGCTTTCTTTGTGCAGCTCGACAGCTATAAAGTACCGCCTTATACAAAAGCAAGATTCATCTCATGTCGCTTTGCCAACTGCTTAACTTTGCCTGTTGGTATCATTTAGACCTGTATTCAACCCGTGGTTTATGAATGATCATTCTTTTCCATTCACTGATGACGTGAAGCAGGGCAGAGTAAATTTCCCAGGCACCACGCGCTCTGGGCGAGGAGACTTCAGCTCCAGGCGTGCTCCTGTGCACGCCCTGGGCTCCTAGGAAAAAGGCAGTCCTTTCTCACTACCGGTCACGGTAAATGGGTTTAGATGGAGAAAAGGGCTTCTGACGTTTTGGGCTGGATTGATTCCTCGCTGTGGGAGCTGCGCTGTGCTCTGCGGGCTGCCTAGAACATACCTGGCCTCTATCTACCGGATGCCGGCAGCACCCACCCAGCTGTGACAACCAAAAATGTCTCCAGATACCTGCACAGACTCCCCAGGGGATAAAACTGTCCTGGTGGGGACCCATGACTCAGAATAAGCCTGGAATCTCTTCAACATCGCATTCTAATTCCCATTCATCCAAGTGTTCTCTTTCCTGGGACATAATCCCAGATCCACTTACTACTGTGTTCACTTCTCTCCTGAACACATTCATGTTCTACCCTCCGAGCCTCAAATAGTTTCCAGACTTGATCACAGAACTCCAGGTGTGTCTAACCAGCTGCAAATATACTGCTAATTCTAATACCATACCTGTAATGAATGCAATTTAAGATGACATTAGCTTGTTGGAGACCACCTAATACTGCTGTTTCACATGAGGTTCCAGTAAAATGACAAGTCTTGAGTCACTGCCCCATTAGTCCACCCAGTAACCTTTCCCCAGCTTGGCACTAATCTGTTAAACAACAGCCTTTGGGTAAAACTAATCACCTGGTTCCTAATTCTTCTCACTGTACTTAGATCCAGCCCTTAAACAGAAGAACAGGATGAAAGACATTGTTGAATTCCTTGATAAAAGTCCAGACACATCATGACTAATGCATTTCCTTGATCTACAAATCTGGCAGCCCTACTCTCTCTCTCTCGCTCAGGCACACACACAAAATGACATCACTGTACCCACTGAGCCACGCTGGTTCCTGTGAATGGGATTACAAAGCTTTCCAACCCCAGGATTCAGCTTCCTTTTCAGTCTTACCATAATCATAGAGAGCATTCCTATGAATAGTTTAAGTTCATCTCTACAGTGTTAGTATAAATAGTTTACACATTGCTTTTAAAACTTGTATAATAAATAAACATCTTTATGGAAACCCACACGTTAAAAATTATAGATGTCATCATAAAGCAATTTAAGAAATGTTAATAAACTTGTCTACATAAAAATAAACTTGATGGGACTTCCCTGGTGGCACAGTAGTTAAGAATCCGCCTGCCAATGCAGGGGACACAGGTTCGATCTGTGGTCCAGGAAGATTCCCACATGCCGCGGAGCAACTAAGCCCGTGCGCCACAACTACTGAGCCTGCGCTCTGGAGCCCGCGAGCCACAACTACTGAAGCCCGCGCGCCTAGAGCCCGTGCTCCACAAGAGAAGCCACCGCAATGAGAAGCCTGCGCACCGCAACGAAGAGTAGCCCCCGCTCACCTCAACTAGAGAAAGCCCGCACACAGCAACAAAGACCCAACGCAACCAAAAATAAAAATAAATTAAAAAAAAACCCAACAACTTGAATTTGGCAAAAAAAAAAAAAGGCACACAATAAGTGAAGTCCAAAGACCTGTGACACACTGGGGAAAAAGCATTTCAAACTTACATGACAGAAAGAAATATAATGTAATATATAAAAAGTCTCTAAAATTTGAGAAGAAAAAAAAAAAATAACCCATTTTAAAATGGGCAAAAAAAGCCTCAACAGGTAGTTCACAAAGAAGTGAATATGACTCAAATATAAAAAAGGATGAACCACCTCATTAATGATAAAACAACTTCAATACTTTAAAATAAGATAATAAGATGCCATTTCTCTATCAAATTGGTAAAAATCTGAAAGTTTGACAACATCCTCTATTTGTGGGGCTGGCAAAACAAGGTACACCAAGGAGCAGAACTGTGGCAATATTTGGCAAAATGAGATACACATGTACCTTTTGACACAGCAATTCTACTTTTGTGGATCTATCCCAAAGATACATTAGCAAAGTTATTCATTGTAGCACCATTTATAACAGCAAAAGTTTGGAAATGATGCAGCAAGGTATGCTGGTTGAATAAACTCTGGTCCCTTCATATAATGGAATAAAATGGTGCCACTACAAGAAATGAGGAAACTCTTCACACTGTGACATGGCACAGAGCACAAATACACAGTTAAGTGAAAAAAGCAAGGAACAAAACAGTATACATGGTATGCATCTTTTATGTGAAAGGACAAGAAACACACACACACAAACATACACATACACACACACACACACACAACCTGATCATATCTGCAGAAAGAAACCTTCCCTAAAGTGGATAAACCAAAATGTAATAAAAGATGGAAGCAAAGCCTTTCTAAATCCACTTTATTACATAGCTTCAACTCTGGACCCATTTAATTATTTTAAATGATAAAAATTAAAATTTAAACAAAAAGTTAACACTAAAAATTTAAAACAAACAGAAATTAATGTCTAACTATATATGAAGTTGGTCACACTGCCATACAGAAAAAAAAGACTGATTTTCAAGTGATCTTAGAAAAGTGTTTTGACTTTACATTCCTAGTAGACTCTATCCTAAGGATAATTATTTTGCGAAAAAATGTTAATCTTTATTCAGAAGCCCTATTGTTAGTAATAATATTAGTATCATTATGTCTAATACAATAACTACATGATAGAATGAAGCAAACGAGTCCTGTGTTAATATAGTTACAAACACACAATTTTCAATGTAAGAGAAGAGAGACTTTTAAAAATCAAAGTAATTACATATAAACCCAGTAGGGCCAAATTCGAACTGGAAACATCAGTAGAAACTCATGGATTATTTTTCCCCACAGAAAAGTATCTTCTAGGTCTTGCCACTGAAACGGTCATGAAGCAAAAGACATGCTGTAAAAATAAGCATCTCTAGCACCTAGATTGTCGTCTCTAAATACTATTCTCCACTAAAATGAACCCAGGTTCCTTGGAGAAATGGTTTAATCCAGGTATAGGTCACAAAATGGACAAGATGAGTTTGGGACACCTTGTTATGCCATAAAACAAGGATCTTCTCAAAAAAAAAAAAAACAAAAAAACAAAAAACCCTCTAGCCAAACAAAAGGTGCACCTGGCCAAATTTGGACAATTTGAATACCAGCAAGAATAATGGCTGCAACTGACAGAGACACAGAATCCATGAAAATCCTCAAGTTTATAATGACAGTAAAGAGAAATGAGAAAACCCAAACAAAACCACAATCACTGTTACCACTGCAGGTGACAAGGGCACCAACTCCTAAGTCGGATAATAAGCAGTTAAAGTCAAAGAATTAATAATTCCTTTTGCCTTCCTGCAGCTTAAAGGAGGAAGATGTGTTTCTGTTTTTTAAAGAATTCCAGCCAATAAGTGTGAAAGAAATGACAGAATTCCAAAGTCACCATTTTTTAACCCTTACTTGATTTAGGCGAAGACTGGCGCTGGCCAAGCCAAGGACAGAAAGGCTGAGGGGACCTGGCACTGAGGGTGCAGAGGTGCAGGCTGTCCCAGTTCCTCCTCTGCTACCAGGACGGGGCCCAGGACACACATGGCACTGCTTACGAGGCCCTGCTGGATCCCGTCCCGGCTTTGAAGCTACAGAAACAAGTCACACTCCACCGCCCACCCTTGGAAAAAAGAAAGGGCCAGTCCAGAACAGGGACGTCCTACAGGAAAATTAAGCACTGTTTTTCTCAGCAAGTCTGACGTGAAATAAAAATGGGGGTGCGAGAGGGGTTAGAATGCTCTAGATTAAAAGAAACATAAGAGAACTAAATATAACGTGTGGACCCTGTTTGGATCCTGATTCAAATAAATTAACTGTAAAAACACATTTTCGAGGGAGACAGGGAAATCTGAGTATGGGCTAGATATTAGATAATAAGGAATTATGGTTAACTTTGGTGATAGGACTACTGTATTTATAGTTAAATTTTTTTGAGATGTACACTGAAGTAGAAGAGAAATAATGTTAGTTTTTAGGATTTGCTTTAAAACACTTCAGCTAAAAACAACAACATAAAATAATGAACTAAGAATGACAAAATTTTGAAAATTCTGAAGTCTGGGGGGTGGCTATAAGTGAGTTGTATCTATGTTTGAAATTTTTCCTATTAAAAATATGAAAATAAGTTATAAGTACAAACTAAATAGTATTAAATACAAACCTGTTTTCATAAAAAGAGACTCTGGGAAAAAATCCAAAGAAATCTGGATTAACCACGTTCCTGAACTCAACCTCAATATTATAATATCCAAAAGAAAATCCAGAAAGATAAATGAGGAAATTCTCTTTTAAAACCTGCTTCTTATATCTGCCCTGAGTCTTAAGTATGTGAAATATTAAAAAGAAGTTTCTAAATCTGAACAAGGGTAATGCACCATACAAATTATATACAGAAACTGGTAGACTATCATTTACTCTATTTACAGTAACTTTCATATCAAAGTAAATACTCAAACTATGACAACTGATTCAAAGAAGCTTCCTATAATCAAACTGCTTCCATTTGAATCTTTTTAACATACTAAAAATTGAATTCACAGTACTCAACCTATTTTGATTAAAAAAAAAACCCTCAAGCAACTTACGTAAATTAAAAATATCTTCAAATCTCTACTGTAGTTTATGCTGCATTAGTAAACAATACATTTTGAAACACAGGCAGTTTTTTGAGTCCTTCCATATCTTATATAAGACACTTGAAAGGGGGTTGGAACAAGGTAGAAAGCACAAATTAGAAACAAAATAATTTTTGGATAGAGGGTGCAAAAGCAGTGACATGAACATTACTGCCTTCTAGTTGGGATTTATAAAGAAAACAAAAGACTTTGTTTTGGTACAAGTGTCTGACATTCTCTCCCCTGCTATGATGAGGGATCCTGAACTGCATATTTGGTGCCAACCAGTACCTCCTGATTGTACTTCCTGTTTCACTCTTCATTATCAAATGACCACAGCAGATTGGAATGTCGCTTGGTAACCGGCAAGAGAAAAACAAAAAGGTAACCTGCATAAATCAGTGCAGAGACTTTGGAAAGGAACCATATTGTTTACGAGTACTTTTTTTTTTTAATTTATTTTTTTTATACAGCAGGTTCTCATTAGTTATCCATTTTATAGATATAAGTGTATGTATGTCAATCCCAATCTCCCAATTCATCCCACCACCACCACTTTCCCCCCTTGGTGTCCATATGTTTGTTCTCTACATCTGTGTCTCTATTTCTGCCCTGCAAACCAGTTCATCTGTACCATTTTTCTAGGTTCCACATATATGCGTTAATATATGATTTTTTTTTCTCTTTCTGACTTACTTCACTCTGTATGACAGTCTCTAGATCCAACCACGTCTCTACAAATGACCCAATTTCATCCCTCTTCATGGCTGAGTATTATTCCATTGTATATATGTACCACATCTTCTTTATCCATTCGTCTGTCGATGGGCATTTAGATTGTTTCCATGTCCTGGCTATTGTAAATAGTGCTGCAATGAACATTGGGATGCGTGTGTCTTTTTGAATTATGGTTTTCTCAGGGTATATGCCCAGTACTGGGATTGCTGGGTCATATGGTAATTCTATGTTTAGTTTTTTATGGAACCTCCATACTGTTCTCCATAGTGGCTGTATGAATTTACATTCCCACCAACAGTGCAAGAGGGTTCCCTTTTCTCCACACCCTCTCCAGCATTTCTTGTTTGTAGATTTTCTGATGATGCCCATTCTAACTGGTGTGAGGTGATACTCATTGTAGTTTTGACTTGCATTTCTCTAATAATTAGTGATGTTGAGCAGCTTTTCATGTGCTTCTTGGCCATCTGTGTATCTTCTTTGGAGAAATGTCTATTTAGGTGTTCTGCCCATTTTTCACCTTGTTTGTAGTTTCCTGTGCTGTGCAAAAGCTTTTAAGTTTCATTAGGTCCCATTTGTTTACTTTTGTTTTTATTTCCATTACTCTAGGAGGTGGATCAAAAAAAATCTTGCTGTGATTTATGTCATAGAGCGTTCTTCCTATGTTTTCCTCTAAGAGTTTTAGTGTCCGGTCTTACATTTAAGTCTCTAATCCATTTTGAGTTTATTTTTGTATGGTGTTAGGGAGTGTTCTAATTTCATTCTTTTACATGTAGCTGTCCAGTTTTCCCAGCACCACTTATTAAAGAGACTGTCTTTTCTCCATTGTATATCCTTGCCTTCTTTGTCATAGATTAGTTGACCATAGGTGCATGGGTTTATCTCTGGGCTTTCTATCTTGTTCCATTGATCTCTGTTTCTGTTTTTGTGCCAGTACCATATTGTCTTGATTACTATAGCTTTGTAGTATAGTCTGAAGTGAGGGAGTCTGATTCCTCCAGCTCCGTTTTTTTCCCTCAAGACTGCTTTGGCTATTCGGGGTCTTTTGTGTCTCCATACAAATTTTAAGATTTCTTGTTCTAGTTCTGTGAAAAATGCCATTGGTAATTTGATAGGGATTGCACTGAATCTGTAGATTGCTTTGGGTAGTATAGTCATTTTTGCAATATTGATTCTTCCAATCCAAGAACATGGTATATCTCTCCGTCTGTTTGTATCATCTTTAATTTCTTTCATCAGTGTCTTACAGTTTTCCACATACAGGTCTTTTGTCTCCCTAGGTAGGCTTATTCCTAGGTATTTTATTCTTTTTCTTGCAATGGTAAATGGGAGTGTTTCCTTAATTTCTCTTTCAGATTTTTCATCATTAGTGTATAGGAATGCAAGAGATTTCTGTGCATTAATTTTGTATCCTGCAACGTTACCAAATTCATTGATTAGCTCTAGTAGTTTTCTGGTGGCACCTTTAGGATTCTCTATGTATAGTATCATGTCATCTGCAAACGGTGACAGTTTTACTTCTTCTTTTCCAATTTGTATTCCTTTTCTTTCTTTTTCTTCTCTGATTGCCGTGGCTAGGACTTCCAAAACTATGTTGGATAATAGTGGTGAAAGTGGACATCCTTGTCTTGTTCTTGATCTCAGAGGAAATGCATTCAGCTTTTCACCATTGAGAAGGAAGTTTGCTGTGGTTTGTCATATATGGCCTTTATTATGTTGAGGTAGGTTCCCTCTATGTCCACTGTCTGGAGAGTTTTTATCATAAATGGGGTGTTGAATTTTGTCAAAAGCTTTTTCTGCATCTATTGAGATGATCATATGGTTTTTCTTCTTCAATTTGTTAATATGGTGTATCACATTGATTGATTTGTGTATATTGAAGAATCTTGCATCCCTGGGATAAATCCCACTTGATCATGGTGTATGATCCTTTTAATGTGTTGTTGGATTCTGTTTGCAAGTATTTTGTTGAGAATTTTTGCTTCTATATTCATGAGTGATATTGGTCTGTAATTTTCTTTTTTTGTAGTATCTTTGTCTGGTTTTGGTATCAGGGTGATGGTGGCCTCACAGAATGAGTTTGGGAGTGTTCCTTCCTCTGCAATTTTTTGGAAGAGTTTGAGAAGGATGGGTGTTAGCTCTTCTCTAAACGTTTGATAGAATTCACCTGTGAAGCCATCCGGTCCTGGACTTTTGTTTGTTGGAAGATTTTTAATCACAGTTTCAATTTCATTACTTGTGATTGGTCTGTTCATATTTTCCATTTCTTCCTGGTTCAGTCTCAGAAGGTTATACCTTTCTAAGAATTTGTCCATTTCTTCCAGGTTGTCCATTTTATTGGCATAGAGTTGCTTGTAGCAGTCTCTTAGGATGCTTTTTATTTCTGCAGTGTCTGTTGTAACTTCTCCTTTTTCATTTCTAATTTTACTGATTTGAGTCCTCTCCCTGTTTTTCTTGATGAGTCCGGCTAATGCTTTATCAATTTTGTTTATCTTCTCAAAGAACCAGCTTTTAGTCTTATTGATCTTTGCTACTGTTCTCTTTGCTTCTATTTCATTGATTTCTGCTCTGATCTTTATGATTTCTTTCCTTCTACTAACTTTGGGTTTTGTTTGTTCTTCTTTCTCTAGTTCCTTTAGGTGTAAGGTTAAATTGTTTGAGATGTTTGTTGTTTCTTGAGGTAGGATTGTATTGCTATAAACTTCTCTCTTAGAACTGCTTTTGCTGCGTCCCATAGGTTTTGGATCGTTGTGTTTTCATTGTCATCGTCTCTAGATATTTTTTGACTTCCTCTTTGATTTCTTCAGTGATCTCTTGGTTATTTAGTAACGTATTGTTTAGCCTCCATGTGTTTGTGTTTTTTAGGTTTTTTTCCCTGTAATTGATTTCTAATCTCATAGCGTTGTGGTCAGAAAAGATGCTTGAAATGATTTCAATTTTCTTAAATTTACTGACACTTACTTGATTTGTGACCCAAGATGTGATCTATCCTGGAGAATGTTCCATGTGCACTTGAGAAGAAAATGTAGTCTGCTGTTTTTGGATGGAATGTCCTATAAATATCAATTAAATCTATCTGGTCTATTGTGCCATTTAAAGCTTGTGTTTCCTTATTAGTTTTCTGTTTGGATGATCTGTCCATTGGTGTGAGGTGTTAAAGTCCCCCACTATTATTGTGTTACTGTTGATTTGCTCTTTTAGAGCTGTTAGCAGTTGCCTTATGTATTGAGGTGCTCCTATGTTCGGTGCATATATATTTATAATTGTTATATCTTCTTCTTGGATTGATCCCTTGATCATAATGTAGTGTCCTTCCTTGTCTCTTGTAACATTCTTTATTTTAAAGTCTATTTTATCTGATATGAGTATTGCTACTCCAGCTTTCTTTTGATTTCCATTTGCATGGAATATCTTCTTCCATCCCCTCACTTTCAGTCTGTATGTGTCCCTAAATCTGAAGTGCGTGTCTTGTAGACAGCATATATATGGGTCTTGTTTTTGTATCCATTCAGCGAGCCTGTGTCTTTTGGTTGGAGCATTTAATCCATTCACGTTTAAGGTAACTATCGATATGTATGTTCCTGTTACCATTTTCTTAATTATTTTGGATTTGTTTTTGTAGGTCCTTTTCTTCTCTTGTGTTTTCCACTTAGAGAAGTTCCTTTAGCATTTGTTGTAGAGCTGGTTTGGTGGTGATGAATTCTCTTAGCTTTTGCTTGTCTGTAAAGCTTTTGATTTCTCCATAGAATCTGAATGAGATCCTTGCCGGGTAGAGTAATCTTGGTTGTAGGTTCTTGCCTTTCATCACTTTAAATATGTCATGCCACTCCCTTCTGGCTTGTAGAGTTTCTGCCGAGAAATCAGCTGTTAACCTTATGGGAGTTCCCTTGTATGTTATTTGTTGTTTTTCCCTTGCTGCTTTCAATAATTTTTGTGTTTAATTTTTGATAATTTGATTACTATGTGTCTTGGCGTGTTTCTCCTTGGGTTTATCCTGTATGGGACTCACTGCACTTCCAGGACTTGGGGGGCTATTTCCTTTCCCATGTTAGGGAAGTTTTCGACTATCATCTCTTCAAATATTTTCTCGGGTCCTTTCTCTCTCTTCTCCTTCTGGGACCCCTATAATGCGAACGCTGTTGCATTCAATGTTGTCCCAGAGGTCTCTTAGGCTGTCTTCATTTCTTTTCATTCTTTTTTCTTTATTCTGTTCCGCAGCAGTGAATTCCACCATTCTGTCTTCCAGGTCACTTATCCGTTCATCTGCCTCAGTTATTCTGCTATTGATTCTTTCTAGTGTATTTTTCATTTCAGTTACTGTATTTCATCTCTGTTTGTTCTTTAATTCTTCTAGGTCTTTGTTAAACATTTCTTGCATCTTCTCGATCTTTGCCTCCATTCTTTTTCTGAGGTCCTGGATCATCTTCATTAGCATCATTCTGAATTCTTTTTCTGGAAGGTTGCCTATCTCCAGTTCATTTAGTTGTTTTTCTGGGGTTTTATCTTGTTCCTACATCTGGTACATAGCCCTCTGCCTTTTCATCTCGTCTGTCTTCCTGTGAATGTGGTTTTAGTTCCACAGGCTGCAGGATTGTAGTTCTTCTTGCTTCTGCTGTCTGCCCTCTGGTAGATGAGGCTATCTAAGAGGCTTGTGCAAGTTTCCTGAAGGGAGGGACTGGTGGTGGGTAGAGCTGGGTGTTGCTCTGGTGGGCAGAGCTCAGTAAAACTTTAATCTGCTTGTCTACTGATGGGTGGGGCTGGGTTCCCTCCCTGTTGATTGTTTGGCCTAAGGCGACCCAACACTGGAGCCTACCCAAGCTCTTTGGTGGGGCTAATGGCGGACTCTGGGAGGGCTCTCGCCAAGGAGCACTCCCCAGAACTTCTGCTGCCAGTATCCTTGTCCTCACAGTGAGACACAGCCACCCCCCACCTCTACAGGAGACCCTCCAACGCTAGCAGGTAGGTCTGGTTCAGTCTCCCCTGGGGTCACTGCTCCTTCCCCTGGGTCCCGATGCACACACTCCTTTGTGTGTGCCCTCCAAGAGTGGAGTCTCTGTTTCCCCCAGTCCTGTCGAAGTCCTGCAGTCAAATCCCGCTAGCTTTCAAAGTGTGATTCTCTAGGAATTCCTCCTCCTGTTGCCAGACCCCCAGGTTGGGAAGCCTGACGTGGGGCCAGAACCTTCACTCCAGTGGGTGGACTTCTGTGGTGTAAGTGTTCTCCAGTTTGTGAGTCACCCACCCAGCAGTTATGGGATTTGATTTTATTGTGATTGCGCCCCTCCTACCGCCTCATTGTGGCTTCTCCTTTGTCTTTGGATGTGGGGTATCTTTTTTGGTGAATTCCAGTGTCTTCCTGTTGATGACTGTTCAGCAGTTAGTTGTGATTCTGGTGCTCTCGCAAGAGGGAGTGAGGGCACGTCCTTCTACTCCGCCATCTTGAACCAATCTCTGAACTCCTGTTGAAGGCAGAGACTAGGAGGACTTTTAACAGCACTAATCTAGCAAAGGAACTTAGAAGGGCAAAGTGACAGTGATGAAAATAGCTCACTGTTCAACTGAGGAGTTTTCTTAACATAATTGCAAATGAGAATTTTCATGAAAAGAAGCAATCACTGAAGTCGATTCTCATTCTGCTCACCAAAATAACACTTTCAACTTCTATTCCAGAACTGTCCACAATGAAAATAAATATTCCAAATACGTGGGATATTTAACTATAACACATATATGAATATACTAAAAACAAGTACATTCTGGAATAAATTCTTTAGATAATTAATGGACTATGTTGTAGGCATGAACTCAAAGACAAAGATACAGATATGAAAAAAAAGTGTCAGCTTCTGTGAAATGAAAGCCTCAAAAACCACTGATTCTATTTTTATATATAAAGTTATACTATATCTTTTGAAGAAGATATTACCAATTCTAGACAAAATCAGAAACAGTAACAAATAAGAATTCTTTTCAATCTAAAATATGGAATACAGAATCAACCTAAAACATACAATGGGGCCCCACAAATAACCTCAACTGATATTAAGGCTAAGCAAACAGATCTGAGTTTCTGTCCTGAGATGAACAAGGAGGATGGTCTGCTGGAGCAAAGAAAGCAAAACATGGAAAGGAAGAAAAATCCAAATAATAATGATGATAGAACAATACAAATAGAAGAGCACCTGACACATGTAGGTATGCACCCTAAAAGAGTCTCCTTGGTTCAGAAGTAAAGTAGTTACCTTGAACTAAGTGCTTTCTTTACATCATCTACTTCAATTCTAACAGCAACCCTATGAGGTGGGTGCCATTATCTTCCTGTCTTACAGATCCTCATCTGAGCCTTAGAAAAACTAAGGCACTTGACCATGATCACACAGCTAATACCAACGGGTCAGAATTCTTACTCAGGAAAATCTCAAACAAGAGGCCATACTTCTAACCACCATGTGAAGCTATCTCTGACCTTGTTGTATAAAAGAAGGTTGTAACCCTCCCCACTTCCAGCCACATGCAGACTAAAGAATCGGTAAGCATCCCACTACACGACAGATAACACAAATGTGTCAGCATTTTCTGACACACACTGAGTTTATAAAAGAGAAGTCCAAAAGGGAAGGCCAGAAACACCAGCACTGAAGCACTGGGCTATAATGGGGGTGGAGGGTCGGGGGAGTCCCATATTGCAAAGAAATTCTAGTTAGACTAAATACCTGAATGTACAAAGTTAAACTGTAAAACGTTCAGAATAGAACATGGAGCATATTCATCAAACAAGAGGGAAAAGGTCTAACGAAAGTTTAAGGAAAAGACTGATGAACCCAACTACATTTTAAAGTTTTTAAGTCTATGTGATAAGACATTGTAAAAAATAAAAAACTATAAACAAAAATATATTTGCAAAATATATAATGTACAAAAGATTAGTATTCAGAATTTATAAAGATTTCCTACAAATCAAGTAGAAAAATACAAACAGCTCACTGAAAAAGAACAAAATATATATAAATAGGTAATTCAAAGAGAAAATCAGAATGACCACAGACATAAGAAAACATGTTCACTCACTGAAATCAGGTTAATGTAAGTAATAATTATTATTTCATATATTCTAGCTTACAAAAAAAATTGAATATACTGAGAATGTGACACATTCTGAGGTCTGGAATGTAAACTGGTATAACCATCTCAAAGACCATCTCAAAGACCAATTTGGCAGAACGTGGTAAATTAGAAACTGTGTATGGCTTCTGACCGGGAAATTACACCTCTAGATATCCTCCTAAACACTGTCATTAGCACAGAAGGAAACACGGACAAGGGGGTTCTGTAAATCCTCCTTTGTAACACAGACAGCTATGAACAACCTGATCGTCCCTAGACAGGAGCAGAGACAAGGGACAGAGGAATACTACACAACAGTTCAAACACACCAACGACTCTCTCCGGTCCTCAGGTCAGTAGTTATCTCTGGAGGCCGAAAGGGAGAAGGAACTATAACTACTAAGTCCTTGAATTTTCTGAGCCTCATTCAACTGGAAGAGACGGAGGTAATAATAATAATACATCCCTTGTTGATTTGGGAATTAAACGGAGGAACAGATTGGCTGTGCACCTAAACCACTGCTCGGCGTGTAATATGTCAGAGGTGTGGCCGCGACAGTCACTCATACAGGAGATGGGCCGGGAGGAGCGCGTGACCCCCCAAAGCGCTACCCCCACGACAGAGGACCCCCCAGGATGCCAACTGTGGTAGAACCATGAGTCTCCTAGCCAGAGCTCTTCAGGACAAGAGTTCCCTACAATTTTCCAGTGATAATTCTCAAGGAATGGAAAGGAAGAAAAGGGAAGGAACTGTCCAGAAGGGAGGACAAAATAAAAACCATCACCACAGGTCAGATTTCCAAAGCTGGGACACCAACCAGTTCAAAGGTAAAGCTCACTTCACAGTAATGTTTTTACGCTATATTAAAAATGTAAATATTCAGTAACACGGGAATAACAATCTATAATAAACGTTTCAAAAAGAAATGAAAACTAATTTAGTAATCAAAAAAGACTCAGAACAGACCTTAAGCCTAGGGGGTAGAACATTTTTATCTCCAGTTAAATCATCACCATCATCACCCCCTCCTCCTCTTCTTCTCCCTAACTCTAGGCAATGGGGGAAGAATAACGAACAAAACTGTCTCTGTTCTCACGGAACTTAGAATTGAACAGGAGGAGATCACAACAATGACAGATGGTGATACAAGAACTAAGTAAGGCAGAGGGACCAAAAGTCACTGGGGGATGTAAGTGGAAGGGGGACTTGAACAAAACCTGAGCCGTAGGGAGGGAACGTTCCCAGCAGAGGGAACAAGAGCAAGACCCCAAGCAGAAGCCTGTTGGGCACATCTGAGCAACAGCGAGACCACTGCGGCTAGAGCAGAATGAGACGGGAAAATACAGCATTAGACCTTCTCAGAAAACAGCATCGTGCTGGGCTTTGGAGGCTGAGGTCCACTCTGAGTAACAGCAAAGCCACCTGAGAGCCTGAACAGAAAACTGTATTATTAACTTAAGGTTTAGAAGTGTATCTCTGCATGGGAAACAGACTGTGAGGGGGGCAAAGGTAGCAATGGGAGGGAAAAAAAAAAAAAGGCAAGAGGTTACTGGAGCAACCCAGGTGAGAGAGGAGGCCCGCCTGGACCGGGCCCGCAGCAGGCAGCGGGGACGCCGAGGACGGGCGGGACGGTGAAGACGCCTGGAGGGCACAGCTGCCAGGTTCTGCTGCCGCGGCCTGATGGAACGGGAGGTCTGCGAGCCGGAACGGGGGTAAGGCTGGGGCGCGAGGAGCGAGCCAAGCGGAGGGCCAGCTGGTGCTGGAGGTGCTGGAGCTGGCGCTCAGGCGGGGAGGCCGCAGGGGATGCAGGTGTGCGCGGAGTGGGGAGTCAGCACTGGGGCCGGACACGTCCCTTCAGGGCAGTGACCACACCTGCAGATATAAACTGGGCCGTGCCGGCACCTGAAGCCCTGAGAAGGAAAGAGCTCCTGTGGAGCAGAAGGGGTGTCACAGCCAGACCTGGGCGCTCCTCCCCGCGGCAAAGGAGAGTTGACCAGACCCGGAGGCCAAGTGCAGATGGAGTCGGGCGGCAGGGGTGGGTGGGGTGGGAGGTCGGAGGGGCGCGAGGTGGTGACGGATCCGGCGGTTTGAAGGTCACTGGTTTGGGTGAAGTCGAGGGTTGAGCAACTTAGGGTGAAAAGCAATGACAAAGTTCTAAAATTTAACTTTCATCTTTAAAATCAGACAACTTAAATTGATAGCAAAGTACAGCTGTACTTCATGGTTTTCTTCTTTTATAGGTGGCTGGTCACATCAACCAAATTACCAAACCGGCAAAATAATCATATAATTACTGATTGTCTTAACAACGCAGAATCGGTCGGCAGAGTTAAACAACATTTGGTACACACACACACGCGCGCGCAGTTCTAATGATGACTTTTACAATGAGTGATTCCCCTGAAAATGCCATTTACTAGGCATCCAATACGCTACCTCTCCCCCAAATCACATAGAAGATTCTAAAAGGTAACACCAGGAAACAAAACCACCTGTTTTTTTTTTAATGCTAATCATCATTTTTTAACATTAATTTCCTTACTGTGATGTTTATATAAATAACATAAATTGAAAAAAATACATACCATATCACTAAAACAAATCAAATCAATTAGAAGCAAGTTTTAAGTAGTCAGATAACCTTAACTATTTACAACTAACAATAAAGCTAATTTCTGCAAAGCTCATGACTTAGTTTTGAACTTCTAAAGTTCATACTCTGGTTTTTGGAAAAGGTTTTGTTTAAGTTCATTTACTGCTAAAAAGAAAAAACATACCCCTAAAGTTCATTCTGAGAATCTTCTCAATGCAGAAATAAATAAAATCATTAAAGTAAAATTAATTTAGCATTTTTATAGTTATATTGAAAACTAGGGACATAAAGCAAAACTCCAAACTAGTTAAACATTTAAAGACCTTAGAAACAAACCTATCTATGTGCAAGCCTCCTTCTGATACTATAAAGTCTGGTGGTGGAGAGTTTAATAGATTTGAGCCTGATCTAAGAAAAAAAGACTGTCCACACGCTTACAAAATATGGTAATTACTAAATGTAAAAGGAAAGAGATAGAAGCTCTCAGCTGTAACTCAAGCTAAGATAGCTACAATTTTAAAAACAGGTGCTCCCTTGATCTTTTAGCTACTTTTCAAGTACATAAAAACGAAGAAAGAAATGAGCCAATAAAATACATTCACTTATGGATATAAAATCAGAAGACCAAAATGACTAAGTAGAAAAAAATTTTTTTTAAATGCAGGATAAAACATCACTATGCATTTGTACAAACTGAAAAGATTAAAACAAATATCCCAACAGAAAAAGGGATACTTCACCTAAAAAGTGTAATGGCCAGAGAATTCATGAAAGATGCTCCACCTGAACCATGAACAAGGAAATGTGAAGTTTGAAACCGATGACTTTTCAGCTGTCAGACTGAAAAAAGATTGGTTCCCAATATACAGCATTAGGTAAAGGGTCATACCCACAACCACGGGGGTATGAACTGCAACAGCCTTTTAAGGTAAGAATTTGGCAAAGTCTATCAAAATGTTCTGTGTGTACAGCCCTTTGATGTAAATTCTGCTTTTGGAAATCTGTTTTATAGAAATACAACTACAGAAAGAGAGGTCTGCAAAATGTTCACAGGAACATTACTGAAACACTGCATTGCAGAGCGTGAACAGTATGACTAGTACACGGAATATTAATCACAAAGCTGTCAAAAATTAAGAGAATTTTATACAGGTGTTATAAAGGTGTCTATAGCTTCCTTTTGAGTAAAAATAAGTCCGTTACTACTCACCTAAAAAGTCGTACTTAATTTTAATTCTTCAACAGCCACTATCCCAAGGAGGTTCTGCTCCTGGGGCCAGTCAGACACTGAACCGTCAACACAAATGTAACCACAGAAGGTTCTAACTAGAGATCACAGCTCCAGGTGAAAAGCAGCGGCATTTTTCCGGAAAGAATCTATTATTTCTTACGATGTGCTGTCAAGTCATTAGTCTCTGCAATGAGCTACACGTTTTAGAAATTCCTTAATTCCTAGAGTAAAATCACGCTAGGCCCCTGTCTTCTTGCAGAGACCCCACAGCAACTCTGAAACACTCGTGGCGCAGGAGAGGAGGAGAGAAGACGGCACAGGGGAAGCGGCCACCAGGACACCAGCCCTCCCACGAACCACCCCCCCGCGGTTCCCGTGACCCAGCAACACCAGCAACATGTGCCAGTACCTACGTGAGCGCGCCGTCTACAGTCGATGTCTTAAGTGTGCTGTGTCAGCTCCGGCCCACACTAATCTGCCCGCTAGATCTCAGGATAATGGTCCCATACTTAATTACAGGTCTTTTCTGAATTAAAGAAATAAGGAGGGCTTCCCTGGTGGCGCAGTGGTTGAGAATCTGCCTGCCAATGCAGGGGACAAGGGTTTGAGCCCTGGCCCGGGAAGATCCCACGTGCCGCGGAGCAGCTAAGCCCATGCACCACAACTACTGAGGCTGTGCTCTAGAGCCCGCGTGCCACAACTACTGAGCCCGCGCGCCTAGAGCCCGTGCTCCGCAACAAGAGAAGCCACCGCCATGAGAAGCCCGCGCACCGCAACGAAGAGTAGCCCCCGCTCGCCGCAACTAGAGAAAGCCCGCGCGCAGCAACGAAGACCCAACGCAGCCAAAAATAAGTAAAATAAATAAATTAATTAAATAAATTTATTTAAAAAAGAGATGTTTGTACATGTTTAAAAAAAAAAAGTAGAGGATAGAGTCCAACGTTAAAATACTTACAACGCCAAGGAAGAAGAGCCAAATGGAGTCACCCAAGGGAAACCAGGGAAGGTGGAAATGCACAAATACCATTACAAAGAAAAAGCGGGGGGCAAATAAATTCTTCTGTGGTCCCACAATGGGCAACTGGTTTTGGCAGTTAGGAAACCAAGGCTACCTCGAGAAAAGCAGTTTAGCAGGCTAGGAGGACCGGAAGCAAGAAGGCAGGGATGAGATGAGTTACAAGGCGGCAGATCACAGAAGAGAAAGCTCAGCACGAGACACCTTCGCTCCAAACCTTCCCCCTGGGCTGGACAGCAATATGCTCTTCTCCGCTACTGGACTTGGATGGCCTCCAGCTCTCCGTATGCTCGACCTCAGGGAGTTTGGTTCTCAAGCTTTCTGTCCTAGGTCCTTTCTCTCTGAGGCTTGCCCAGCCTTGGCTACCTTCCACCCACACCCTTCTCCCCCATCCCCTTCCTCTTAGCTGTCTATGTAGGAAACTTCTACCTGGACATTCATAAGCACCTCAAACTCAATACATCTCAAAGACAACTTTTTATTTCCCCACCCAAATCTAATCTACCACTTGTATTTTTTTTTAACTCTGGCTAAGGGTACCACCACCTACCTAGTAGCCAAGTACAAACCTGGGATGATCCTGGACGACTTTTTCTCTTAAACAATCTCCTTGCCACTCTCCAAGTCCCAACTGTACCTCCTCAAGTTTCATCCTCTCCTTCCACGTGAACTGTGGCCTTGATCCCACAGACACACCTGCCATAAACCCTGTCAGCCTCCTGCCTCCAGGCCCGCTCTCCCCTTGCCCCGTAGACCCTGCCACCAGCGAGGCCAGGCGCGCTCAACTGCAAACTTCATCCCCTTCTTTCATCTGCAACGTTCTCACCTTGGCTTACAAGGCCCGTTAAGAAACCAGCCCTGTTAACACCTGCAGCTCCACAGCCAGCAGCTGGCACCTTGGCCCAGACAGGCCAGCGGGCACACTCGTACGTCCAGACACACACAGACACACACTAGGCCATGCTGCAAAAACAAAGGAACCCAAGAGCTCAGTGGCCACAACTCCAAAGTTTCATTTCTCTCTCATGATCACTCTGTTCCAGCCTTCTTCATCAGCCCCAGCCTGGGACACACTAATTCATGGAGAAGGGAAGAGCAGTAACAGAAGCATGGATTTGGGACCTAAAGCCGCTGCTCAGAGTGGCATGTCACTGGCCAAAGCAAGCCACGTGGTCAAGCCTGGTGCCAAGAAGGCAAGGCCCTACGATCCCCTTTCAGGGAGGAGGAGAAAGTAATGAGGAACAAGCCAGCCTGCAGGTCACCAATGCACCTGCATGTTCACGGGCGCAAAAATGGATTCAACCAGATTGAATACTTTTAAATAAGTTTTCCACCTTTTCTACAGATTCCTCAGGACTCAGAGTAAACATTTCCTAAAATGAACTCAGCGAAGCTTTGCTAACCTGCCCTCTAGGAAAGGTGCGGTGCCCACATGCTCCCCTGGCCCCCCCGTGCTCCCCCGGCCTCCACACCTGTTTACTGTGCCCCGCCCATGTGCTCCCCTGGCCCCCACGTGCTCCCCCCGGCCTCCACACCTGTTTACTGTGCCCCGCCCACGTGCTCCCCCGGCCCCCAGGTGCTCCCCCGGCCTCCACACCTGTTTACTGTGCATTCCTACGTGCTCCCCTGGCCCCCAGGTGCTCCCCCGGCCTCCACACCTGTTTACTGTGCCCCACCCAGGTGCTCCCCCGGCCCCCAGGTGCTCCCCTGGCGCCTCCAAACCAGCACACAGGTGTCTCCCTTGATCGCCGCCCCGCAGGTATCAGATGAACACGTATTTGCTGCACTAGTAACGCTCTTTGCCAGGAACACCCTCCCCTGATCCACAGGGAAAATTCCCCATCATCTCAAGACCCATCTCAACAGTCTATGAAGAGGCCCCTGCCCCTCAGCATCCCAACGGAGCACTCCCCACACTACTGCCATGCCTTTCAGTCTACCTGCCACACTAGAATGGGAGCTGCTTGAGAAAAGGATCAGGTGTCCGCTAAGCTTTGCGTGCTCAGCACTTACGCAGCGACTGGCACGCAGCAGGTGACCACTGAGTGAGCGCCCATGGACATGCGGCGGCAGAGAGGGTCACAGGTACCGCGTGGGAGGGCCAGGGTTCTACCTCAGGCCCAGGCGCTGTCGGCACTGCGGGCTACAGCTTAAGCTTTCTTCTTAGGGCACAATGGGGCCACTATGCAGAGTCTTGTTTCCCTCCCTCCCTCAGATAGAGCAATTCAGCTGTCTTTTGTGTAGGCCCAGTCCCTATAAACAAAGCCTAAAACATAGAGGCACTCAATAAATATTAGTCTGAATGAATGAACACTGCATTAGCCTACGACAAACCCAAGAGAAGTGTTTAAATGCCATAGTTTTAACAGGGCTAAGCCACTAAAAAAAGAAACAAAAACAAATATGCCACAGAAGCAATTTCTCACAGCACTCAGGCCCTGAAGTAAGTGCATAACCATTTCCAAAATTTTTGCTCACAAGTTCATAGAAGCAAACAAGAATTATCATTGTACTTAATGTAAAATCTGTACTGCTTCTCAAGAATCAAGCTGTTGATACCAATCACATGCATTTGTAATTACATACTAAAGATGAAATGTCTAAAAATGTCATTACACCAATAAAATGGAAACATTGCTGAAGCACTGGAAATTTGTTCAGAAGCTGTGCAAACCACAAACAAGTAATATTTAATAGTTTAGGTGCCACTCAGTAAAAAAAAATTAATGATAACTTTAAAGTTAAATTATATTTTGTGCTAGAATATGAACCACAAGAATCTAAAGGCAAATGCAACATCAAACTGATACAAATAAGGAAAATATGATGGGTGACAACTTGAAGTTACATGCATCTAATCACCCTGTAACTAGTACTAGTTTAGTGAGTACACTTAGTTTGCTGTCATCACAAATTGGGTATCCTAACGCGTGGTTCCCATAATCAAATACTCAGCCTTTGGCTCATAAAAGAAAAGTACACTTAACTTCCCACCGAGAAACTTCCTCCACGCTTTACTATTTCTTTCAAGAAGAGAAAACGTAGGCTCATGACAGAGAAGTAAGTGTGTATGATCTCGAAGGTCCACTATACTGTTCTCCAAAACGGCTGTTTTTGTCTGAAATTCTCCCTTCCAGTTCGGCAACAGCAAATATTTACTCAGTAGATGTTAGTTAGAATCGTCAGTAACCAACAAGGAATTAGCTCTAGAAGACTCTGTTGAAACTCCAATGTTACCTGGGGGGAAATTACTAGGTAATATGTAAACAACACTTCATGAAGTTAAATTAACTGAGCCCCGGCAGTGACGAGAACAAACAAGTTTTGCTTGTCATTTCATTTGAGGCACAGACCAGGAAAGGGCCGGGGCCACAGCCGGGATCCAGAGTAGAGTGTAGAAGAAAGGCAGTGAAGGAGGCTCATCAAGAGGAAAGGGGACGAAGTAAACCGGTGTGGGCAGACGGCAGGACTCCAATCACCGCCCTGCTGCCATTAGAGGGTCTGAACTCAGCAGTGCCCAGAACCTCAGGGAGGTAGGGCCTACCTTTCCTTCCCTCGGGCACAGGAAAGCTATCAGCGAAGCTACCAAATTCTTGGTTACTGTGCAAGATACAAGGTATCCAACAGTCTGCATACAGTTAGAAAATAAAACATGGCTGCACCGCGTTGACTACAGAACACAGAATCACCTGTCTCAAAGATAAAAGATATAATAGGGCTTTAAAAAGTCAAGATGAAAATCCACACGCTCATGTATATGTAAGATGTGCACACGTATGCACATAAGGCTTCACTGTATCATGCCTGTGGTTCTTCCTTAAAATTAAGCTCTAAACTGTTCTG
Source organism: Balaenoptera musculus (assembly GCF_009873245.2). Lineage (NCBI taxonomy): Eukaryota > Metazoa > Chordata > Mammalia > Artiodactyla > Balaenopteridae > Balaenoptera > Balaenoptera musculus. The sequence continues at coordinate 2,122,633 of NC_045796.1, forward strand.
TTTCTAAATTGCAGTGATCTTCACTCTCCAAATTCTCATCGTGGTTACGGGAAGGCTCTAGAGCCAGACTACCTGGGTTCCGATCACTGCTCCCAGCTTACCAGTTCTATACCCTTGAGCAAGTCATTTGATCTTCCTGTGCCTTGGTTTCTTCACCCAAAATGAGACTAGCAAAAGTACCCACCTCATAGGATTGCTATAAAAACTAAAAGAGATAATACATGCAAAGCATTTACACTAATGTCATGTGTATAGACACTATACATTCACGAAATGTTAAGTATTATAACTGTTATCAGAATAACCTACGAAGCTTTTAAAAACTGGATTCCTGACAGACCTGGCTGATTAGATAATCTAAATAACATGATTAATAACATAACATGATTCAGTACTGGTTAAAATGCAAATAATTAATAACCAAATGCAACTAAATATACATGTATACTTCAAGCGCTTCCAAATATTCTAAAATAAGCACATAATTTCCATAATAGAAAAAAAGCAAATGCATTAACTCCTTGATGTCTAACAACATTTTCAAGAATATACTTCAAAAGTAAACCATAAAAGAACATCATAAATGTTTTTTAGTGCTTTTCCAGATTTACTGGTCTTAATTTTACCGTCCTCGATATTCCCAAAATAACAATTTCATGAAGGTAATAAAAAATTATTTTTAAAAACTGAAATCAACAAGTTTGGCACAAAAACACCTTAACTGTACTATGAACTCAACAAGGTCACCTTTGCCAAACTAGAATTAAACACGCATTTCAAAATATCCGAGGTCCTAAGTATGAAAACACTGTCTGTCTATGGCGCTCCGGCCAGGCTCCTCCTCTGAATAAGCAGAGCTCAGCTCATCTACAAAGGAATCAGTCACAAAGTCACTTATTCAGCAATTCCGATTTCTTATCTGTATTTTATTACTCTGGTAAATTAAAACAAGATGTCTATTAATAAACATGTCTCACTAAGTGGTTAAAAACAGTGCACCATCAAAATAATTTAGTAATACTATCAGTAGAAAGGAAATGGTCACCAAAGTTTCAAAATGAACTTACACCTAGCCATGAATGAAGAACACAATATATCTGCTGCAAAAGAAGTTGCCACTGAGTAGCTAAATTAATCTTAAGTGTTGCTAATCTTTAACATAAATTCAATATTCTAATATTTTGTTTTTACCATATGCATTTTAAAAAGTAGTATGTTCACCTATTATTTATAAGCATTAAAATTTCGTATCATGCATGGCGAGTTTTAAAATATAAATACTACCTGTACTGTCTCTCTCTCAGGAGATATATTAAAGCTAAGGGAAAATACTAACTGTTTTTTGGTTAAAAACAGTAGGAAAAAAACATCTTTATGGGATTCCCTGGTGCCGCAGTGGTTGAGAATCCACCTGCCAATGCAGGGGACATGGGTTCAAGCTCTGGTCTGGGAAGATCCCACACGCCGCAGAGCAACTAAGCCCGTGTGCCACAACTACTGAGCCTGCACTCTAGAGCCTGCGAGCCACAACTACTGAGCCCGCGAGCCACAACTACTGAAGCCCGTACGCCTAGAGCCCGTGCTCTGCAACAAGAGAAGCCACTGCAATGAGAAGCCCACGCACTGCAACGAAGAGTAGTCCCCGCTCGCCGCAACTAGAGAAAGCCCACGCGCAGCAACGAAGACCCAATGCAGCCAAATATAAATAAATAAAATTTAAAAACAACAACAACAACAAAAATCCTTACACAGTCAGTGGTTGGCATAATGCAGAGCTGATGTTTGGGAAGGAGAGACTGGAAAGGACAAGCGACTGAAGACATGAGCCCACATCAACAACACACCCACCAACCACGCTACTTGGAAGATTAGACACCACTGTTGCGGCCCAGGAGGGAGTGGCCCAGGTCACAGCCTGAGTGAATCAGAGTAATAAAACTTCACAGTCACTGCTTTAGCTAGGTTATAGCCAGTACCCTTCAACAGCAAAAATGTAAATGCTTGCATCCTATTACTGATGACTAAAAATTAAAATAGGTATTTATAAACAAAAATTAAGCAAATATATATGTAAAATAAATTAATATTATGTTAAAATCTACCTTTCTATCATAATAAGTCTTACGTTCACACTTTAAATGTTACATATGTTAATTTTATAGCCCTAGTTGGAAAATACCATGAATACAGACTTTAATATCCACCTGAGAATGTATTTTAAAAATCAGCCCAAACCAAAACTCTTAAAACCAATCACTAAGTATTCTAGGGTAGCAGCTCACAAACTGTAATCCAGGAATCCCTGGGGTCCCCCCTCAGACCCTCTCAGGTCAACTGTGAGGTCAAAACTCTTTTCCTACGAACACTTAGGCAGTATCAGCCTCTCTCACCACGTTGGCATTTATACTGACGGTAAAAAGTAATGGCAGGTAAAGCTGATAGCGCGTTACCGCAAATCGAGGCAGCAGCAGCAAACTGTCCTAATGGTCCATGTATTTTTCACTGCTCTGCATTCACACCTAAAATAAAGGCCAGTTTCACTTGGACTCTTGAGTATATTTGTTCAATATCCTATTTGCCAAAATACGAAGTGCACATAAAGAACTACTTATCAGAGTCCGATGGCTCTCTCAAGAAAAAGCACGTGTGCGACTGCGTAAACGCTGTGAACTAAGCCGCTGTTTTCACGGAACACCATTTCCACCTGGAAGGGCTGCTGACAAACTACAGTTATTCGGGTGTGGATGTTGGGCCTTTTCTCAGAAACAGACGAAGCAAGAGCCCGTTCCTTCAAGTGCTGCCGTGGCAGGGCTGCCGGCAATAAAATCTGAGCTTTGACATAAAACTAGGCGTTTTGAAAATGTGTCTCCACCACTGAGCTTGAGAGCTTCCCAATACTTAAGAGTTTTCTAGTCAGTGATGATATTAACAATGTGATAGTTTTACATTGTTTAAAGAAATTTATCAACGTGTGGAAAATCCACACAGCTCAGTGAACCAATATTTTCCAAATGGTCAATGCATGATGGCACAAAACCACGCATGGGTACAAGATCCATTCAAAGTGCAAAACAGACAAATGGATCTTAATGTAACAGAATATGAAAAATATTTAAAACGATCTTCCAAAGGAGAATTGTGTACCAGAAATGAAAATAAAATACTTAGGTTCAAACTAGAAATCTTCATATAACTGATTCTTACTTTTATTACCAATGTCTCTTAAAACTAATCACCCCAATAATCCCCCCCAAATACTTGCCAACAAAAAAATTCATTAAAATGAAAAATCTAATGTAACATAACCTAAGAACTCATTAAGGAGCTCATGTAAAATCATGGTATGTTGTAAACTTCTGTAAAACCACGGTAGATTTTACAAGCATTTCTCTACAAGTCTGAAGCACTCAGAAATTTATTCAGATAATAATATCAATACCTACCTAAAAATAATGTATTTGAAAGACACCTTCCCAGGGTATACATTTTATACCAAGTATGTATACAGGAAGAGTCATGCATTTTAAGAATACAGTGGTTTTTAAACATTTGATTGTATCCAACGGTGACTGTATTGCTGCTCGCATTTCATTTTCTCTACTCAACATATGGAACTAGACCAGATTCAGAGCAAAAGGGGGGAAAACTGGCAACCTCCAGCCTCAGTACCAAAAGCTGATAACAGCAGCACAAAAAGAAATTATAAGGTAGAAATTTTGTTAGTTCTCCTGCAAAAATCAGGAAATATAAAGTATAATAAGTAAGTCACCGTGGAAAGTACCACTATTAGCAAACAAGGGTAAAGAGAAGGTACATTCTTTAAAGGAACAAATGGTTTAAATTTGCCAATACCAAAGTCTGATTTTTCTTTAACAGAACATGTGTGAAATCAAGCAACAGAGAACTGTAAGCTATGATTCGGAATAAGACACACCAGCTAGACTGCTCTTAACCAATAAAATACCCAAACGATAGTAACAAATGAGCATTTTTTTCTTGGGTCCTATTTTTGAGGGTCAAACTCTCTTCTACTCTGAATAACAGTGAAACTCTCAGGGGGAGTTTTAGGAAGCTGGGCGAGACTTCTCCTTCAGAAGCACCTGTCCCACTGTTTGTACTGCCCGATGGTAGCAGAGCCAGACTCCACAGTGAAATGTCCTCTTCCAGCTTGCTCCGTCCAACCGAAATGGAAAATGGCTTTCTTTAAAAACACAAAGAAGTGAATGATCCTGTCCAGCGTGCCGAGATCAAATGGGCACAAACAGCACTAGTAAAGTCAGGGAAGTCCAAAACCTCAGGAATGGAAAACACAAACAATTTAAGCAAGTTCATCTTGTTCACGCTGAGAGTGAACCCCCCCCATGCCTGTCATCCTGGTGTGATCTGTCTTCACAACAGTGCTCCATAAGGTCAACCCAACTGTAACGCAGTGACCGCCCTGAGAAAGCAAAGCGTGCTGTGTGTATCCAACCTAGAAACACGACAACGCAAACAACAGCGACAAAAGTTCACACCTTATTTTCTGTAAGCTACACAACTTAGTTTTTCCTTAACATTAAACTTCTTTTGAGTGAAAACAGAGAAATTTTGGCTATTTTCCAGTCACAGTAAACTATTCAATCTCGGTTCCTGTAAATAATTTCATTCATGACACAATTGTAAAACTGCAAGTATAAAATTCAAATTATCCTTATCTTTTGGGATCAACTGATACTGGGAAAATACTTCCCTGGCTTCCACGTGAACTACTGCTACTTGTCTATGTACTTACGTTAACTTTATGAAGGACACTCACTTCCTGGATTAAATGTATTATGGCTCTGGTCAATCACCTATGCCAAAATGATAAGTGAGCTTTTATATTTTTATTGTTGTAGAACAAAATCTCAACCAGATGACCTGAGACAGACCAGCCAATACGCCCCCCACCAGCCCTCAGCCTGCTTTATTTAGACCCCGTCCATGACCCCAAATATAAGGAAAAGCTCCAGCTCGTGCACAGCTCCCGCATAAAGACGGTCCACCCTGACAACACGCCCACACCTACCGTCCCCTCGTACCTGCGGGACGCTGACCGGAAGCCACCGCTGGACTCGCAGGGCCTGCCAGCCTGTCAGCGCCGGCCGACGACTGGGGCGCGCCCAGAGCTGGTCAGTGGGTCTGTGGGGTGTGGCTCACTGCTTAGCACCTAACTTACAAATGTAAGTACAGGTCCAACAAAATTTATCTCCGTCCTAGGCATCGTCAAGGTGAAGGAGCGTATCCGAAATATAATCAGCCAGAAAACTAACAGCAACAGCAACATTCTGAACAAAAATCAACAGACTCTACCTAACCTGAAAATAATTTTCAATTAAGAGGTCAGTTTACTGTTCCATAAATATTACTCATATATACATTTTTATGTATAATAAAGGAAAGCAAGCTAATATCAAAATAACTGCTATATTATTTATTAGCATTTTCTGATATTACACCCAGTTCAAGTCTGGTAAAACTGTTTATAAACAAATTAATCTACGCCACCAGAATAATAACCAACCACTAATAATAATGCTTTATACACTACAACTGCTCAATTAAATCCTTAATGACATAACCTTAAACCTTGTTCTCTTAAACACCCCACCAACTTGGTACCATATCCGGATCTTCTGCAAATCAAATTTTTTCATGAATATGAAAGAACCACTTTTGCTATTCTACTATTAACCACAATCAAAAATTGATAGTTCTAGAAAAGCCTACACTTACAACACTTACATTCCATTAAGTCTATAAATTGCATAAAGTAAAATTATTTTTCATTGGCAGGAGCACAGCAAAGTGAAGCTAGTCAAGATGCCGCTTCAGTTACAAGGTAAGGAAGCCATGTGAGACAGAGCCTTGACCTCATACCCACAAGCACACACCCACAAACATAAACTGTAACCAATTATTACAGGAAAAAAAAGTAAAGATTTTTTAAAAGGAGCAGAGATGCCTATAAATACTAAAAACACATCACTGGCAACTGCCTATCTCATTATACATTAGTCACCAGAAATACGGACCTTCTAAAGTACCAACGTTTAATAATACAACTGTTGTTTTCAAAATAGTTTCAAATATAGTTAAGTTGTATGATTAAAGCACAGTCACAACCTAAGCATTAGTCTGAAATATAGATTTAGCTCTAAGTTATGCAATTACTGCTACTTCATCTGAAGACTGCCTACTCCACCTCTGCTGACAAACTGGAAGTTATTTTTTACACACACCTCTGGGTAATATGAATCACCACATTACTTCTCAAGATTAATCAGAATACTAAAATATAACATATTTACCTTTAATAAAGAATAGATGGGTATCCACACAAATTCTACGTTACTTTTTTCCCATCAATGCAAAAAGAAGGCAATGAATTCAATAAGTAATAAAACAAATGACTTTAAGAAGTGTCTCATGAAGTGAAGTGGTCAACTACCTAGCATGGTTTTTGCATTTAGGTGTAAACTTTATGCAAAAGAATAAGACTTGAAAAGATAAATCTTTAAGATCCTAAAAGACAATTTCGCTAAGTTTAACAAATGCATGTATCTTGTTTTGTCAAGAATAAAGGTACACACGAAGGAAGCCATATTCAGTATTCTTTCCACAAAGTATTTACTGAGCACCTACCATGTGACAGCCATAAAACTGTTTAAAACAATAAAACTCTAAGCTCCTGCTTTCATGCAATCAGAGAGGGATTCAGACAAACCAACGGCTATAATAACAAAATTGGGATAAGTTAAACAACAGAACACCAAAAAACAACACGGAGACCTTTGGGTAACTAGAGAAGCCCTCTTCTGAGGAGGTAATGAGATTAGGAACAAGAACTCTGCCATAATAAATAATCAGAAATCCCTAAAGGAAATAAAGACTTAACATCAAAAATAAGAAGAGGACAGACAGGACTAAAAAGCTCTCAGAAGCATTTATTATGAGCTATAGTTTCCCATAGTAATCAAGATATTAATTCAGCTTAACATCAATCTCCTGGTGAGAAAACATCAACTTTAAGTTTAGATCATCAACTCTCATTTTAAATTCCAAAAGGATCTGGGATCCAGAGTGAGGAAGGGGTTGAAAAATACACAATGATAAAATATAACTTGCTTTTTCTTTGGAAGCCCTCTTACACACAAAGGTGAATATGAAGCAAATTTAACCAAGTTGATTTTAAAACATACTCTAATGTTCTTTAAAAGTGAATGTAACCCGAAAAGCCAAGTTTATCATCTTCCTAAACATAGACACCCCAGATCAGTGGTTATCCAAGGCTGCCTGAAACCAACCACAGATGATCTATAGTTATATAATTTGATAACTGATATTGATCACTGTAATCCCCAAAAAAGCAATCAAAAGAAAACAAACCACAACTAAGCTCTCATATATGTACATAAAAAAGATTATCCAAATATATAAATATAAGGCTTAAATCATATTCCTACAAATCAAATTCTGCAGTAAATTTGCTCAACATTTACTGACCATAATAAAGGCCAATATAATGCTTACATTCTTATAGAAAACTAAGAACAATGACTTGTGATAGACAAATAGAGTAAAAATTCATTATTTCTCAGATGGCAAAAAACTGCAGACAACAAATTTTAAATAAAGTAAATCGAAACTGTTGGCCTTAAAATAGTGATTTAGAGAATTATTAACTTTAGTTTTTACCTACATCATAATGAAAAATACATGCTAAATGTGAAGCTTAAACTTCCAAGACCACAATAAACTTAATAGTATGCAAAGGTTCTCCGGAAAACAAAAAGTAAAGTGTGAACTAGGTATTAGATAACATAAGAGCTAAGAAAATAACATACAGGTATTTTAAAAAAACAACTTATTTCATTATGAAGAGCTTTCTAACATAATCCCGGAGAATCATTTCTAAAAATTGAAATGTTCAGATATAAGTGGGGAGGAGAAACTACTAAATGAAATATATAATCATTTCCCAGAAATGTCCTTTAACTTTTGCTCAACACGTGTGCACAGCAACTTTTCACCCACAGAATAACTAGGAAAAGAGTAGCTCTCCAAATGAGAGGCCAGTTTTACTTTAATAACTACTCGTACATCTAAAAAAATAGAGAAAAAGTTTCAATCGAGTGCTTAAAAATAGAATTAATAAAATCAATTAACTCTAATCTGTTTTTAATTCAGGATTTTTAAAAATGCCAATGCAATTTAAAATCCCAAAGAGTAAACTGAATTACCTATTACTAAACTGAAAAAATATTCCTTTTCACGACCAGACTTGGGAAATCTCAGAAAAAAAAAAAAAATTATAAATAGGTCCATTCAAACAGAAAAAAACAACTATCTACCACAATAATATTTTACATCCGAATTTTTAAAGCCAGAGATAAGAAAAATGAACTCATTATTCTGAAAGACAACATAATCCTGAAGGCCAAATTACTGCAGTCACCTTTCAAAAGACGTGCTAATAAGCCTATGAATGAACACCTACCTACATATTATCAATTTGCTTACTAGCACCTAACTCATAAAATCATTAGAGAAGGTGAGCTGTGAATCAGGAGTAAGTCAGTATCGGTGTGCAAACTGGCAACCTGAACCTAATAATTCATATCAGTATTCAACTAAGGAGTAAGATAAATGGCTCTGCCCAGGAAGACAGAAGAAATGGACCTTTCCCACCACAGGCAAAATCAAGACGCTGAAAAGGTGAAGGTCAAGTTTACTCAGAAATATAAACTGGGGTTTAATGATAGGGATTAAATTTCATGAGAATGTTCAAATTTGCCAAACAGGATTGCTGCCCAAAAGCTGGCATTTTAGTAAATAATACTAACTTTGAACTACCAACTACAACAAATCAGAAACAGATGCTATTAAAATAATTTCCTAAGAGGACGTAAATCCTCTGTAAGGTGTATTTCGTGTGGCTAAAGTCTGTGCAACTACAGCCTGAGAAGCAAGCACAGCTCTGAGCGCTCGTTGGGATGAATCGGTTTTCAGGGTCCCTCCCTGGCCCTCACCTCCACTCCCATCCCCCACCTCTCCCAGACCGGCGGATGGGGACGAAACCTATTTTTTTTTTTTTTTTTTAAGCTGTTGGGAACTCTTTCAGCAGCTTTGCTATAAACAACTACCATTGTCCCAGGCCGAGAGCAAGAAAGATTTCCTCCTTTTCCAGGAGCACGCCCAGGACCGGCCACCACCGCCTCCCCCCGCCCAGCCCCTCCCCCAGCCCCCCTCCCCCTCCCTCGATCTTCCCCCCCCCACCGTCCGGGCCCCCTCCCCCAGCCCAGGTCCTCTGCCCCACCCCCTCCCTCGATCTTCCCCCCCCTCCCGCGGTCCGGGCCCCCTCCCCCAGCCCAGGTCCCCTCCCCCTCCCCAGCCTGGGTCACCGCGGACGCGCGCACGGCCGGCGCGGGGAGGGGCGCCCTCCCGTCCACCTGAGCGCAGGCAGCGAATGGGAGGAAACCTTCTTTCCACGGGAGTTCAATTCCGGGCCGCGTTATCAGCAGAGCCGCACAATTGGAACAACTTTCCCGATATTTACTTTACGCTCCCGGCCGCCAACCCCCAAGTTCCAAAACCACCACGGCCGCCGCGGTCACATGCTCGCGCGTCCCGGTGACAAAGGTCCGCGGGCCCAGGCCGAGCGCCGCGACCCCGGCTACGGGCGGGGAGACCCGCGAACGACGTCCCCGCCACGCCCGCCTCCCCCGCCCCCCGCCGGGGCACAGGTGACCGCGCTCCGCCCGCGCCCGGCGCGGCCACCCCGGGTCCGGGGGCGCGGCCGGCGCGGGAGGGGGTCCCGGGGGGCGGAAGGGCGTCGCCGGGGAGGGGGGGACCCCGGGCGGCCGCGTACCTCGGTGGGCTGGCTTATCTCGAACAGGTCCAGCCGGTTGGCGTTCCAGTGCTGGATGATGTCGGCCAGCTTCCGCCGCTCCTCGTCGCGGCCGCCCGCCGACATCCTCCGGCCGCGCTCGCCCGCCCGCCCGGGCCGCCGCGGGGTCGGGGCCGGGTCGGGGTCGGGCGGGGGGCCACGCGCCTAGGTCTGCGGGCCCGGCTCGGGGCTCGGCCGCCTCGGCCCCGCCGGCCGGCGCCCCGCGCTCCCGGTTCCCGGCTCCGCGCGCCCGGTTCCGCGCTCCCGGCTCCGCGGCCGCGTCCGGCCGCCTCAGCTCTCGAGCTCTCGGGCTCCGCGGGCTCCTCAGCCGCCTCCGCCGGCCCCGCTCCCCGCCGCAGCCGCCTGCCCGCCCCGCGTCAGCCCGCCGGCCGGTGTGCGCCCCGAGCGCCCGCCCGCACGCGCCGCCGCCCCGCCCGCCGTGCGCGCCCCCGCGCCCGCGCGCCCGCGCCCGCACCTCCGGCCTCCGCTAGGTGATGCTGCGCCGGCCTGCGCGCCGCGCCGCCCGCCGGGCGGGGCTGGGTTCCGACGCTCGGTATCGGGTCCGACTCGTGAGCCAGGTTCGGACCGTATCGGGTTCGAACGGGCGGTACCGGGTCAGGCGGGCGGGCGGCCGGGTTCGGACGGGACCGGGTTCGGACGAGCGGTACCAGGTCCGACCGGTGGGCGTGGTTCGGATGGGCGGTACCGGTCCGACTGGTGGGCCAGGTTCGGACGGTGGGTTCAGACGGGCGGGCTGGGTTCGTATGGTACCGTGTGGGGACGGGCGGTATCGGATCCAGCTAGTGGGCGGAGTTCGGACGGGCGCTGCCGGGTCAGACGAGCGGGCCCGGTTCGGCTGGGTGCACTGGGCCGTGGAGGCCGCAGGGCTGGGACTCGCAGAGCCCCTCTGGGCGCTGATCGCACGGGGCCCCGCAGCGCCCCGTTCCCGTGCGGGTTCCAGGGTGACTCCCGTCTGCTGGGCCTTCCTCCCGAGGGGGGGCGCGTCTGTCGTGGCGCTGCGGGTCCCCCCGCCCCGGGGCTGGACCCCCACGTCGGTGTTGGTCCCACGGTGTCCGGTCGGAGCGGCCGCCTGGCTGCGTGTGGTTCAGAAAACACGTCTTCTCGCAGCACCAGGTTGCAGCCGTAGGTGACGGGGTCCCTCGAGGTGCCCCCGGGCGCGGGGAGATGCTGCCTTTCCACGGCGCTAGAGCCTCCGAGTGTCCCGGTGCCTCTGCAGACCTAACATTCATTTCAGCAGCAAGTTTCGTGCATTTTAGGAGTATTTATTTCATTAGGTGTTTTCTCTTTAATTGCCTCTCCCCCCCCCCGCCCCCCGCCAAAAAAAAAAAAAATTTGGCTGCAGAACACCTGCCAGCAGACATTTCCCCCGTGCAGTGCTGGGCCAGGTGAAGTCAGTCTCCTGCGTTATCTGTGATGTGTTACAACAAAAACCTTCATCTCTGAAATACCACAGCTAAGTGATGAGAACAGTGAGCTGCATTTGACAAAGCCTCTTTATTTTTGTCGTTGTCTTTTCCAGTGTGAGATGATTTTTCCCTCCACCAATTGGATTTCTTCTCTTCTGGGAAAGACGAGAATTCTACCATCCCTGCTGGGTTCTGTCTTCAGCTCTGTTTTCTGCGGCACTAGTACAGTTCAGCTTCATAAGGAGGCTTTTCAGCAGAGAAGCCTGCGGGGTTGAACCAGTGCCATGGGGGAATGAATTCTTCAATAGATCTCTAGCCTCCTTTCTCAAAATTAAAATGTGGTGACTTGCAGAAAAGCATATGTATATAAACGACACATCCATGTTCTGACATTCTGTTCCTTTATGCTTTTTAGTTCCTGTGCTTCTTTATAGACTCAAGTTGTTTTTTGTTTTGGGATTTTGTTTGTTTGTTGTGGTGAACACCACGGTGTCCATACAGCTCAGAACTGTCCAGCTAAGTTCCACACATGCCATGTGGGTCATCAGCTATAGTGTCAGCTGAATTCTAACAGTAAGAACTTTATTCCTGACTATGCTATTAGCAAGAATGACTTGGCTCTTAGAGCAAAAAATTAGTCTGCAAAGCTGGCAATTAGTTTGCTGGTGTCTGAAGTAAGTACATGTAGAAAATTCAGTATTGCTAGAAAATAAATATGGGCCCCGTGCAGTGTTGTTTTTGTAATAAACATGTAGCATACATGAAATGCCTACAGTTTGATGCAGGACACGTAGAAGGCTCTAAATAAATGTTAGTGTTTTTCTGACTCATTAAAAATCCCCATTGGTATTATGTGTGAGTGGCGTATGAGTATACAATTCATAGTAGGTCCCAACCAACATTAGTTTCTTGACAAAGGTTTAAAAGCAAGGTGAGACCCATAGAATACGTATGATTATTAAATCATGAAGACTCTTAGAGCTGCTATATTTAGGCCATGAAAACCTTCAAACTAACAAATTCTTCTACTAATTGTAAGAAATATACTGAGCCATACGTTAATTTTGTAAGTACACATGCTATCCATCTTCTATTCTCATGGCACTGCTGAGTTCTGATACATTTCAGAAATCATATTTAAGTGCTATTCAAGAGATGCTGTATAAAAATTAAGTCACATGGGATTTTTTTATTAAACCTGCTGTGTACACAGAGGAACTAAGGTGTAGGGTGAGAGACCAACCGAAGGTAAACAAAGCTTCATTGGGTGAGGTTTAAATCAGATTTTTTAATCTGAGTACCCATTTTAAAAATTTATTTTGCAGTGTATATATTTACCTTTTGGTTTTCTTTTTTTAAGTATTATTTTATTTTTAGCTACACTATTAAGAGCTCCTATTTAAATCAGCACTGATCTACAAATAGTTCTAAATATCTCTAAAACTTAAATCTACTTAAAACCTTGCAGTGTCATGTAATGGGGATAAATATATAAGAACAAATAAATAATGAAAACTTTTAAGTTCTGGTTAAGCTTTGAACATTTAAAAATATTTTTTGAAACATTATGAAAACCAGCTTCTGAGACCAACCAAATGGAATAAACTTATTCCTGCTGCAGTTTTCACAGGCTCTGGAAAATAGAAAATGCCAGGGAAAAGATCAGGAGCTTAATCCATCTCAGAAGAAAAAAATGCTACAAATATATTAACAATATTTAACTATATTAGCTATATTTAATGACCTATAGGTCATTTTCTAGCCGCCAATAGATTTAATATTTCAGTAAATTAACCAAATTTTAAAATATTTCATCCTGTAATTGTACAAAGCATCTTATAAGTTTTTATTAGCTATATCAATTCAGAGGATGGTCTTTAAACAAAAATTAAAGGGATATAATAAAGGTTCAAATCGAAGAATTTCTAGGGTAGACTACTTTCCTCAGTAGCCTAAGCAAGTGAAAGTTAATTTAGTTAGCTAATCTAGAAAGTTAAATAACCAAACTCTTCCTTTGCCTAACCCATGACTAAAAAGGTCAGTGTGGCTAATTTAGTTAAAAAAAAAAAAAAGAAATTCCAGAGGATAAAGTCTCAAGAAATAAGTAGGGTATGTGCTACCTTATTGGATAAATGGAGAAATGTATCTTTAAACTCTTCATTATATTCCAATGTTCCTGATATTTAGTTAAATTTTAGGTTACCTAATAGAATTCTCAGGAAACAAGATTTCAGAGAAAGAAGAGATATAAAAAAATCCCTTAAAATAGGAAATTAATCTTGTTTAAAAAAATAAATATTACTAATGCAGAAAGACTTCTGTGGTTAAATGTGTTCTCTAGCATTCTATAACCTAAGATAATGCTGAAAAAAAAAGCCAAATCTAAACAGTTGAATAAGATATTTGCACTGAATACAAAGAAAATAGCCCATGTGTGTGTGTCTGTATGTGTGTGTCCATGTGTGTTGCGTGTGTCCCTGTGTTAAATGTGTGTGTGTGTGTGTTAGAGGGAGAATTACAGCCCGTGAACATTGCTCACTCCCCTTGCAATGTGTTGGAAAGCTGCTTCATGAACCTTGTTTTCGTCCGCAGTCCCTGGGGTCTGGACCCATCTCTTGATTTTTGACTCTGTCTCCGCTCCCGGTGCTGAGTGTCGCACAGAGCTTTGCGTGCAGCGGGTGTCACACACATCACCCCAGCTGGGTGAGCATGGCGTGCCGAGGGGCCACTAGCGCACGGCGTGCACAGCTGCTGGCAGCTCCCGGTGGGCGGCTGCTCAAGTGAGGGGTCTCCACAAGGGCAGTTCCTCAGCGTGGAGGCCTTGGGAGTTTTCCATCAGCCTTTCTCTTTTCTCGACAATAGTCCCCAAAACTGGGGCTAGACGAGGAAAGTGCCTCCCTCATTCCTGAAATTGAGGTCTCGAGCTCCTGAGCAGCCTTTATAGGACTCTATCAACTGGCTGTCACTGATGAAACAAAAGGAAAAAAATGTAGGCATCATTATGGAAACCAGGTTCTAAGATGAACTAAATGTAATAAACCTGACTCCCGGCCCAATTTTCACAGACTCCGGAAAATAGAAAGTATCAGGAAAAAGATCAGGAACTTAATAGACCTAAGAAGACAAATGGTACAAATATATCAACTATTATTCTCTGTGTCTCATGCCCTTTCTTGCTAGAAAACGGGTATTTATATATATATACAATACTTGTAATACATTATATTATTTATATAAATATAAGCATATAAATTTTATATAATTGTGTGATACATCATATATGCTGAGGTATAGCATATACATAATCTTTTCCTGGAAACATTTTTAAATGCAAAATCCCATTAAATTGTACTTAAACAAATAAAAACATACCAAATGAAGGGAACATGTACTATTAAATGCTTTACCAGCAGTAAAAAGAGAAACCAGAGAAGAAAGTGTTGACAAGTGTCTTGTCCGTGGGAAACCCAGGAGTGGGACATCCCCAGACTTCCCCCAAGCCGAATCTCTTCTTCATCCACCAGCATCTCCGGAAATCCGAAATACCACATTTCAGGTGTTTGCTTTTGGAAATGCAGTGCAACTTACGCGTTTTTGAAAGTGCTGCTGACGTTTGCAGCAATTCCATGCGAAGTGAAAAGCTTGGGTAAGGCTCCTGTCATGATGGTGTTGTAAGTCTGTGCTCTGAGGCTCCCGTGCCACACACATATACCTGCTCTAAATATACACGAGTGACAGACGAAAAAGAAGGAGAAAATGTAAGTTTAGAGGGCTCTTGAAACAACGTGACCATCTCTGAGGATCGGTGTCCAGACACAAGTGCACAGTGGTGAGAGGGGCCGGAGGGGCCATCCTGACAAACCCAGGGGCCCAAAGCAGGTGGACGCTGCCAGAAGCTGGGCTCCTGTCGGGTCGTGGGCACCAAAGTGCTCACGGGGAGGAGAGAAAACCTTGATACAGCCTCTGGCCTGGAGCTGAGCTGAGCCCTGCAGTGGCTACACCTGGGATGCCTCCGGTCAAGATAACACGACTCGCTCCGGGAGCAGGGCCCCCAGTGGACCAGGTCAAGGCCTTCGTTAGCCAGAGGCGGGGATGAGCAAAGGGGCACAGCGAGAGAGACCGTGGGAGAGAGTCCCCCACCTAGGTTGAGCTGACAAACCCAAAATGCCAATACCCACGTGTAAAGCGAATGCTAAAGGACCGTCAAAAGCAGCAATCTAAAGATGAACTCACTCCAGACAAAATAAAAGTAATAGAACAGTCTAGAAAAAGCTTTAAATGTTTAGGGACCTTAAGGGAATATATGATGGAATAAATCCATAAAAAGGGATCAGAAATTGTGAAATAAAGAACTCACAGATATAAAACAAGAATGTATTTTTAAAGAACCAATTAGAAATCCTAGAAATGATCCATTTAGGGGTTAACATAAAAAACACAATAGAAGGAAGAAAAGTGCTGAGAAACACCTCTGGAAAGTAGAATGGAAAGAAAAATTTTTAAAAATAAGAGTCTGTAAGAGACAAGAACAATAGTCTGGGAGAGGTCAGTCTCATCTCATCAGAATTCCAGGGAAACAGAGGGAACGGCAGAGAAGCATAATTAAAGCAATAAAAGCTGGGAATTTTCCAGAATGTGAGAAACAGGAGTCTTCAGATTAAAAGTGCTTTCAAACATGGAGCAGGATGAATGAGACTAAATCCACACCTGGACACAAAGTAGGGAAACTATAGGGTAGAAGGTCAAAGTGGAAATGTTACAAGTTACCTGGGAATGGACTGAATAGGGGGGTGGAAAAGAGTAGTATGAAAGAGTGGACCCAGAAAATAGGTCCCTGGTTTTGGGGGAGCAAACCATATCTGAGAACACTTCTAGCCACTTGCTCACTTCTCTGTATTCTAAATGCCCTATTTCAGTCGAACCATTTCCACATTTTGGCGTGCGTGGGTGAGTGATCTTCAGCAATACCACAAAGATGTAGGTGAGCGCACACGGTACAAGACACAGGCAACCTCTGTCATTAGAGCTGTGTGGTCGGATCAGAATTTCCTGGGGAGTATTTTTTACAACTTCCTTATTACAGAAGCATCTCAGTGATACATGCAGGCATAATAAGAAGCCCCTCCTCCGTCCGCACTCATCACCCAGCTCCAGCAGTTACCACAAGCCTGCTTCATGGACCAGCTGCCCTCTTCCCTCATCCCCGGATTACTTTAAAACAAAAACCAGACATTGTGTTGTTTCATTAGTGTTTCAGATGTATCTTCAGAATACTAGGACTATTAAAATATATATTCCCCTACTATTATTATACCTTGAAAACAATAAGTCATCAACTATCAACTCAGTGTTCACATTTCAGAGGACTTTTTAAACCTATGTGTTTCCTCAGCCCAATCCCAGACACAGGACCAGCATGCGGAGTGAGTCCAGGAGCCTGTATATCTGAAGTCTCCCTAAGTGATTCTGAGAGTCAGGGCTGATAATTGCTGGCTCAGATGACTGTTTAGGTCCTTTCTGACCTTGAGACTATGACTTTTCCAATGTCACACATCTGCGGTCACACCTCTCCTTTCTCCTGGGTGAGGCTGGTTCCATTATATCACTGAACTAGCATGGAAGTCAACTTTATGCATGCGATCAGAGGTGTTAGAATGAGAAAGCAGCTTTGGGGAAGGAGTCAAATTCCCCAGTGTGAGATCCATCCCTTACACGAATTGTAGGACAGTGATCGGGGTCCTTGTAGCTCTCGGAGGCTCAGTTTCCTCAAGCAAAAAAACAAACTTCTTGATGGCAATGACCTGAATAACACACCTAACGGAGCCTGTAACAAGGTTTAAGTTAAAGTAAGGCACGTGAGTGTATTCTCCAAGTGTCCATGGGTATAGGAATGTCTTCAGTTTAGATTTGAATATTGGCACTGCAGGGGATAAAAAGGTACATGAGAAAAAGGAAAGTCCAGAAAAGCTTTTTTTTTTTTTTTTTTAATAGACTTGAATGGGAGTAAAACAGTACAGAAGTATTCATGCTTATGTATGTGGAAAAAAAGAAAAATCATTAAATTTTAACTTTGTGTGCATATTTTAATTATTAAAAGACACTGCATTAGAACTTGTATTTGCTCAGAATGTCGCAGTAAGCCTTGGGAGGATTTCAAGCCATAGAATTAAAGAATTAAAATTATCTGACTGTATTCCTGTTTGGGCTATGTGCTACAATTGTTTTCATTGCAACACTGAATTTGGTCTGTTACATACTGTAAAATTTTAAACTTCTAGATGTAGGGGAAAACAAGTGCTCCTCTCTCCTCTCCTAAATTACTAAGCCACCTTTCCAGCTGTTTTCCATCTGCAGGATTCACGGCGTCTTGCGGCCAGTGCCCCCCCTTCCCCTCTTCCCCCCCCACCTCCCCCCCCATCACATGGCTCCTCTGAAGGCCTGGCTTGGGGGCGTGTCACTCTGATCTTAGCGTTGTCCCTGACTCTTCCTCCTCTTTCATTTCCCATATCCTACTGGGCTCCTCATCCTAGCGGTTCTTTCTATGACTATCTCCTCCTACTGGTTTCTTTGCTGCATCCTCTCCTCGGTTCTGACTGTCCCCATCTTCCCAGCACTCCTCTGATCATGTGTCTGTTCACCCTAAAAAAACCCTAGCATCCGAGGTGACTCAGCCCAGTTCACTTTTGTAGCTCAGTTTCCTACTGTTCCACGTGTGAGTTCCCAGCAGATCGCCCCCCCCCCCATCTTACAGACACACCTCTGCCGCTGCCTACCAGCCTTGCTCATCCTCCTCCCTCCACCGGGAATGCCCCATCCAGACCCACCGGTTGAAATCCTAACCATCTCCCTTAGACGTTAGCTCTGTGGACTGGTTTCGATTTCCCTCTCCTAAGCGCACAGAATGTCACCTTGCACGTGTGATGTCAGCTATGGCCACTTGACTTGTTTTGGTCAATGACACGGTGTAGACGCAAAGTATGTCTCTTCTGGGTGGAAGACCCAGTGAGTGACCACCCAGCCCCGTCTTCCCTGGCTGCAGTGACTGAGTCCACGTAGGAGTGAAGGTGCCATGAAATCGATCAGCCGGTCTCAGCCCTGGCTGACCCTGCAGAGTCACTGGGCCCCACAGTGGACGTTAAGCACTGAAATTTGGGGCCAGTTATTACTAGGGCACAACGTGGCCTGTCTTCGGTACCATCAACTTCCAGACCCAGGCCCACGCCCTCACAGAAGTGCTCCCCGCTGACCACGACTGCAGGCCCCTCCTCCCGCTGGACCCGTGCAGGTGGTCTGTACCTCTGTTTGCAGTTGTAACCCGGTGTGACCACGGGCTCAGAGTCGCACAGACCCCTCTTTGAATGTCAAACTGCTGTTGGCCACTAATGCCCAATTCTCTTTCTGAAACCCAGTTTTCTTGTCTAAATAATTGACATGATGCCTCAGAATTGTGAAAAATGAATGAACTACAATCCTGCAATCATATAGATGCAGTGTTCCCTAAATGGGAAACCTTTACATTGGTATCGTTTTCTCCTCTTGGTATAGAAAACGCACTAACCTTAAAGTAATTTCAGAGAATAAGATTTTATTTTTATATCTCTGTGATGTATAGAATAATTACAAGACTGCACAGATAAATTTTTCTGCCCAATATTTTCACCAGTTTGATTTTTTTTTACCAGTTTGATTTTTTTTTAAAATAAGGCACAGATATTGATACATATTTACTTTTTAAGGTAGTTACCAAGGCAAACCATAACTATGTAAATAATTTGATTATATTATTACACAATAATATTATCTTTTAAAAATAAATTTTAGATTGAGTTTTCACAAGAAAAATCAACTTAAAAAACCAATTATCAGGGCTTCCCTGGTTGCTCAGTGGTTAAGAATTGCCTGCCAATGCAGGGGACACAGGTTCAAGCCCTGGTCCAGGAAGATCCCACATGCCGTGGAGCAACTAAGCCCGTGTGCCACAACTACTGAGCCGCGTGCCACAACTCCTGAAGCCCATGCGCCTAGAGCCCGTGCTCTGCAGCAAGAGAAGCCACTGCAATGAGAAACCCGTGCACCGCAACAAAGAGTAGCCCCCACTTGCCGCAACTAGAGAAAGCTCACGCGCAGCAACGAAGACCCAATGCAGCCAAAAATAAATAAAATTAATTTATACAAAAAACCCCAATTATCAGAAAAGATGAAAATCATAGACTGAAAAATTTTAGTTGTTCATATAATGTGTCCAGTTTCCTTTGACCTGAGTATTTATTTTGAAAAGTATGACAATTTTTGGTTTCAAGGGTTTTTTGTTTGTTTAATTCAGACTTACTTAAATATCAAGATCAAAATGAATAAATATAGAGTAACTCACATTTTAGATTAGATTGAAGCAATTTGTTGTTTAGATACAAAATTCTTTAAAATAATTATGTATTAATACTTCCCGAGACCATGACTTTTTCACTAGGCTAGCAGGAAGCCACAGCGCGGTCAGGAATATATTACTAACTAAACACTGTTACGATTAGGTACTATGTAGTTTGAGTATTTCATGGTTGTAATTCCCATGAGAAGCTTAAGATATCATTAGCATCTTTTAAAACATTAATCTCAGCAGCTAGTTATGAGAGAATTTTCTATGATTCTGCCCTTTCATTTGCACTGGGATTCCGGAAACAGACTTTTTTGGTTTAATAACAAGAGTTTTTCAAGAAGCACACAGTTTATTAATTTCCCACACAGTTATTAAATAAAGAAGACAGGATTACAGTTTGAGTTTCAATTTATAAATATAGTAAACTGGCAATAGAGTAAAAAATAAACTTCTAGAAGGCTCTGTAGCCAAGAATATATATATAACAAAATATCCAGCAGATATATACCCAATTACAAGTAAGAGTTATGTTCTACCTAAAAACTATTTGTTAAAATATAGTAAATTCATGAAGAGATGCCCATTCAAAGACAAATGCAAAAAAAATATTTTCTTTAGTTTAATAATTTGGTTTACTTGTTGCAAGGCAATTATAAGGAGTGGCAAGGCAGGGTGAATTCCTGCTTTAAAAAGGTACATTCTAAGTACTTTCAGTCTTGTACAATTTTCTACACAAATCTACACCCTCACAAGCAGCCCCTATTCTGAGGTCACGTAGACTACAGATTAATGTGAACGAATGTTAATATTTTAAGCCAGGAGTTGGCAAACTACAAACCTGTGGGCCAGATTCAGCCTGCTTTCTGTTTTTGTATGACCCACGAACTAAGAATGCTTTCACATTTTTAAATGGTTAAAAAAAAAATAAAAATGAGAGGTGACATGAAACAAAATATTAATTCAAAAACCTAGATATATGGTATTAGCTAACAAAGAGATATTAAGTTACAGAAGTAAAAGAGGATGAAAGTGTCCACTTCTCATCAGATGGGACTTGATTTCACTATACTTGCCTTGTTGAAACCAAGAAGACATCAGATTCACAGCTGTTCTTGGAGGGCAGTGATAATTAGCCCAGAGAAAGTGTTCTAGTCCAAAATGAGATTCTCAGGGTTTTCTACTGGCAAACCAGGTATCCAATATTTGGGGATATTTATAATTATAATGCATTCTGAAAGATCCAGCAACTGCTGACTACACCATTTATTGAAAAAAAAATCCTTCTACTGCTGTGCATGCTGCCACCTTTGCCATAAATCAAGTGTCCATATGTGTGAGTCTGTCTCTGAACTAGTTATGCTGTTTCTTTGGTCTTTGTATCTATTGTTACACAAAAAAACTGCCTTAAATCTGAAAAAGACTGTATATATATATATATATATATATATATATATATATATATATACACACACATATATATAATTGAATCACTGTGCTGTCCACCTGAAACTAACATGACATTGTAAATCAACTATACTTCAATTTAAAAAAACTGCCTTAGTTACTGAAACTTTATAATAAATTTTGACATCTGGTAGACTAAGTCTTTCCACTGTGTTCTTTTTATTAGAAGCCATCTTGGCTCTTCTTGAGCCTTTGTGTTCCCAAGTAAATTTTAGAATCAGCTGTCAAATACCACAAAAAAAATCCAGCTGAGATTTTTATTGGGGTGGCATTGAATTTATAGATTAATTTGAGTAAAACTGATATAATAAAAACATTTCTAATCCATGTACATGGCATACCCCTCATTTAATTAGATCATCTTTACTTTTTCACATAATGTTGTGTAGTTTTCTCTGTGTGGTTCTTGTTCATCTTTTTTTAGATTTAGTCCTAAATATTTGATATTTTTATGGTATTGTAAATGATATGTTTCCAGCTGTTTTCCAGCTGTTCTATTACTTGTACATAGAAATACATTTGATTTTTAAAATAGTGACTTGTGTTTAACAACTTTGCTAAGTTCATTTATTCATTCTAATAATTTTTGTTTTCTACATGCACAATCATATATCTGCAAATAATGGTAGCTTTGTTACTGCTTTTCCAACATTTATATTTTTATTCCACTGGCTAGAACTGATAGTTTAATGATGAATAGTGTTGGTGACACCAAACATTCTTGTTTACTTCCTAATCTCAGGTGGAAAAGTTTCAAAATTTCACTATTAAATATGTTTTTAAATTCTCTTTACCATGATGGTGACGTTTCACTTTATTCCTACCTTCAAAAAATATCTGTTATTGTAATAATGAAATATAAGTTTATCCCTAGATGCTAAGAGATTTTCTTTTCAAATCATAAATGGATTAAATTATTTCACATGGTTTTTCTTTATCAAGTCTATGATTACATAATTTTTCTTTTTAGAAAAAATAATGTTAATATGCTACTCCCAGGAATGAACCCCGAATTTTGTGACGTGTTATCCTTTTCATACTTTGCTATATTTGATTTGCTAATACTTTATTTATAAATTTTAGATCCATATGCATGAGGAAGTTTAGCCTATCACTTTAGTTTCTTATAATGTCCTTTTAGATTTTGATGTCAAACTTATGTTAGTCTCATAAAAATTACTTGGAAGTGTCCCCCTTTTTCTCTTCTTTGATCTTCCCTACCCCTCTTTAAATTTTTTTTTTTTTTTTAAACTTTGGGTTTATTTATTTATTTATGGCTGTGTTGGGTCTTCATTTCTGTGCGAGGGCTTTCTCCAGTTGCGGCAAGCGGGGGCCACTCCTCATCGCGGTGCGCGGGCCTCTCACTATCGCGGCCTCTCTCGTTGCGGAGCACAGGCTCCAGACGCGCAGGCTCAGTAGTTGTGGCTCACGGGCCCAGTTGCTCCGCGGCATGTGGGATCTTCCCAGACCAGGGCTCGAACCCATATCCCCTGCATTGGCAGGCAGGTTCTCAACCACTGCACCACCAGGGAAGCCCTTCCCTACCCCTCTTTAAACATTTGGATTTGACTTAGGCCTGGAGTTCTGTTTTGGGGTGGAGGGTGGAGGTGGGGAGTGGAGGTGGGGATGTTTTAAGTTCAGATTTATGTGCTGAGATTTATCTGTTTCACTAATCCTTTCAAAGAGCTGAGTCTCAGCTTTATTTATTAGCATCAGTCATCTAAGGGGGACATGAATTCTGGGAAACGTTGAGTATCTGGTTGAGAATACAAAGAGACTCAAATTATTGGAGTGGAAGATGGGCTTTATTGATATTTTTCAGGAAGTTCAGCAAATTTTTTAAAATACTCACTTTATTGAAATATAATTCACATACCATAAAATTCACCTTTACATGTGTGTAGTTCAGTGGGTTTTTGTATATATTCACAGAGCTGTGCGACCATCACCGCTAATATCAGAACATCCTTCCACCCCAAACCTATTGGCAGTCAGTCTTCACTTTGCCTAACCCCACAACCCTAGTAAACCACTAATCTTTCTGTTTCTACTTTCATGCCTATTTTCGACATTTCATTTAAAAGGTATCATACAATATGTGGTCTTTTGTGATGGGCTTCTTTCACTTCACTTAGCATGTTTTCAAGGGTCATCCTGTTGTAGAACAACTTTGTTTTAAAATGAAAAAAATTACCATACAAATCCTATAATATGATCAAAATGTAACCATTACTATTATAGTATTAGACTTAGTTATCCCTGCCCAGTGTGCTTCATAAGGTGCTAATATTTATAATGAATTTTATAGATTAAAACATTCTCGCCTTAGCTCATTTTGCTGAAAGGAAAAAAAAATCAAGTTGCAGGATAAGTTTGTACAAATAATATTTCTAAAATGCATTCTTAGTCAATGAAAAACATCTTCCTAAATTATTAAATGTAACTTAAAAATCGGCTAATGTATTTTGTATGATATAATTATTAAATTGAAAGCTTTAGTTAAAAATAGAGCATAACATATCTTGCTTTTCTATACAAATTAAAAATGTAAAACTTCACAGTTAATCTGAGAAGCTTTAATTTGGAAACATTTATGTCTGAGGTTTCATGAGATGTCAAGATTCTACTCAAGTCTGGAAGAAAATATTTATAACACATACATCTGGGGAGGGGAGAAAATGAGGATTACAGTGGATCACAAGGCAGTATCTTGACTGTGGTGATAGTTTCATGGGTGTGTACATATGTGAAAACTAAAAAAATTATACTATTTAAATATGTGCATCTTATCGTATGTTAATTATACCTCAATAAAGCTGGCAAAAAAGATTCTACCCTATCTGAAACCCAAATCATGTCATATATCTAGGAAATGTCATGCACTTGGTCAAAGTGGTTTCCTGTGTGGTTTTCACTTCTTGAAGTAGTTAGACTTAGGCAAAAATCTGGCCACTTTTTTCTTTATGATCCTTTTTAAGACCATTTAATTTTGGCAATTTCGCTGCTTCTCTTTTTTTAATGGGCACATATAGCACAAACGTTTTAGAAGTAAATCAGTAGTCAATATTGGGAATAAACCGTACATTTCAATTGTATAAAATCTTTCTCTGTGTCTAGAAAAGAATTATAATCTTTAAATTTAAATACAATTTTTTTTAAAAGTGTTTTCTGGTAAGAAATCCCTGCAGAAATGCATACATAATAATGACTTAGAAAATTTGTTTATAGACCAGAAAAATTTTTTCAATTGGGTTACCAAACTATCGAGAAATATAATATTATTGGCTTTACAAGAAAAAAAATTGCACGGTGTGCCCAAATTCAGGTGCCACACCATGTAGCATTAAAAACGGCCTGGTCTGAAGAGTCAAAGATTTAAGGGGACACAGGGGTCCCTGCTTTGCCTTGCTTTTCAAAGCTGGGACCAAACCCAGTAAGGATGTGCCCTGTCCCTGCTACAATTCTGATTCTCCTGCTGGTTTACTTTCTGTAATTCATGTTCTACATGTGAAAAATGCAGAATGGTAGTGCTAGGCTGTGAGGCCTGTTTAAAAGGATTGATGGTAATAGGTCTGTCATTGAAAAATCTGCATAGTCAAGGAGCTAGGTGGGAAATTCAGGAGTTTGTGGTAATAATGCCTTTTTGTAATGATGAATTGCTCTCTCGCGTGGAAGGACGCTGTCCAGCTGTCGGACAGAGATGACCTCAGGGGTCAGACCCACTGGCACTGGAATCCTGATGCTTCAACGCAAGCTCTGTGACCCTGAGCAGGTTGGATGCCTCCTCCGGTGTTTGAGTTACGAGTCTGTAATAACTGGAAGAAGATTGCCCGCAGTCGGGAGATGACTGTCCACGGGTCTCCTGTGAGCAGACGCACTGACAGCTTTCGCTACAACGATCTTTCCCAGGATGGGAGTAAGGCACGCAATCTGGGGAGATGGAGTGTCTTCCGCCATCTAATCTGCAAGGGGCAGGTTCATTCGCTGTTGTTTGCAATAGGGATAATGTCTCCCTCTGGGGCAGGGGGCAGGTCGTTTGCAACCCCTCATAAAAGACTGGGGGTTCCTAAGCGTGGAATTGGTCCACTGGGACACAAACCCAGGATGTGCTGCATCACCCGTGTGGGACTTGGGGGTCAAGGTGGGGACAGAGGTAGGCATGGAACTCATGCTGCCTGCTGTGCTGGGAGCAGTAGAGCCCTTTGTCTCTGAGCCAGGAGGCTTGTGTCTTCTGCCAGCATCCTTGGCACTGTGCCACGCTAACCTGTCAGCTTGCACAGAGGATGAAGTCTCGCACACCTGTCGAGACAGGTGCCTGTCGCTGACACCCACCTTCGGGTTATTGGGAGGATGGGAAGAGGCACCAGACCACCTTGGCAAATGCTAGTCTCTCAAAAATATGCTTCCTTCCTCTCTGACACCAAGATTTGGTTTTTTTGACTGTAAATAGTTGTCAACTCATCATTACTTTCTTTCAGTTTTCAGTTGGTACCTGTAATCATTAGATTCAAGTTCCACATCCTAATTATATCTATGGCCAAACAGCCAGATGAAAAGTAAAAGCGTTTTCTGGCGTTTTTCTCTCAGCTCAAGTCAGCTGTTCAGATGTCTCCAAGGATAGACTAAAGCTTTCATGTTCAGGTGGTACCCAAGTATCTGGCATGGGGTGCCTATTTTAAGTGTTATCCATCGAATGTACACCTTATACAGTACAGCATGTTTGTAAGAAAAAATGCAACCAAAGAATGTCCGTCGTGCATTAACTCTGTCTTGTTGTGTTTTCTTATTGTAGTTTACAGGAAATAGAAGAGTAGGCTATGAGTAGATTATAAAAAGGAAAATGAGAAATCATTCTCTCTGAGAGGTACCAGCTACTTGCTCAGGTTTGCCGCAGTGTGACATGGGACTAACTGTGGAGCGTTCTCGGGGGTAAATTCTGCTGAGAGCCTCACAAATACTGTGGCGATCTCTTCTGTTTCTAGCTCCTAACTGAAGATCGGACACACTTCTCTAACTTCTATGGCCTCATCCGTGCCTGCTGGGCCTCTGCCCGTATTGGATATTGATCCTATGCCATGCTACTACACCCACAAGAGTTACAACGTTTAGAAATTCTTACCAGAGCTTCTCGTAAAACTTTCACAA
Organism: Balaenoptera musculus; assembly: GCF_009873245.2. Taxonomy (NCBI): domain Eukaryota; kingdom Metazoa; phylum Chordata; class Mammalia; order Artiodactyla; family Balaenopteridae; genus Balaenoptera; species Balaenoptera musculus. Next base: position 2,148,950 of record NC_045796.1, read on the forward strand.
GGAAATCATGAAATATTAAACCATGTGAGTTAGCATTTCTTTGTCAAAACATTTTATTGTAACTTCTGTTTAAGGAAAGCATCCAAACCACCAAATTCTGCTTGTGTTTAGTTTCACTGAACAATGTCTTTATAAAGTGTTTCTGGAGAGTTTTCTTTCGAGACCCACTCCCAGAACATATGCCCTTGGATGTGATTTGCAGTTTGTTGGAGAAGATTTGAGTTTCCTTTTTAGTCTGTGACACATTTCCACATCCAAGTGCCTTGTTTACATTTATGATGTTTATGGCTATAGCTGGGGAATACGCAATGCTAACACAGAACATGAAGATTGCCTTCTTTGTTATCTGAGAGCAGCGGTTTAGTATGCTGTCTAGGCGAGAATAGGCCAGAAGTGCCTGACAGAGGCAGCCTGGGGTCAGCCAGACCCCTGCCCTGAGTCCAGATGCTGTGCAAACATCGCTATTTTCCCCTCACTCGGTTTCCATGCGTGTACACTCCTCCACACAGACAGTCCTGCCATGGCCACATCGTGTGGTCTCGCTGCTCCCATCCCGGCCCATGCTCCCCATCCTGGCACTAGGCCCCGTGGCATCCATGTGAGGACTGGCTGTCTTACGGATGCTTTAGAAGCAGGATTCTATTACGCTCAAGGCCTGACCTAATGAGGGTCCTTGCAAACGTATCAACAGTGGAGGACGGGATGAAGCAATTCATAATTCTGTGAATTCATACTTTCTGACTATTCTCCATCTGCCTTCCCTGGCACCTGCTCTGTGTCCCGGGAGTCTGACCTCTCCCCTGACTGTGTGTGAACACTAGGGAGCACAGGCTGGAGGCTGTGGGGAAAAAGAGAGCGCAGGGTCTCTCTTCTCCCTGCTCCCTAACTTTCTGCCATCTGGCAGGGGCTTTGTTCTTCTCGAGCCTCCACTCTTGCCAGGTGGTCCTCAGGATAGCCACCCTCTCAGGGTCCAGCATCACTGGTCCCTCCCCTCCTGTCTGGGGGCAACAGTTCCCCTGTTGCTTAGTTCTGAGATGTCTAGAAGCTTCACTCCACCCATATATATATACATATGCTTTATTGAGATATAATTCACATGCCACACGATTCACCCGTTTAAAGTACACCATTCAATGGTTTGGGCTACATTCACAGAGTCGTGCAGCTGTCACCACCATCGCATCGAGTTTAGAACATTTTCATCAGCCCAGAAGAAACCCTGCACCCACCAGCGGTCCCTGCCCCGGCCCCCGGCCCCCGGGCCTCTGGCCTTAGGTAAGCACTGATCCGCTCTCCGCCTCTGTAGATTTGCCCATGCTGGACATTTCACAGAAGAGGACTCCTCCAACTTTTCCCCCTCCCTCTGTGTTCCCATAACCCTGTATAAATAGTCCCTCCATAAAACTCTCTTCTGTTAAACCCTTTGCAGTGTGCCACCTTTTGGGCCAGGACCCCACTGGTTCAGGCCTGCTTGCCAATTTGGAGAAACTGAGTTCCCAGCTCTGGCCGTCAGAGGCGGGTGATGCCCTTAATAAAGAAGCAGAAGCAGAAGCCCTCTGGGCTGGAGTCGCTTTGATCTGCCACAAGATGCCCGCCAGGCCGGGAGATGACGACAACTGCTGCTCAGGAAAGTGGTGTGGCCACAAGCCTCCATCCCAGAGCCCCGCCTGCAGAGGCCAAGCTCAGGACCACAGAAAGGCTGGACGCTCCCCAGGTTTCCTTTGCTCCTTGAAAAGTGTGAAGACGCCCAACACCTGCCCAGCCCCTGGTCCCTGTCACTCTCCCAGGCACCTTTAGCTGCATCTTCTGACGCCCTTTAACTCTCCCCGCGTCCCCATCTCGCCAGCCCACCGCTCTCGGCACAGCAAAAGGCTGTCTCTGGTCACACAGCAAACAAACCCAAGTTTGCGGGAAGAGGCGCAAAGCTCCAAACCAGCGGTGGAGCCACGGCCTCTTGACAGGCGGGGGCATCTGTGGGTTGACAGCTTTTCTGCTGAGTGTGGAGTTAGGAGAACAGTCCGGATGAATCCCTGGGCGGATCCGGCCTCGACGGGCAGGTGGAAGAAGGGAAGTGCACAAAGGAGGATGAGGGAGAGTGAGGGAGATACAGGAAGCAGTTCGGGAAGGATCAGGGCAGGACACTCAGGGGGCCATGGTTCTTGGCGGGGGTGTGGAGGTGGGAGCTTGCTCGCAGGTTTATCAGTTTAGGAAGTCGTGGGTGACCAGCAAGGGCAGCTTCTTTAGGGAGTCAGGTTTTGTGAATTTTATTTCCCTACTAGTTGGGGGGCAGGTAATCAAATTTCAGCTTTTTGGAGTGTGAAGGGAAGTGAGGAAGTCGAAACAGGAAGTGCAATTTATCAAGAAGTTTGGTGGTAAATGCAGCAGAACAGGGAGAGCAGAGCCCACGGATTTTGAATGAGACACAGTACAATACGTTGGTGATGGCGACGGGGCAGCATCAGAGGAGAGGAAAATTTTCAGGACCAAGAGGACCGGGACGAGGAGACAGAGAAAATATGAGAAGAGCATCCGCCCTCCGTAGTTGCTGCTCTGGCGGAGCCCCTTCTGTGTTCGCTCCCAGCCGGGGTGGGTGGGTAGCAGGGGTTTCCTAACAACAACAGCAAATCTCAGTTTTGATATTTTCTCTAGTCTCTTTATCCTGATTCCTCTCTCTGTCCTGAGCTTTTCTTCACTCTCTCTAACCACTTAGCCATTATGTGTCTTAGCCCACAAGATGAGATCTGAAATCTAGTAAAGAAAAATACGGCAAGACGTGGGAGGAAGAAGAAAAACTATGAAAAGCAAATACAAAAGATTAAGGTAATTGAAGTCTGGAACCATTGAATGTGGGTACGAAGACCCCTCTCTAATTCAGTGGCTCTAAATGACATAATTGTCCAAAATTTGACTCTCCTAACAAAGGCACTGAATCACACACGTGTAAAAAGATTAAACTGTTATGTGTTTAAGAATGCAAAAAGAAGTTTCACATATTACAAACCATCTAAAATAGTTTTAAAAAGTATTAGCCCTTAAGGGAGTGAGTTTCCATTATTTTGAAAAATAGACTGTATGAAACAGTTCACTCTCGAATAACGCCGACCAAATAAAGTGTCGGTAATAAATGATCACAAAACATAACAAAATGTTCACAAAAGGGGCAGGAAGGAAGCAGCTGGCTGTTTGGGTGACAGAGCCTATGGCATCGAAGCCCTGGGGCTGCAGTGCCCGTGCCTGGAAGCCACCGTCCAGCCTTCATGAGCTGGACCCCCGGGGTTCCCTGAACTAGCCAGTGCCCCTTTTTAAAGAAAAAAACATTTTTTTAAAAGGACGACTGCTTGCCAACTTGAACAACTTTAAACTTGGTTCATTTTGTTACTAAATTAAATTTAGTTGTTTTTGGCAAGTGTATTCATTCTTAGTAGTTTTGCCTTTCAATTTTCCTCTGTAGACTAGTAGGTATAAAGAAAAATGTTTGCAGCTTGGAACCCTGCCCGGACACCAAAGGCAAGGAGCTTTCAGCGAGGGTGTTGTGACGTGAGATCCTCCCTTCTTCAAGGAGTGCTCTCTAACCCCATTCCGTAATTGTTTTCTTCTGCTCTGCTTTTTCTCACTTTTGTTTCTGGTGGGTGTATGCTCTGGTCTAGAATATGAACGGTTCAAGCCCCAGATGCACACCTCCTCGCCTCCGTCCTCAGGGCCCTTTACGTGACACTAAGCGTGCTATGGATGTCTAATTCATACCCAAAGACACGATCTGATTGACTTATAGAACGCTGGCCTGAAAATGAGGAAAGCTGGTCTATTTTGAGCTACGACGTACCATTTCCATGACCTTCGGCACACTGCTTATTGTCTCCACTTCACTAATAGCTGACTGAGAATTCTTAACTGGACCAGAAGAAGGCACCCAGTGATGTAATGAGAAGATGTTATGGTGGCAGCACTGTGGCCAGGGCAGCAGTCAGCAAGGCTCTGAGAGCTGATATGGGCTTGCCCTGCCCTCACTGGAGACCCCCGGCGTCGCTGAGAGTCACAAAGACTGTACCCCAATTCTCTGGGGTGCTAGGGCATCAGAAAGGGTTGGCCCACTTAGAAGGAGGTGCCAGGAAACAGTCAGTGTCCCACTGTCCTTCTGTGTCTGACACAGGCCTCTCTTGTTTCCTCTTTGAGGCTAAGACAGCCTCAACCCTGTCACAAAAGGAAGTTTCAAAAGAGTGAAGGTTACCATTAGAATTTGAATCACCAGGAAATGGGGCAGAACTTGATGTAGCACATTCCAAAGATGGGGAAAAAGATCTAGTTATTAATTTGAGTCATTCTCCTCAAGAACAAATTCACATGTTGAACAATTTGGACAAATGAAGGGTGAAGATTAAATAATTGTATCACAACCGCACACCCACTCAGAACCAGACTGAATAAACCCTATCATAAAGGGGGACTTTTCAGAACCACAGATAAAAGTTGAGTTCTATTTCACTTGGATGGTAAAAATCACTTAACATCTGGAAATTTCATTTAACCTCAGAAAGTTTTCCCTCTTTATCAATTAATGGGATGGTTTGATTTATTAGTCAATCCTACATTCTTCTATAACCTTTTCTTGAGAGAGAAAGCCCCACATTCGGTATTGAACGTCACAAGGCACTTGTACCTTTCCCCTGTCTCATCAGGACCCTTGGTGCCACCCGTCAGGCACTGTTCCTATTTCCATTTCAGAGACGGAAGCTCAGGCGCCCAGCGCTGGAGCTGCCCGTGGACCTGGACCCAGTGATGCGACCCCAAACTGAGGCCTGGCCTGGGGGGGGGTCAGGACACGGCGATGGTGAAGGTCATCTCTTAACCGCAGAGGCGAGGTTGTTTCTGATTTGTAAGACTGCGAGTCCTTTCTGGCTTGTCCTCTGGGAACAGCCTAGAATCTTCCCACCAAGGTTAACATCACAGAACAGCACGGCTGAGAAGAGCTCTGAGACAATTTCAGCTCACCGCTTCTTCTACTGCCAAATCAACAGCAACAGTGAATGAAATGCCATTAAAAAAGCAACAGTAGTTGTTTCCCAGCAACTTCTTCCGAGGCGGGGGCTGTCTTGAGCCCCTCTGCGTGACAGGGCGTTCTTCCTGGGGTCTCAGTCATCACTTCACACTTATAGCAACCCTTACGACTGTTTATGTGATTGTATCACCACCACATTGCAGTCTCTTGAGAAACGGAGAGCGGCCTCTAGAATTTTCTGCAGAGTCTGTGTTCTTCAGTCATTTCAGGAATTTTCCAGAATGGATGAATTAAAAGTCTTCTCTTCTGTCGTTGTCACATAACAAGAATAACACTGTTTCTCATGCAACACAGCACGGGGACCACTATTATAGAACACATTTCATTTCTCCCTTCATAACGGGGAAGCGTGCATTAACTTTAGAGTGGAACTGCCTCTTTCTGGATTCACGACCTTGGGACGCCTCCTCCTGAACGTTTTTCCACCTGCTCTGACCTCCACCACCTTTGTGTAGATGCTTCGGATCGTCGCTCTGTTCCTGCCAGCAGCCTGAAGGCGCTGCACCTCACAGGTGATAGCCGCCTGGTCCTCAAGCGTCGTAACCTCCTTGTAAAAGGGACGCAACAGCTCTGCTGTCGGGACCGAGTGAACGGACACCTATGGAGGGTAAACAGTAGACGCTTAATAAATGTCTGCCCTCCTCATTTCTCGGAGCAGAACTTTCCCACTTGATTTTTCATCTTCCCCTTCTCCCTCTACCTGGATGGTAACAACGCCTGTGAAACTTCATTCTCTTAACTGAAGAAACGAAAGAAATGCATGTGATTTCGTTTTTCAGTCCCCGGAAGGAGCATTTGGAGTGGAAGCGCGTGATGAGACGGGGCCAGAGCGGAGCTGGGGAGGAGATGCAGTCCCACGCCCTCCCTTCCCAGTGACCGGGAGGCAGGGTCCCGCAGGGCCAGGGGATGGATGCTGGGGATGGGACGGTGTTCCAGGAGGAGGGGGTGGCAGGGAGAGTGGGGACCTCCTCGTCCTTTCTGTAGTCGATCCCTGCCCCATTTATAACAGTGATGGCTGACACTTGGGAGCCGTGCCTGCTGATCAGAAACGATCCTCTGAGGCGCTTCCTGGGGGCACCTGGCCGACTGTCTCAGCCGGGGCCCAGCCGTGCGCTGGACGGTGCAGCCTGACGTCTGTGAGGGTGGACGCAGTTCTGGGCGGCGGCACAGCTGAGGTGCTGGGCGTCCTCCTGCCTGCTGTCCGGGCTCATTCCTGCCCCAGTTTGGAATTGCTCAGTCATCTCCTGATCGCGTGGGATGGGGCTCCCTGCCAGGGCCTCTGTGCCCAGCTGCGAACGCATCCTTTCTCTGTGCTGCAAGGGGAGCCGGCTGACCTCTCCGCCTGCCAGCCGTCCACGGGCCTCGGCTGCGCTTGTGAAAGAGGCAGGCTCACACCCGGACCGGCTCCAGGCTGCTGGGCAGGGATGCTGGACAAGCGCTTGGTTCTGAATATTCTACCACACTGGGCCCGTCCACGAGAATCGGCCGGCACCCTGCCTGCCTGGCCACTGATGGCATGTGTAGGAGGTGCCCGCAGGCCGTGAGGCGCAGGGCTGAGCTCGCTTAGCTGCTGCCTTTGCCCTGGCAAGACCACAAGGGCCCCTCTTCTCAGACAGGGCCCGGGGGTGCTGAGAGATGGGACCCCCTGTTCCAGGCAGGGCCCCTGCAGGAGGCCTGTCTGCTGTCCCCGCCCGTCCAGAGCAGCTGTGAGGTTTCTGAGCACCTACTACAGAGGCTTGGGCCGTCTTTGTCCCGATTTCTTCTTTTTGTCCTCAAACAGGCCACGGTTCATGACGCTCTCAGGAGAGGGGTTGGTACTGATGATCTCCAGCTCATTGGAGCTGCAGTCTCCAGTGAGAAGCATTGTCGAGATGACCAAATTCTGTCAACACGGAGTGTAGGCTTGGTGGTTTGGGGGACCAGGAGCTAAGAAGGGTCTCGGCTGGGTCCCTCTGAAAGCAGGTGGTTTATCTGAGAGGTGAGTGAGGGAGCAGGAGGGGGCACGGCAAGGGGAACAGGAGCAAGGGCTGCCAGCAGAGATGTCACCGCTGCAGGCACAGCCCTGCGTGGGACGCACCCATGGGACACGTCCAAAGCGAGACCCCCCGCCCCCCGCTCCCTCGTTCGGGGCCGTCTCTGCATGCAGGGACCCCCCCAGCTTCTGAGCGGCCCCGGCGCCGAAAAGTGGGGAGATATGGGCTGCCCCAGTGCCGTGGCTGGCGACGAGAAACGGCCAGTAGGAGTGACCTTGGCCCCAGAGGAGCGATCTGCAAGTAGTTTGCTCCAGTTGTTTGCTTCATGAGCTGTCTGAATATGGAGAAGAGTCTCTGATATAATGGTTCCGGAACCTGGAACTGTATGCGTTGTTCTGGGCATGGGGAAACCGCAGAGGGGTCCAGCTGCAGCTGCCCAGATAACCACCTGCTGGAAAAACGGAGGTCTGCCCTGGCTTCTCTAGCCCCTGTTTCTCCTCTCTACCCCCCTCCTTCCTTCCACTCTTTCCCCTTCAAAAATGCTTTTATGCATAACATATGCACACCAGCACAGCACCAGAAACTTCCACATGCCAGAGTCTGTCACTTGTCTAAATGGTAGTGATCAAACTTTCTTCAACCAGGGATCACCTCTCCCTCAATCAATCTCGCTCTCACCTATCTATGTATGTATCTATGTATCTATCTATGTATCTAGCTCTGTATCTATGTATCTATCTATCTGTGTTTTTATCTCTCTCTCTCTCTCCATCCATCTATCAGCTATCTGACTTTAGCTCTGGGAATCTTTATACTCTTGTATCCAGTAATGAGCCGCTGTCTGCCTGCTTAGCTCTGCGATGACAGTGAATCTGTGTAGGGTCGTAAATGTTTGGAGGAACAGGAATAAACCCTCTTTGCTGAGTGCGGTAGGAAATACTAAAGCTGTATGAGGGGGCCCTGCCCTGAAGGTCCTGGGACAATGAGCCTTCCATGTCCCGGGACCTTCCGGCCACAGGGCTGCTGCCCCCTAGGGTGGATGCCAGGGCTGGGGGCCGGTCCACACACGCCCGAGTGTCTTCTAGGTCACGGTGGGCGAGACAGGTTTCTCAGGGAGCTGTGAGCGGGGACACCTGCAGAGGCTGCGGTGACCACGGGTGCAGAGGGACAATTTTGCAGCGTACACGGGAAGGAACGTGCTCCGGGTGCTGAATTATAGAGTCACACGGAGGGCGTCCGCCTCCCCTGGGCTTCTGTGTAACTACAATTCACTTATCAACTGATGTTTGTTGGGCAGAGACTCTGTGTCAGGCAGGGCACGTGATGGTCGCAAAACAGCGGGTGGAACCATCTGCCCCCCAGGAACCCCCAAAATCACACGGACAAGTAGAATAGAGATGTGCAGTGAAAATACAAAGAGTTCCATGACCGAGAACGCGGGGAGTGTGTGTTGATGGGCATCAAGGACCTCGGGGTAGCATATGCTTTGGCAGTTGTCAGATACGGACGGTTTTTAAGGAGAATGAGCTAATTTAGGGGGAGGGACCAAGACGGGTGGAGGGTCTCAGAGCCCCAGGCTGCCTCAGGTGCTGGAGAAAGTCTACTAGGATCACAGTGGTCATACTTGGCATCTAATCGGACCTTTTAGAGTTTGCACTGAAAACCCAACAACAGGGCTGCTTTGAAATTCTGAGACGTCAAAAGTGAGGACTTTGGTCACATTCTTATCAAAAATTACTTTGAGTATCGTCAGAAAGGAAAGAAAGTTGTGGCCTCGGATGAGGCCATAAAACATGTATGTACAACGCTCACATGCGCTTGTTTTCAAAGGATTAAAGGAAAATATATGAAAAACACACGTTTCCTGGCTGGGCCGCACACCTGGGCAGGCCCAGGAGGGACGTGGTCCGTGGCCCTGGACTGCCCGGCGCCTTATTAAATGGGACTGTCGGGAAAAGAGGCAGATGGAGGGACAGTTTGTTTCAACAGGTTTTTGCCTTTTAGGCATGTAAATTCTGCCGTTAAATACGCATTTGCGTATCTGACCGCTCTGTGGAAAGCAGCCCTTCTGAGAACCGTGGGCATCCCGTCAGCAGATGCCTTGGGGGTCTTCTGATCTGTGTGACCCACGCCCTCTTTCCCATTGATTTTTTAAAATTCTTTCACTCCTTATGGAAATATGACATATAGAAAAGTGTACTTAAATCCTCAGCGTGGTGAATTTCACAAACCCGGCATCCCTTCATCATCAGGGCAGATCCAACCCACACCCTTGGACCCCAGGGCCTCCTTGGCCACTTCCAGGCCCTGTCACCCACCCTATCCCCACAAACACTGTGCTGGCTTCTGAAAGGTTTTTGTTTTGCTATTTTTTGTGCTTTCCATAAACAGCTTTTCATTACTTTTTAACTGTATGTTTTTCTGTTCTTTAATTTTACTGTAAAACACACTAGAGATGATATTTTACTATTGCTTAGAAGTGGAGATAAAGGCAGGATACAGTGTCAGCTAAATGCAGGATACAGTGTCAGCTAAATGCATATTCTTACCGCAAACCCCAGAGGAATCATAGTGTGAAGACTCAGCCCTAAAGCCTGTGCGCCCGAGAAGGGCAGGAAGGACCAGGTTGAAGCGACTCTGTCGTAACCAAGAGGTCAAGGTGAGATAGCGTCCTGACATCTTAATTTAAGCAGAACAAAGTCAGCATCTATCAAAACAGGCGTCTCAAGAACTCAGACCTGCACAGTTCCCAGCTCTGGTTAATGCAAGAAGGGATGTGGCCCAACCCACGTGGTAGGGCTGTGTCATGGGGGAAGCTGTCACCCACGAGCTCCTGAGGATGAAGGCCGCGTCCTCCTAGGTGCCCGCGGGTTCCTGCAGGGCCTCAGGGACCGACGGCTCCCGGGAATGAGTGAAAACTCAGGCGCACTCGCACTCCTTCCCATGAAACCCTCCTTGCAGCCTTGTCGACGGGTGGTGGACGTGGCCAGGAAACGGCACCTTCCCTCTGTCCCAGCTCTTTTTTTTTTTAGTTAATTTACAATGTTGTGTTAGTTTCTGGTGTACAGAAAAGTGATTCGTTTATGTATATATGAATATATATTCATTAGTAATATATAAATTATTTTTCAGATTCTTTTCCATTATAGGTAATTACAAGACATTGACTATAGTTCCCTGTGCTATACCTTGTTTAGACTTTATATACAGTAGTTTGTATCTGCTAATCCCAAGCTCCTACTTTATCCCTCCTCACCCCCTTTCCCCCTTGGTAATCGTAAGTTTGTTTTCTATGTCTGTGAGTCTGTTTCTGTTTTGTAGATACGTTCATTTGTGTCACCTCTGTCCCTGCCCCGATGTCCCAGCTCAGACCTCCTGTGAGGAAAGGGTTACCAGACAGAGCAGAGGAAACACGGTGGGCTGGGCAATCTGATCATCAGATGCACCATGAAGAATTTCAGCATCATCCAGTATATAACAGCACACGAGCACAGTAAGGTAGTATACAGCACAGGCTAACTCTAGCTGGGTTTAAGAAACTCCCCGTGGTTTCTCTGAAGCCCAAGGTGACAGAGGAGCTTGTGATTTACCCACGGCCTGCGCGGACCCTGCTCCATCCACAGCCCAGGCTGGCCAGGGCTGATGGTGGGTCCCTGAGGGCGGGAGGGAAGGGCCACTCTTCCTTGTTTGATTCCTTGACCTTTTGTTAGGGTGGTGGTCAAGGAAAGCCTTCATGCCCTTGGGTGAAGCAGGCCTACTGCAGAGGTGACAGGTCAGGGCGGGCATGGCAGATGGCATCTTCCTGAAGACAGTGGGGTGTGAGGGGGGGTCCTGGTGCTGGCGGGGCCGGGGGGGCGGTCCCGTGTCTCTGGCTGGGGGTAGGGACAGAGGATGGAGGGTGAGGCCGCATCCCCCTGGGCCAGGGACAGAGATAGGGGCCTTGACCTCAGGAGCTGCTTTGTCCACAGGATGCCAGACAGATCCACGTGGCGTTTGAAGTCACCACTGGTTAGTCTGCTCAGGCTGCTGTGACAAAGTACCAGCGACTGGGGGCCTTAAACCGCAGAAATTCGCTCCTCACAGCTCTGGAGGCCAGAGTCCAAGATCCAGGTGCCGGCAGGATAGGCATCCCGCTGTGGTCCGGGGGTCCCTTGGTTGGCAGGGGGCCGCCAACCCCCACCGCCTCCCTGCACATGTGACCTCTTCTTTGTGCCAATAAGCAGGGAGAGAGCGAGAGAGGTCTGGTGTCTCTTCTTATGGGGACATGGATGTGTCGTGTACAGGGTCCCATCTTTAGGACCTCACTCAACTCTAATTACTTCCTTCTAGGCCCTATTCCCAAATACAGGCATACTGGGATTTAGGGCTTAAACACATAAATTTGGGGGGCAGAAAATTCAGCCCACAGCAACTATTGAGTCGGGATCTCTGAGTTACTCCTGAAAAATTTCAAGAGCCTTCTCATAAGTCCTGTTGTACACGCCCCCTTGCTTTAGAGACTTGATGTCTTGTTGGAGACACAAAACTAAAACATCTAAAATAGATAACAAACTCAACAAAACAGCACAAAGGAGCTTCACTGAATGTCTTCAAGGTCCAGGTTCAGAACTATACTTTGTTGTTAGGATGTTTTATAATTTGCATTTCACAGTCTAGACCCCCAGCATACAAGTCCTTTTATATAACATTTTACATTTATTCACTTACATCTTTGTACAATTTATTGAGTTTACCAATAATAAAGTTGCATTTCTCTTCAGATATGTTATAATTCAGATTTTTAATGAACTAGATGGGCCTTACTCCTATAATTATAAATTAATGAGGTTTGATTACAATTTGCTTTAATCGTGTATGAAAGTAGATAATCAGGGAAAAAGCAGGCATTCTCTAAACCAAGCCACTTTACAATCATGAAAATCGTCTAGTTGAGGCTTCCTATTTTGTAGATGTGTAAACCGAAAGAGGATTTGGCGAGAATTTTGCTGAGTGCCCCTCGTTCCTGCCTAAGTGTTTAGTGTTAAGTGTCTCCCCGCGTGTTCCAGGCACGGCGCGGGAGCGGACGAGAGGGGAGCCTGGCCTGTGTCTTCACACCCTGAGCCCAGGGCTGCTGCTTGTGCTTCCCTCAGGCTGTCCTAACCTCCCTGCAGGCCGGCCCTCCCCCAACCCCAGCCAGAGGAGACCCTGCCCTGACGGCTGGCTGCACTCAACTGGTCTCGCCACTGACCTTGGCCATTAGCAGGATCTCCTGGAAACATTCAGGACGATCAGCTTGGCATCTGTGGGAGCAACCGGCACAATGCGTCCCCAGGGCCGGACCAGAACGCACGTCGATCCTCCCCTGCGGGCCCTCATCACCGCTGGGTGTTCGATTTCCTGCCAGAGAATAAAATTGCCTCAGACACAAGGGCCCTGGGACATTGGCCTCCACGCTTCCATCGCATGCCCCTCCAGCACAAAGCACGTACATCCTTCCCCGTTATAATTTATGAGAAATCAGAGAGTCCAAGGTAAAAACACAAGGTGAAATACGTGCAAGGGGCGACCCTCTGACGCGGATGAGGCGGCCTCGAGCCTGGAGTCTGAGAGCTCTGCCCCTGCGTGCCTCTGACCTGGCAGCCGGGGGACCTGCTTTGAGCCCATTTCCTTGGGAGGGAGATTAACTGACATGGCATGGGCCAGAGATTCCAGCAGTGTGTGTTCCTAGTTATATAGATTTTCTCCTATGAAGCACATTATTTTAGGCGGTTTAAAAACGAAACGTTAAAATTTCCACGTAAAGAGGGAAAAAAGATAAAATTAAATTTCATGCAAAGAGAGAAATTTGTTGATCAGATTATGTTAAACGCCACATAATCACACGGCGACCCCTTCATGAAAGGCTGAGTGACCTCCCCCCCCCCAACGATGGCCACAATCACCATCTGCTCTGGTGGGGATGCCCCGTGATGGGGACAGATCTGCCCTCCAGGAGGTCAGGGTCTGGAAGGAGGGGATCTCATACACAAGCTGTAATAACGGGTAGAGAAGTATATGTGTTTGCAGAGAAATATGCTTACCCTAAGAGTCCACAGCATAGGTCAGTTACATACCAAATTACGAATTCTGCCTTGTTTTTTTATTTGTTTTGAAGACGTGAGTTTATTTTAACCTCAGGAAGACTCTGTTACCACTAGAACCCAGCAGAGAACAGGGCCGAGCCACTGGATCAGGGAATGCTTTGGGGCCGAGGTGGCCTGTGATTGACATGAGAGGGCCTGTGGGGAAAGGCCGGCCGAGCCGCGTGCGGCCCGCACAGGAGAAAACTCTGCGGGGCAGAGGCCCCCGCTGGGCAGTGCCCGCTGGGACATGGTCTGTGAAAACACACGCTTTTACCCAAGTTCCAACGACCCACTGGTGCCCACAGCACTTGAGCGTGTGCAGCCCAGGTAAGCCCTTCACCTGCTGGTGGATTCTGGCTTAGAACAACCTCCCAGCGTGTGTTCCTTTGGGCCCTAAACACACCTGCTGGGAGCTGAGGACATTAGCACCTCCGTGACTTCGGGGTTTGTAAGATTCTAGTCTGCAGTGCAAGTTACCGTCAGGAATTTGAACCTTGTGCCTTCTGAGCACCAGGTACATGATGTGCTTGGTAAGGATCTACGGCTTTGCACCTGAGATTTCGAGCTTAACCGGGTGCTGGATGAAGACAGGTGGGGTAGGCATCAATGCGGAAAAGAGGATCCACAGCCGGAATGCAGAGGACAAAGAAATGACAGCAGACTGCGCTCAGGGAAGCTTTGATTCTCAGGGTTTAAGTGATGGGTTGGATTTTGATAGAAAGAGAACACAAATTAATTTGAAATAATTTTTAAACAATTAGAACTTGATTGATTATAAGTTATTAGTCACTCAATAAATATGCTCTTTATATTGTTACCAAGGATGTCTGGTATTTTCACCACTCTGGGAAGCAAGATCTGTCAACATTTCAAAGCATATCTCATCCCAGATTAAAGACTTTATTTTACATTTAAAAAAGAGCCCCCTTTTCAAATTACAAATGTAATGAATACGCATTATTGAGAATTTGGGAAAAATAATGTTTTAAACCAAAATAAAATTGCCTGTTAATTCCGCTATCTAGGGGAAAAAACACTATACTTTGTGGATTTTGTTTCAATCTTTTCTCTATGCGATAGAACTGGGATAATACAGCATACTGGTGATTCTTAGTGGAGGGGTGTACATTAGAATCGATGAGTGAACTTTTAATAAATACAGAGACACAGGGAACTTGGACACACGTTGCTGGGGAAATCATTGTGATTTGAGCCTGCTTTTTTCTCTTAACTTTGTCATAAGCGTTTTCCAGGGTCAATAGATAGTTTCTAAAATCACGTTTATTTAAATGGCTGGATAGTTTTCTACCAAACAGGAAAAAACATAGTTAATTCCTCCCATCTCTTGTTTTTGAACGTTTAGGACCCATTATTGTTTTTTTTCTTTTTCTGTTTCGGTTTTTTTATAAATTTATTTATTTATTTTTGACCGCGCTGGGTCTTTGTTGCTGCGCGCGGGCTTTCCCTTGTTGTGGCGAGCGGGGGCTACTCTTCGTTGCGGTGCACAGGCTTCTCATTGCAGTGGCTTCTCCTGTTGCAGAGCACGGGCTCTAGGCTTGTGGGTTTCAGTAGTTGTGGCACGCGGGTTCAGTAGTTGTGGCTCGTGGGCTCTAGAGCACAGGCTCAGTAGTTGTGGTGCACGGGCTTAGTTGTTCCGTGGCATGTGGGATCTTCCCAGACCAGAGCTCGAAGCCGTGTCCCCTGCATTGGCAGGCGGATTCTTAACCACTGCGCCACCAGGGAAGTCCCGCCCATTATTGTTAATAATGCTGCACAAATATCCTTTTATCCAAAACTTTGCACATTTCCAATTCTTCCTTGGATTCACAGAACTGGAATAAATGGGTTATAGCATCTGAAATTGTTAAGTCTCTTGGTAAATTTATATTCCCTCTACCTGTGTTTAAGAGTGTCTGGTGTATCAGATCTTCACCAAAAAAGACCCTTGTCAAAACGTAATAAAAACCAAATAAAACAATATTTTCAATGACAAACAGATTTCTCATTGTTTTGATAGACTCTTCTTTGAATTTTAGGGAAGTTGAATACTATTTGATGTATTTGTTATATATTTTTAGTGAATTGACAATTAATTCCCTGTCCCCATTTTTGTCATGGGGATTACCTTTTACTTATTGATTTTTAAAATAATCAAATATGTTAGAAATATTAATGCTTTTTCTTAATGTATAATACAAATATTTTCTTCCAATTTTCATTTGCTTTTAATTTTGTTAATTGAGATTTTGACAGATAAAGATATTACATTTTTAGGTAAAAAAATCCGTCACAGTTTTGTTTATGGGTTCTTTCTTTGCTTTTGTGTGTTAAAAAGAAACAGCCTTTCTGGGAGTTCCCTGGCAGTCCAGTGGTTAGGACTCAGTGCTTCCACTGCCGTGGCCTGGGTTCAATCTCTGGTTGGGGAACTAAGATCCTGCAAGCCGTGAGGGGTGGCCAAAACAAAAACAAAAGCAGCCTTTCTCCATCAAAAGATCACATAAATACCCAATGACATTTTCTTTTTTACATCTGACTTCTCATAGTTATTATATATAAATATAATATATTATTACATAGTATAGTTATTATATAATATATATAGTTATTATATTTATATAATCTCTTCACAGTTATTAATGAAATGACGTTCTTTCTGAGATTGTTTTGAGTAACTGATGCACCTTGAGTAGTGAAAGTGAATGAAATTGGCCTTTGGAGGAGCGTGGTCCAGGACCTGCACCAACTTCACTAATGTTCATATGTCTGGTACAGGCATGCTGAAAGTTAAGTGCATGCAAATATTTTGCAAATAAAATTTTTTAAAGGTTTCAGTTCTGAGCAAGGCCTTAGGTTGGAAGAGTGGGAGAAAATTGGGGTGGGGTGTATATTTTGAGCATTAGATTCAAAGTAGTGTAGATGATTTCAGAGGGTCGTTTTGGCTGTTGACTGGAAGGAACTCTTCAAGGGAAGAAGTAATTGTGATCAGTCTCTGCAGTTATAAACTGACATTCCGCAGAAGGTCAGAACCTGCTGAGGTATTGACAGACACTCCTGCCGCTGGGACAGGTGCGGGTCAGACTCGGTGGCTGAAATTCCTGCTGGAGATGACCCTGGCGCAGCAGCACGGTGACACAGGCGGGGTGCTATCTGAAAAACTCACCCCAAATTATCCTTTGTTATTAGGGAAGGCAGGGCTTTTTCTTTCTCTCCTTCTTTTGAAAGCCTAAATTATTTGGCTTGTTTGTCCTTCTGGCTCCAACAAGTGGGCTTTGCTGGGGACACTGCAAAGAGCCACCTCTGTTTACCAGGAACCGTGGTTACCTGTTGGGATCTGGGAAGTTAGCTGGTGTGTCTGATCTTATGCATACAGGATCCACTCAAAAATTAAATGTAGATGAGTATTTTTAAACATTCACAGGTGAAACACTAAAAGCATTGATTAGAATAATTTTTTTTTTAATTTATTTATTTATTTATTTTTGGCTGTGTTGGGTCTTCGTTTCTGTGCGAGGGCTTTCTCTAGTTGCGGCGAGCGGGGGCCACTCTTCATCGCGGTGCGCGGGCCTCTCACTATCGCGGCCTCTCTTGTTGCGGAGCACAGGCTCCAGACGCGCAGGCTCAGTAGTTGTGGCTCACGGGCCCAGTTGCTCCGCGGCATGTGGGATCTTCCCAGACCAGGGCTCGAACCTGTGTCCCCTGCATTGGCAGGCAGATTCTCAACCACTGCGCCACCAGGGAAGCCCCGATTAGAATAATTTTGAAAGCTCTCAAGTCAGTGGCCGGTGGAAGGTCCAGTTTCGGAGATGGATGTTCGTGCTGGTGTCTTGGCCACAGGCTGGGGTTAGAAGGAAGGCAAACCCACGTTATCACACAAACACCTGATTTCATGAAATTCGGCCTGAAAATGGAAGGCAAGCAAAATGTATTGGGGAGAAAAGCCTATTTATCTTACAATAATTATGAAGTCATACAGAAATATCAAGAGAGTAATTTGGTAGAATTCCTAACTCAGGACCGATTTGAAAATATTCACTTTTCATAAAGTTGGAGTAGTTAAGGAAGCTGATTTTCATTAACAGATTTTATGTAAACCTCCAGGCTTCTTACTGGATTTAACTCATTTTTCCATCAACTATTTTAAAAAGGTAAGTTTAATTTTCAAAAACAGAAAGCTCTCCTTTCTGACCCAGCATTAACATTAGCAAATACATTAATCTCTGAAGTGTTCTCTTCCTTATGCTTTCAAAGGAAATGTACAATAGAGGTGTAAGCGAATTATTTCTTTTAAAAGGGCAAAAACATCCCCTGGTGTGCAGGAGGAAAAAAAATAGGTGAAATCACTATTAGGTATGGTAGCTTTTATTTGACTTGAAATAGAACATTCTGGTGCATCCTTTTGAATTTATAAAATGTGTCCAAAGATGAGCTTTTTTGAAAAAATGGCTCTTTTTTCCCCTTCAGGGAAAAATGGCTCCTGGCCTTGGAGAGAGAATCATGCAGTGAATTAATTTATGTTTCATTTCTATCCCGATTTTGCTGTGGTTCCTGCACGATGAGAACTGTGGGTTCCTGAAACCAGAACAGCCCACATCACTGAATCTTAGAGTTCATAGGAGTCTGAAAGAACCTTCTTTCCTCTCCCCTCCCTTTCCTTCCCCCTCCCTCCCCTCCCCTCATGCCTTCCTTCCTTTGTTCTTTCCGATCAGTACTTACTGAGCACCTATTGCCTACCAGTCTCTGGGTTAATCTCTGAGGATCCCAGACACAGTTTCTGCCTTCAAAGAATTTACCATTTGGTGGAGAAGAACCAGATGAATACACAGAGAATAGAATTCAGTGTGACAGTCTAGGCTACACCCTGATTCACTTCAGTTGAGAAAAACTTTCTGTTCCAAACGACAGTCATCTCTCCCTTCATTTATTCATTTATGCGTGCTTACTTGCACTCGTTCAGAGGCAATTTCTAGAGGGTGTAGGAGGATTTCTCAAAAGGTGGCTACACCTATCTATTTAGCTCACCCCACATACTCTTCCTGAAACTTGCCGTGGAATTGACCTTCCTTCCTGGGGAGGTGAGGGCCAATGTTTCCTCCCTCTGAGTCCCTGTGGGATCTGCTTGGTGTCCCATCCAGTGACTTTGGTGGAGGTAAGGCTGTGGACTTTGGAGGCTAGGTCATCGAAAGCAGCAAGCTTCTGCCCAGCTCTGTCTCTCTGTTGGACCCCCGCCCTGGGAACCCAGCTGCCATGTTGTGAGGGAGCCCAGGCCACCTGAAGAGGCCACATGTGTGTGGTCCAGCCACCAGGCCCCCAGCTGACACCAGCATCCACTGACTGATGGGAGTAAAAGAGCCTTCAGCCAAGTCCAGCCCTAGCTGTCATGGAGCAGGGACAAGGCATCTCACCGTGACCTGACCCAGAGAAACAGGAGACAGCATCATGATCATGGTTGTCTTTAAACCACCGCATTTTGGGGTAATCTGTCATGGGACAACAGATCACGAATACAAAAGAGTTATAACAGTTTTTAAATAGTTCATCTTCTGAAAGCTTAGATTTTAGTTGTAGGTAGAAGATACACTTGTGAAATAGTTAATGAACAGGCGTATGACTAACTTAAAATGAATAATTCAGAAAACACTTGCCTTTCGTGCTCAAAGGCAGGAGATGGAAGTCAGCCAATCTTTGGGGAAGGATTTTGGAGCGTGATTTTGGAGTCCTGGGAATTCCCTGCAGACACAAGGAAATCTGATTAAAGCTTGAGTTACGGCATGACAGGGCTTTTAGGGAATTGCTGTCCTTTTAGACGCAGTGGGGGACAAAGGAAGGGAGCTAATATTTATGAATGATATGTTCTTTACATATATTCACTCCTTTAATTTTCACAGCTGTCTGATGGGTAAGTATTTTGACCCCTATTTTACTGATGAGAAAAACTGAAGTTGATAAAGTTTTGCTAATTTTCACCAGGTTACACAGCTAGTAACAGAGCTGGTGTTATAATAGAGGTCTGACTGACATAAACTTTCTTGTTTTTTTTGAAGGTGATGTGAGAAATGGAATTATCAGGTAATAGTGAGAGGGGTCAAGTTGTGAAGGGCATTGGGAGTGAGATAAGGAGTAGAATGTAATAGTCCAGGCCACTGGTTCTCAAAGTGTGGTCCGTGGGGCCCTGGGGAACCCTAACGTCTTCTCAGGTCTGCAAGATCAAAACTGTTTCATAATAGTACTCCATGTAAATAGAAAGCTGAAAATAAAACTATATTCGTAGTAAGAATATAAATGTCATTCTCCTTTGTCCCCGTGTTGACAGGTGTCCTGATGCAGAACTCCTGGTGTCTCAGGACCACCCTGGACCGCCGCTCCCTGTGTGGGTGGTCACTGGATTCTCCATACTAAGCACTTTGGTGAGAAAATTGCCAGTTTCACTTAAGAATGTGAAGCAGTAAAAATGAACCTCATTACGTCTCAACCATCGGACCTTACATATCTTAAAAATTTTCTATGTAATGAAATGGGACAGGCGTGCACAGCCTTCTCCAGAAGCCGACACATCACGGACGGGTGACTTGAGGGCTGTCTGAGCTGCAAGCTGAACTCTCCACTTTTCCACGGAACATGTTTTTTTACTTGAAAGAACAAATGTCAGAATAACTTGGGTACTTGGCAGACATTTGCCAGAAAATGAATGAAGTGAGCCTGTCTTTTCAAGGGAAATCACTGACAGTGTTTCTTGGCAAGGACAGAATTTGAGGCTTCGGGTGAAAATTAGAAATGAGAAAGGGCAATGGAGAAAGAGGACCGTAGGTGAGACCTATTTCCAAGGCAGAGATGATAAAACTTGAAGAGTAGTTGCCCCGATAAGGGGAAGGAGGGATATGCCTCTGGAAGTTGAAACTTGTAATGGTTAATTTTGTGGGTCGACTTGGCGAGGCTATGATGACCGGTTGTTTGTTCAAACACCCTCCAGATGTTGCTGTGGACACTTTGCGTAGATGTCATGATCCTTTAAATCAGCCAGCTCTGAGTAAAGCAGGTGACTCTTGGAATGTGTTGGGCCTCATCCAATCAGCCTTAAGCGCAAAGACTGTGATTTCCTGAAGAAGGAGGAATTCTGCCTCCAGACTGTCTTCAGGCTCAAGACTGTAACATCAACTCTGACCTGAATCTCCAGGCTGTTGACCTGCCCTGTAGATTCCAGACCTGCCAGCCCCCCAAGTCTGGGAGCCAATTCCTAAAATCTCTCTCTATATATATGTATGTATTTCCTCTTGGTTTTTCTTCTCTGGGAAACTTTTTTTTTTTTTTTGCCGTGTTGCACAGCATGTAAGATCTTAGTTCCCCAACCAGGGATTGAACGCCTGCCCCCTGCGGTGGAAACGCGGAATCTTAACCACTGGACCGCCAGGGAAGTCCCCCTGGGGAATCTTGACTAACACAGAACTGAATTACAAAAATAAAACTTTGGAATCATTCATATAATTAGGCAAGCTGTGGGCAATGCCTTAAGGGACAGGTCACCACGGCACTGACCGGGGAGAGCGATTTGAGGTCTGTTGGCCACCAGCAGGGCTTTGCCGGCTGGTTGTTCAAAACGCAGGTTGTCAAGCCCAGCCCAGACCTTTCTTTTTCCTTTTATTAAGGTTTGAGAAGCACGACCACAGCATAGACATTCAGAGTCTAGACTTTGGAGTCGGACTTGGGAACTCAGCTCTTCGCCGGCTGGTTGTCTAACCTCAGCTGAGTTACCACCTTGGTGCTGCTCAGTCTTATCACCTAGGGAACGGAGGAGAGGACACATCTTGTTGGGAGGGTGAAATGACGTTGGGTGACTTGTGGATCTAGAGCTGCTTCTGTGGCCCGTGCAGCAATGTTTTGTGTGTATGACTTTCTGGTATCGGGGGTGGAGAGCTGCGGAGCAGGGCCCTGCCCCCAGGGAGCCCTCCCGCCTACACTGGCATTTGCCAGCTCTGGTCCATTGAGCCCGTGCAGTGCCGAGACCACCTGCTCAGTGATTCAGTCCTTCACCCGCTTATTCACCCACCAAGCATTTGACGAGGGCCTGGTTCATGAAGCTGCAGAGTTATTTTCTGGAACGCATTACACATCTCCTCTACACGTGTGGCCAAAGAGCCAAGGCCACGTACTTTGTTTGGATGGGCCCGTTGATGTGTGTGGAAGGAGGGAACACCAGAAGGGGTTTAAATCTCATGATGTTTGACCCTCCCCGTTCTCTTTGTTTATATCTGCATATATTTGGCTGCGTCGCATGGCATGTGGGATCTTAGCTCCCTGACAAGGGATTGAACCCGCACCCCCTGCACTGGGAGCCCGGAGTCTCAACCACTGGACCAACACGGAAGTCCCTCCCCATTCTCTTTGAATAGTGATGGCCGAGATCCCTGATCTTGAAACCCGAGTGCAGTGCTGGCACCGAGCAGGCGCAGGGATGCTCGGGTAGAGATTCAGAATCCGTGCACGACCACCTGGCTTCCAGTGGAGTCTCCGACTTTCATCTGTGGGTATAAAAGAAAGTGAGTCTCTTGAAATAGCGTAATTGCTGGCACCGCAGCTGTTCAGACTCGGCGACGCAACCTCTCTCTTTTGAATACGCACCTCCGCGAGCAGGTGGTTACTGGGACAGCTAATGTGGGCACTTTGCCTCTCAAGACGTGAAGAAGGGCGGACAGAGGGAGCAGGCCTGCAAGTGGAAGCACCGGTGACTCACCAGCGCCCCAGGGAAACGTGACGCGTACAAGCCATGAACAGCTGAAGCCCGGACACCGTGTCCTGGCCCAGGAGGAGAAGGTGTGTATTTCAACCCTTGGATATATTTGTGTTTGTAAGACGATACCTTACGCATCGCTGGGGAGGCTCGACTGAGTCTTAGGGGACAGTTAGGCAGCAACAAACTGCAACCTGGCAGAGAAGTAGAAACTCAGAACGTGAGGGGGCCTCGGGAGCTGGAGGAGTCACGTGACGATCCTTCCTTCCAGAAGCTGGTTCCCCCAACCTGCCTGTTTATCGAAACCATAGGGACACGCCTGTCACTCTAGGCCCAGCTCAGATGCACCTTCTTCACAGCACCGTCTCCAGGCCATTTTAGCCTCAGATGCAGCTTTTCTTCCTTCCGTAGTAATGTGATCTCTGCCACTAGTGTGGTATTAATCATTCACTGCCTTATACTAATAGTCACTCTTTTTATTGTTCACATCTTTCTACTTTTGATTCACCACAGGCTCTTTTAAGCCAAGCACCCACCTCATTATCTAGAATGTTTGCTGCACTTCAGGGGCCTCTAATAACTGGTCCAGGAGTTGGAGGAAAGGGAGGCCGTGCGATTGGGGGTGAGGACTCGTGGGCTTCGGAGCAGACAGGCCGGCCCCGGGGCCTGGCCTTGGCCTTGCTTTGGAGCAGGCTGCTCGGCTGTCCTGAGCTGCTGCCCAGGCTGTACTGTGGGGACTCCAGCGCACACCTGGCCTGCCATGAGGGGAGGGGACAGGCGTGCAGTGCTCTGCACAGAGCACGGTGGGCACTGCTGGGAAGAGTTGGGGCAGGAAGCCAGGAGAGGCAGGGGAAGTGGCCGCACCAAAGCTTGGCGGGGCCAGGGGCTGGGGGAAGACAGGACGAATCGGGCGTCACCTGCCTGCTGGATGCAGATGGCACGGAAAGGCCCCAGAACCAGACGAGCGAGTTGGTGACCCGCGTGGTCGGTAATTGCGAGGCGTGTACATTCCTGAGCGCGGGAGAGGCTGGACGGAGGGCCGGGCATCTGGGGGATGAGTCTGGCTGTGGCTTTGGAGGGGGAGATCCTGGAGGGGTGGGAGGCGCTAGGGGTCGGGCTGTAAACTGCCTGGACCGGTGGGGGGCCGGGAGGAGCAGGGAGAGGAGTTAGAGGAGGAGGGGGACAGGGTCTGGGCTGCTGGAGCCCCCGCTGCCGCTGGAGACCCAGCTGGGGCTGTCGGTTTCCTGCAGTCACGGAGCTAGGGTGGTGGTGGTGATAGAGAGGGGACGGGGGTGTTTCCACAAGGGAGGATGGCGTGTTTCTGTGCAGCTGAGCGCAGCCTTGGGGGCCGGGTTGGTGCTGATGTTGGGAGGACCTGCCGGTCTGCTGCCCGTGGGTGACGGGGCCGCACGGCAGGCTGTGAACATACTTCCCCCTTATCCAGTGCTCAGGAGCAGAGACGAAAGGCCACTGGGAAGCGAACATGGTCCTGAGTATATTACAAGCACTGCTTCCCATTCAGAAGCAGCTGCCATTGGGCCCGGGAACTGAATGATGCTGTATTTAATAGAACTAGGGACAGTCACACCACTCCTACCTGGCCAAACTGGTGTGCGTATGCGGCGCACCGGTTAAAACACGTGTCAGCCCACCAGGCGGCGTGTGCTTTGTGTGAGCTGTGTATTTTAGATGCACAGGCCAAACAAGCCGGTACTTCTTTGCTGGGTTCACAGCTGATGACCTAGTTCACCTGCATTTATTTAAGGCGGATACTTTTACATCTTGACCTGGAGCTGAATTCGGCTCATTTCCATTTACCTGGAAACGCCCTCCCCAGTTTTTTAATTTTCTATTTCCCACCCATCAGCATGGGTCCCTTTACTATTATCCATAGCAAGAGCGCTATAATATGTTAAAATGACATCCCAACACGTCCCTGGAGACAGCGATGTCCGGCTCAATGCCCCTTCCTCCTCTGCCGGGGTCCTCAGTAGCAGACCCGGTGGAAGCCCGGAGACTGTGGAACCGCTAGAGACCGGGGAGAGTGTGGGCACGGGCTGGAGGTGGCGGCCACTGCAGGAGAGCCTCAGTGCTCCCGGGCCCGTGGTCCACGGGGTCTGCAGATGCGTGGCTGGGTGATTCTGTCCTGGAGGTCGCGGTGACGGCAGGTCTGACGTTGACCCCGGAGCCCCCGTCTCAACGCCTGAAACGTCCTCTAAGCCTGCTAAAGCCCCTGCTCCCCACTCGCCTTCGAAGAATAGTTACAGCAACTCTCCCATTTCTATCAAGAATCCTTCCCAGTTTAGAAAACCCTATTCTCTGGATTTCGCAAAACAGACTTTCTCACTCCAGTGTAAACAAAACAATCTCATTCTCTATTTGTGGGCCAAGCTGAGAACTAAGTAATTGGGAACAGAAATATGTATGGCTTAGATACCACGTGTCTAGATATTTAGGCAGTCAAAAGACACAGCAAGAAATTCCAAATCTGTGTAATAATTGTAGTGTTCATCAATCCTATGGCAAGATTAGTCAGCAAATTATAGAGTTAACTGATAATGGCTTCACTATTTATTCTCCCGCATGCCTTCTTCTGTTTGGATGCTGGGAAAATGCCCACATGGAAGCAACAGAAGAAACAGAACATTTATTAAAAAAATACTTGAATTGGATTGTCAGACCCCCAGTTAGAAGAAAATTGACTGAAGTCAGGCCTTTAAAGGAGAAACCAGAGGAATGAATCACCAAGTTTGCAATCGACCCTAAAGCATGCAGATAGGAAGTGTCGGGAGGATGAAATATGACAGGAAGGTTCACGTCTGGACAGATGGACACCAAATGCCAAGTGAGTGCCACTGAGAACGAGCGTCTGGGAGAAAAGTCCAAGCATGGTCTGGAGCGCTGGGCAGGCACTGCATGGCAAGAGCAGCTGATGGTTACTTAGTGCCGAAGACGAGCCAGGCGCTTTGTATACATTTTCTCATTTCATCCTCAAAACATTCAAAGAAGGAACCTGGATAAAGGGACTTGAGAATTTTCTTTGGTCCATTTCCTAAAAATGTTGATCTAGTGTGCTGAGGTGGCTAAAACAGCCCAAACTACATGGTGAATGATGCAGACCCTTCCCTAGAACAAGACGTGCAGTCTGGCCACGCACCCAGAGAGGCATGACGGAGGCAAGGTCCATCACACGTTAACGCCTTGATGACCACAGAGCTTGCGGTGCATGCAGAGCTCTGTGCTAGAATCTGGGGGTGGTGTGAGGACAAATGATTATAGCCAACTCTGCTCTTCTAGTTGGATGAAAAAGCCATCTGCACGTTCTTAAGGACAGCCCTTGACCATAATTTAATAATCGTCCGGCTGAGACCCAGCTAGCATGCCCAGATGTGGCCATGCAGTAACCTGTTCTCAAGAAGAAACTGTTGGTGAAAATACTGAAATATCTCCCCAGTGGTTGGTAAATAGCTTAACAGTATCTGTGATAGTGGTAATATTTCATAATGATATAAACTCTGATGCAAACTCATTATGGCCATGTAAACTTGTTACAGCCATTACGACTTCTAAAGATAAATGGGCTTCCTATTACACTGTTTTCTGAGAAACTTTTGGTTTTACTGCAATGGTGCATTGAACTTCTTATGTAAGTAGTAACTGCAGATTTATAATAAAGTATTATAAACACCGCTCTATTTAGGTGTGTTAATGCTCCCTTTAAATCTCACAAGCATGCATCTTCTGAGTCTTCAGAACAAAGAAGAAATGATGTTAATGAGATCTGCTGCCTGGAATATCTACTGATACCATGTAAACACCAGGCTAGCTTGGAGCAGGATTGGATATTATGCAAGAATGCATTAGCAAAGCTCTATTCCTGGAATTAAAAACAGGTTGATTATTTCAACAAAACTTGAGTGGCCTATTGATACTGATATAAATACCAATACAAACGGTGCCAACGTTTGTTAGAAATGAAAATGCTAATCACCTACATATTTTAGCACAAGGATAAACTTGTTCTGCTAAAGGCATAGTTTATGTAAAGAATATTTGTGATAATTAATGTGGAAAAATTTAAAAGAATATCATAATTCAGTTTCATGTAATAAATATTTAAAATAATAAAAGCATAAAATTTTTATTAAAGGGTATTGATAAATCAAATAAAAAACACTGAGAAAGTACTATCATAATGTTTCACACCACCCACTCTGTGGCTAAAATTAATCAGGCATTTCAGACATGAAATATCTACTAGAACTTCAAAAAAAAAAATAACATTGATGTAAGTGGGTCATTGTAACCTAGATTTTCGACACTGCTAACTGAAAATGTGCATCTATTGAAATGTGAAAACAACTTCTAGAAAAACTTACAAACCAAGCCAGCAAAATTTCCATCATTGTTGGTCATGCTTCATCTCTTTCACTTAAGAATGTTGTAAACATTTATTTGAAGTGCAAAATCAGGGCTTTGAAGATAGTTTAATAGTTTGGTTGATTTCGTGGTTCTGGAAGGGGTGGATGTAGCTACACATCAATCATTATTATTAGTGCTTGAAAAAATAATTTTGGTGGAAAATCTTCCTATAGAGAACATATTGGGTACGTATAATCAGCCATGTATTACAATTACACTGTAATTGTAGTTTAATTGTAATTAATTGGAGAGAGAAAGTGTGTCACTTTGGCTAAATTTTTATTTAGCCAAAATTTCCAAATGTTTTAATTTAGATCATCTAACATGACCACAATCAATTATATCTGGATGATATAATAAAATATGTAAATTGATCACCTTATAGCTTTTCTCAAAAGCTTTATATTTGTTTCATATACCAAGGAAACAACAGAGAGAATTACAAATACTATACCTGAAGAGCTAGGAATAGAAATGAAGGAAATTAGAAGAATATTTGGATCTGAATGGGTACCCTGTACAGCTAGAGGTATTACAGCATTTAAAAAGAGTATCAAGGTAAGTTCAGCTTCTCTAATAAAATTAGTGAACTGGGAGAGGATAAACATTTAAATATTGGCTTTAATGCACACTACTTCCCAACAAAGGTGTCAGTATTTTCTTTAGCATTAAGAAAGACATTTCAGTTATTAAGGCAAGGATGAAGAAAGCTTTCAGACATATATTCTTGAAGGTGGGAACTTCCCTGAGAATTCTATTTAAAATTTCAAAGCAGTCCTCACTGTCCCCAGAACTCCTGAACCCTCTTCCCTGCTCTATTTTTTTCCCCCATAGCTCTTATCATCTTTAAACAGGTATCATTTTCTTTTTTGCTATGTTTCTTATTTATTTTCTTTCCTCTACTCTGTAAGCCCCTTCAGGGCAGAGATTTTTGTTAATATTACTGTTGATTTTGATCACTGATGTATCCCATGTGCCTAAAATGTCACTCGCCCCTGGTGGGTGCTCCACAAATATTTCTTCAGTGAACGAACACAGAAAACAAATAAATGAAACTATGAAGGAAAAGTAGAAGATTATATTCAAGGGAAGAAATAAGATATGAAATTTGAAATGAAAACATACAGTAGCTATTCCAAGAGGAAAAACTACCAGCTTGCCTAATAAATTATGTGAAAATGCACTTGTGGTTTAATGAAAAAAGTGAAAAAATAAAATGAAGTGTTAAGGTTTTTAAATTTTGGAATTCTGAAACTAGGTCAAATGACATGTGTGAAGTTCTGTGGAGAAAGAAAATTCAGCCAGCTAGTGAATATGACAATCCAAGAACCAATTTTCAAGATTTAGTTTAATAGAGATATTGAACACGTGAACATGTCAGACAGTGTTCTTAGAGCTGGAATATTTACACGTAATGGTGTTAGTGTTGCAAATGCTCACACGGGGTTCTGTCCTATGAAGCATGTCAAAGATGTTAAAAGAACCAAAGTCGCCTAAAGATGGTGTAATTAAGAGGGAAGCCGGAAGGATTTTGGGGTTCCCATGTCAATCGTGGCTCAGTCAGAGGCATCTTATAGGGACAGCTGTGTCGAATAAAAGTCACGGCCAAGTTTTTAGATGTCTGTTTTTTTTTTTTTAATAAATTTATTTATTTATTTATTTTTGGCTGCGTTGGGTCTTCGTTGCTGCACGCAGGCTTTCTCTAGTTATGGCAAGCAGGGGCTACTCTTTGTTGCAGTGCGCAGGCTTCTCATTGAGGTGGCTTCTCTTTGTTGCGGAGCACGGGCTCTAGGCGCACGGGCTTCGGTAGTTGTAGCACGCGGGCTCAGTAGTTGTGGCTCGTGGGCTCTAGAGCGCGGGCTCAGTAGTTGTGGCACATGGGCTTAGTTGCTCCACGGCATGTGGGATCTTCCTGGACCAGGGCTTGAACCCGTGTCCCCTGCACTGGCAGGCGGATTCTTAACCACTGCGCCACCAGGGAAGTCCTAGATGTCTGTTGATGATTTGGAAATTATTAGGTTGGATAAACAGTTTGTGCTACAATTCCTACATCTTGGTAAATGGTTTCATATATAAAGGTGTTCACATGATAATTATGTAGTTTAGAGAATGAAGGGGAATATATTGTATCATTTTAAAGTATATGTTGGTTTACATATTAAATTGGTCTACCGTTCAGTTAACTGTTTTGATGCTTCCCCACTGCAGAGTGTCTAAGTGGACGGGACCAGGAGGAATGGTTTATAACAATTGATGGGCAGGCCTTCATCCTTTCTGAAGACGCTCCCATCCTCAGGGACCACCTACGTGCCTGTGAGGGGGGCCGGATGAGTGACAGAGCCCACAGAGGGTACCAGAACGATGAGGAGGCCAAAGTCGTTTGGTCTGGGATGTTCAGGCTTGAGGTGAGGGCGGTATCTGCATTCACGGAGGTCAGGATTTGAGCACCCGGAGAGGAGAGCAGAGGCTGGTCCTGTGCGTGGGGTCGGGGGCAGGGAAGCTGGGGTTGCTGGAGCACTGGCCCCGAGGGCGTGCAGACGGCACTCTCGGGACTGGGGCCCTGGCTTGAAGGAGTGGCGTGCATCACGAGGCTGGGTGGGCAGAGAAGAACGAAGACCACGCTCCGGGGCTTGGATCTGGTCTCGTAGGCAGAGAGACTGGGGGAGGAGGGGGCGATGTGTAAAAGAGGTGCTGGGAACGCGGGGTCTGGGTGGAGAGGCTCTGCAGAAACGAGGAAAGGGGCAGGGGCGCTGGGTCGTGCCGAGGAGGACAGGTCTTCAGAAGCCGCAGGAAGAGAGGTTGGGTGGAGGAGCAAGGAGGGGACAGGGGGGCAGATCCGGCACCGTCCACGCGGCTACAGGAGAGCCTGGACCACACGTCTCGTGTAGGCGCCCTCGCTCTGCGGGCCATCGGGAGACGGGGGAGATTCAGCTACCTAGAGGGGACAGGCGACGGTGAGAGGGACCCTGGGGGGATGAATGGCCACAGAGAACAAAGTTCTGTTGCCAAAGTCTCGGAAATCTCGGAGGGCGCAGGTCTGGGACAGGTCACCCGCCAAGTCCTCCGCCGGAGGATGCACCAGTGCCCCGGACCTAGGCGGCCCGTGTGAGGACCGGCTAACAGATGTGGGACCATGACCTTCCTGGCTGTCCCACCACGGAGGCTCCATTCTCACCTCCGCGATGGGCATCCTGCACATCTCGGTCCCGACCCCGGGGGACAATCCCTGTCTTCTGAGAGAGTCGTATTCTCGGGTAACAGGATGCAAAGCCACAGTTCCGGGCGTCGGCGCCCTCGTCCTCTCTAGGGGCCACATTTGGACGATTCCACCTCCCACTGGGAAGCGCTGCCCTGGCGGGACCATCGGGGGCTTTGCTGGAGTCAGATGGAGGGCGAGGAAGGGGGGCTGAGCGTCAACAAGTGTGGGCAGGACTGTCGGGGTGTCCTTCCTGGGAGGGCATCGCGTCCTTCCTCTCAAGTGGGGTCGTCGTTGGAGCCCCGCCTGCCTGTGGACTCTGCTTAGAAGACCTGCTTCTGGGGTCCCGGCGGCTCGCCGCTTCCCGTGCGTGGCTCAGCTCGGCCCCCTGGTGCTCCTCCTCGGTCGCCAGGCACTTCCCGTGAGCCCAGGGACAGGTGACACGAACCCGTGTGTGGTTATCAGGTGCACAAATGGGGACTGTTTTAGGGCAAAATGTTTCACTGCAATGGAGGAAAACGCGTCTCGTGCGTATTTAGGAATAACGCCGTGCGGGGGAGCCACGCCAGACATATTTCTTATGTTACAACCCACGTGTTAAAATGAGCCTAATTCTGTATTTCTCGAGTCTACATTTGGTCACTCATTCTGCTTCTTCAGCTAAAACTTGGTCCCTGTATAAAACTAAATAGAACCTTGGTGTACTATTCTGATGATCACAGAGAGGGACTGAGTACTGAGAGATGTTACCTCCTGAAAACGAAGGCTATTTTACAGAAAATGATAGCAGCACCATCTCCCTGAGGAGCCTTTCAAATACATCCAAGTACTAATTATAGAGTCATAACCTGAGGAAGAAGAGAAAGGAATCTGGAAAACTCCCATGTGCATTTTTGGACGATTCTGACAAACTAGAGAGGAAATAACTGGCCACCAAAGGTGCCGGGGTCAAGGACGAAGCCGCCAAGTTGAAGCCAGCATCTCTCGCGCCTGCATCACACCCGGGCCTGTGGGGATGTTTCCCCAGGACTATTCCCTCGAACGCTCCACGCAACCCACACGGTGAGTTGAATACTGGAGAGCCTTTCACAACACCATCAGGGACCACTTTGGAGAAAAGTCCAGGGAGCTCTGAGCGGCTGACGTGTGCTGGCCGGGCTCTCCGTGGTCCTTTCTGCGTGAATGATGCCACCCGCGCCCCTTGACCGGACCAAGGACGCGGGCCCAGGTGGGGTCTGCTCAGGAGGGAGACCACAGGCCCCAGGGTGACTTGCTGTGAAGGTCAGGTGGCTGGTGACCAAGCAACCCCGTCAGACCTGTTCTGGGAAGTCGCCCCTTCCCTCTAGGCCGGCCCCTATGTGTCGGCCTCTCCGCGGGGCCGAGCACAGCCCCGTCTCAGAAGGGAGACCCCACCGGCAGGAGGGCGCTGAGCCATCTCTAGCTCCCAGCTACCCTGGCGATAACCGCCAGCATCCGGGAGCGTCGGGGGATGGCGCGGCCCTGCAGGCTGACGAGCCGACGGAGGCAAGGTCCTCAGAAGTGACCATGGGGAGCACGTTGGTCACTCAGCCGGCGGCTACCACTAAAGAAAATAAACAAGATGCCTGCTGGATCCACGGGCACTGTGTGCGTAAACACCACACTGCTATGGGGAAGGTGTTGTCCTCCCCAGTGCACAGGTCGAGACCTGAGCTCCTGGGCGGTACAGCAGCTGGTTCAAGCCGCTTAGGCTGACTTCGAAGAGCGTGGACCCATCAAGCTGGAAGTACCACCCTGCCCGCCTCTGATGGGCCTGGTGGGAACCACATCAACTCCGCCGGCGCGGGTGGGAAAGCAAGGTTGTGTTCACGTGGGTCTACACACGTGCCACAGGTGCCCGCGACGCTCAGGTCACAGCCGGGTCACTAGGGGAAGCTTGCCTAAAATGAGTTACAATCTGAGGTTGTGGACATCAGATTGATGGACCCAGGTCACCAAAAATGGTAGTTAAATCAGTGAAACGGAGATCAAATCCGTCCACTGCAGAGCAGGCGGTTCCTGGGCATCCCTGGGGGGTTGGAGTGGGTGAGCAGGGGATGAACACGTGGTTCATGAATGAATGGCAGAGTCGGGTTTGAGGAGGACGTCCCGGTGGCTTCACGGGGTGCTTGTCCAGGTGCTTGCCCCCCACCGAGGCACGCGTCCCGTTTCTCACCGGCCTGCGTCGGGTGGGGACTCAGAAGCATGTTCCCTGTGTCCTCACAGCCCTCGGGCCCTCGGTCTCTGGCTGGAGGAACACAGCAGGAGGACGGGAGCCTCCCTCCAGCCCCCCTCCCCCGCCGGAAGCGCAGAAGCCTGGCCGAGGCAGGGCAATCAGGAAGCCCCCGCCCACCTGAGCACCATTTCCCTCCTGGAATCCGCGCTTACCCTGAAGACCCCCGTCCTACGCCAGTGAAAATTCCCATAGAAAAGTTCCATTCAATTTGACTGGGTTTTCACGCACAAACTATGCCTCTTAATTGAGGCCAATGGGTACTTTTCACTCTTGTTTTCTGTCCCGGCTGCTACCGCGTGATTTGGAGCCCGGAGGGCAGAGCCTGGAGGACGAGATTTTCCTCCCAGAGACTGATTTTATGATTAAGTCAAATGTCATGGGCCAGTGAATTTCTTTGAAGATGGCTACGTTTGAGGTAACTAACATAAAATTAGAAATCCACGGGGATGGAGCGTAAATCCAGCTGGGAGTTCTGCCAGGATTCAAAGCCTCTCATCTTAGAAATCTATTTTGGCAGCAGTATGCTCGGCTCTACTCCCTGCCTGCAGCTGAGAAACAAAAAAGGCAAGAACCTCAGCAGGCAGATCCTTTCCATGTCAAGCAGCTGATCAGTGTGGCACAGCAGCGGTCTCACCCCGTGCTTCCCCTCCACGTGCAGAGGCGAGCTCAGTTACTTCCTCTCCATCCTTCAGGTTGAGTTCAGATGCCACCTCTTCCAGGAAGGCCGTCCTGCCCAGCCCTGCGGACGCACTGGCGTCCATCACAAGCCTTACTGTCCACGTGCAGTTGGAGCGGCTCCACAGCCTTGCCAGGTAGGCACAATTTTCCTAATATTTTCTCTTTTTTTTGGCCACGCCGCGAGGCTTGCGGATCTTAGTTCCCCGACCAGGGATTGAACCCGTGCCCCCTGCCGTGGAAGCGCGGACTCCTAACCACTGGACCGCCAGGGAAGTCCCATATCCTATTATTTTCATCTTATGCCTGAGGCACTAAAGTAGTGGTGAAGGTAACTCCAGCAGGGCTGCACGACTCGGAAGTGCAAAGTCGGCTCGCAGACCTGCTCTGTGTGCCTCCTGAGTGCAGGCTTATTTTTTAAAAAATTGTATTGAAGTCTAGTGGATTTACGTGTTGTGTTTAATTTCTGCTGTACAGCAAAGTGACTCAGCTATACATATATGTATTCTTTTCCATGTGGTTTATCACTGGATATTGAATAGAGCTCCCTGTGCTCTACAGTAGGACCTTGTTTTTTATCCATCCTGTATGTAATAGTTTGCACCTGCTAATCCCAAACTCCCAATCCATCCCTCCCTCACCCCCTCCCCCTTGGCAACCACAAGTCTCTTCTCTGTCTGTGAGTCTGTTTTTGTTTCTTAGATATGTTTATTTGTGTCGTATTTTAGATTCCACATACAAGTGATATCATATAGTATTTGTTTTTCTCTGTCTGACTTACTTCGCTTAGTATGATCATCTCTAGGTCCATCCATGTTGCTGCAAATGGCGTAATTTCATTCTTTTTATGGCTGAGTAATACTCCACTGTATGTATGTACCACATCTTCTTTATCCATTCACCTGTCGGTGGGCATTTAGGTTGTTTCCATGTCTTGGCTATTGTAAATAGTGCTGAGTGCAGGCTTATTTGGTACCAGTGGGTTTCAACGTTTTTTCAAGGCATGGAACTCTTTCTTCAAATAAGGTTGAAATGGAAATCCAGTGTGTAAATCCGGGAGCAGAGGAGTTCTGGTGAGCTGGGGGTGGGGTGGAGCTCCGGAAGCAAGCCCTCACTCTCTTCCGTTGCAGTTCCTTGTGGAAACGCCAGGGTTTGAACCCCTTTCGACAGCACCGAGCTGAAGGTCCTGGGGTGGCAGGGGAGGTGTGGCTCGGGGCTCAGCAGCTCATGGCTGAAACTGGCCCAGTGAGGTTGATGCAGCTCTACCCGCTTGGAGGCTGGGTTCTAATCCCATTCTTGACTGCTCTGGGGCGAGTGTCATGGACCACTCCCGAGTGGTCAGGGGGGTGGTCTGCACCCTTTATTCAGCCTTGATGTCCCTCACTCTCAGGAAGTAGGGGAAATCATCTTGCTGTTGTCATCCACAGCTGTGCACATAAAACTGAATATTTAAGGCCATAAGAACAGAATCTGAGTTTTATAAAATGACTTGATTTACTAAAGCACTGGGGTGTAAGGGTGCCATAAACCTTTCTACTCTGTGCCTCAGGCTCTGTACTAGGCATGAGCAGAATCCATCTCAAAGGGCTGCTCTGAGCACAAAATGAGTGGCTGCAGCCAAAGGTTTTAGAACAGAGTCCGGTGCCCAGTGGGCACTTTTATTAGGGAGGCTGCAAGAAACCACAGAATCCGACAACCCCAAGGTGTCAGTTTCTGCTCCTTCTGCACATCCACTGGGCATCAGCTGTGAGACCTCTGGGTTTGCATTATCCTCGTTCTGGGCCCAGAACGCCAGAACCAGTGGCCAGAGGAAAGGGATTTGCGTGCTGGAGGGTCTCCTGGGTACCAGTGAGCAGCATTAGCTGCCATCTCTGCACTTAATCAACATGAGCTATTGTTGCTGAGAAAAGCATAGCTAGTCAAGCATTCACCTAACAGGAGAATGGGGATCTTGAGATATGCAATATATAATATGGATGTGATAAATAGTGACCTTGTTTTAAAATCAGAAGGAAAAGCAAGATTACTTTTCGTTTCTTTCATTCTAATTTTTGTCCTTCAACTTTGTCCCATAGGTAGCAACATTACAGAAGCTTAAGGTCGATCAAGGCCAGTACAAAGAAACGAAAGGTGAGCGTAGCTTTACAGAACTCAATTTTAAGATTGTGTTTATTGGCTGTATGGAAAGCCCCCAACAACTGTGCATATTATCTATTGATCAAAGCTGTTTCCTCTCTTTTGCACCAGATGGAAACACAAAGACTCCATTATGTGCTGGCACTCACGCTGTCTCCTGGCAATCGCTTGTGTGCTGACATTTGAATTTACGCTGGTGGTAACAAGATTGAGAAATAGCTCATAGTTCATCGTTATATTTACAACAGAGCTTGTCCCGAGAATGTGAGTTTCACTTGTCATAGAATACGATGCCAAGATGGTGGAAAATTAGATGTGATTTGTTATAATTTCACCAATCAATGCAGTCGACCCCTTAGGTCACTCTGGTCCTGGTAATTGATGACCAAATGTCTAATTAGTTTCCTTCCATAAATGAAGTTCATGCTTTGGCAAAAATGCAGTGTTGTCCAGAACTAAGGTGAAGCTTGGGGGATGAGAAGAAAGGCTTTCCTGGGGGAGTGTAAGGATGGTGTGAAGTGCAGAGATAACAGGTAGGATGAGGGTGAGGATGGGCCTAGAGGAGGGTCAATAGGGAAGACACCTGGGGAAGCTTTCCTCCTGGGCCGCAGAAGAATGTGCACCAGACCTCAGCCTCTGTTTCGTGTTTTCTGCATGTGTGTAGACGAATACAGGGGATAATACAGACAATAGGCATGTCATCTCCTTTTCCTCCCTTTGTCATCTTGTTTGGACTCCTGCCTAACCAGTATCCTATAAGACTTGTTAGTGATAGATACATATATAGATGGTTGGATGGATGGAGAGACGGACAGATGGATGGACGAATGGATGAATGGATGGTTGGATGGGTGGATGGATGGACAGGCAAACAGATGGAAAGAGGGATTAACAGATGGATAAATGGACGGGGGGATGGATGGTTGAATGGAGGGATGGATGGTGGGATGGATGGATGGTAGGAAGGATGGATATACAGACGGATGGACGGATGGATGGATGTGTGGACAGGTGGACAGCTGACCGGATGGGTGGGCAGATGGATGGTCGGGTGGATGGATGGACAGCTGGACACAGAGTAGACAGCCATAACCTAGTGTTTTGGCTTAAGGGAGGCAGTATAGCCTGGAGGTTAAGAGCAAGCCCTGTGGAGCCGCACTGCCTGTGTCTAATTCCCAGGGACCAGTATACTCACCATGGCCTTGGGGGGCTTTGTAACTGCGCAGTCTTCTCAACTGTGGAATGTGAATAAAACCAGGGCTGTTGTGAGGATTAAGTGAGGTAATACACGAAAGCATGTGGAACGGTCTGCTGTCCATTTACGATGATTAACTAAGCGGCAGAGCCTCCCAGCCACTCGGCTTCTTTGTGTCAGCTGGGCTGGAGAAAAGTTGTGCAAACTCCACTCAGGGAACAGATCACACGGACTCTGGACAGAGGGGCTGGGAAACCAGGGATGGAGCCCAAACTTCTCCTTGTTTCAAAACATTCCCCACCTTTGATCTTGGCACTCGAAGGCTGTCAGGAAGCCCGCGGAGCCTGTGGTCTCTGGCGGAGGGTGCATGGGGCTTCAGGAAACCCTCCAGCTGGGCGACTGGCTCCCACCCTGCGTCCTAAGGCTCCAGGCCGGCACACGACAGGCTCTGCTCACCGGCTGCCACTTCGCCCTCCATTCATCCATTCACCCCCTCACAGATCCTTGCTAAGCGCCTACTGTATACAAGGTGCGGTTCCAGGCTCCGTCACCTCCACCCTCACCCCCGTCAGGTCTTTTCCATAAAACCATCTCCTCCCGCTCCGCTCTGTGTGGTCCTGACGCTCGCCAGGCATTCAGGTTGGGTTTGGCAGGCATGAGTCGGGGACCCTCTCCCCCCAGAACCATGGGGGCAGGAACCGGTAGGTGATCACCGAGGGCTCAGTCCCCTTCCTTCTCTCTCCTGCTTAACCCCAATCTCAATTTCTTCCCTTCATGCGAGCCCTTCACTGCAGAGCTGGGAGAACCTTCCCCAGGGGTGTAGGGAGTGAGACGGGGCATTACAGCCCCAGGAGAGAAACTTGGACGTCCTACTGACACCTCAAGTCAGAGGATGGTTACCTTTGGGAGTGTGGTTCTCCGGTTATTTTCTGTGTGTGTGTGTGTGTGTGTGAGTGTGAGTGTGTGTGTGTGTGTGTGTGTGTGTGTGAGTGTGTGTGTGTGTGTGTGTGTGTGAGTGAGTGTGTGTGTGGGGGGGGGGGTTGTGTAGGGCCGTGCTGCAGGATAGAATAGTGAATAGAACAGGGTTGTTTGCACCACTCAGGGTCTTGGCTGGACCCCAGCAAGAGGATGACCTTGTCTGGATCTGAAGCAGAGGGGCAGCTGAATGGGGAGAGGGACCCAGCGGGGCAGCAGTGAAATGTTCCTGCCAGCTTGGAAACAGGGAAAGTAAATTGCACATTAAAATGAAAATAATCTATAAAATCACAATGAATGAATCAGAGCAGAGCCATAAATAGAATGAATGGGGACACGGTTTCTCCACCGACTGCAGGCCCAACCGCCCCACGTCCTGCTCCTTTGCCACCTGTGCCCAGAACGGCCTCTGTCACACACCCCACTGTCATCCCCAGGGCCCCAGAGGCCCAGCCGTCTCTTGGCTGTATCACTGCATCCCGCATGCCAGTGGCTCCTTGTAATGGGGCCGGGCTGGGTAGGTGGGGACGGCCGTTAAATGTCTCCAGAGAGCTTTTCAAAACGCACAAGCCTACCTGCATTGCAAATGTCTCTATTTTGAACAAATCAGCCAGCTGACCCTGCGGGAGCCCTGCCTCTACTTTCAATTGGGAATCGCTGTGGATCCCGCTTCTGGGATCGGATGAGCGGCCACGCTCCGCTGAAGGCCAGACCCTTCCCCAGGCACCAGGCCCACCCTCCTGCTGCCCTGGGCTGGGAGCAGCAATTCCACCCTCCCTGCCTGCATCGTCCCGATTTCCCTCTTTCCTGGTCTTTCCAACTTGCACAGGAATGTACTGTTACTTCTCTCCTCTCAGAAAAAAAGCCCCACATTCCTCTCGGCCCCAGTTCCCTGCATCTCCCGTCAGCAAACTTCTTAACACGTTGTCTCTGCCTGATGTGTGTCTCCGTCTGACGTCAGAAACCCCCTCGTGCTGTCCTGCAGACCCGGTCCGCCCCACTGCTCTGTCGCGGTCTCCTCCGCGTTGCTTGACCCAAGGCGTCATCTCCGTCTTTTGAACTCGGATCCCGTCAGCATCTGCCTGCCGGGTCTCCCCTCCTCCCGTCCTCCGGGGCCTCGGGCTCCTTGCCGCCTCACCAGGCCTCCTCGGCCTCCCCTTCTGGCTGGTCCCCAACATCCGACCCCGTGTGCTCGGCCCCGCCTCCATCCTCGTCCCTCTCCGCGCGGGGGGCAGAGCGGGCTCTCCTCTCCCCGATTTGAGCATCGTCTCTGTGCCGGTGACCCTCAGTCCGAGCTCCAGGGCAGCCCCTTCTTCGAACCGCAGACTCACCTGGGCAGCTGGGTCCTGGGTCCCTCCGCTTAGGTGCCCGGTGGGCGTCTCAGGACGCATGCCCCGTCCCTCCCCAGCCTGCCCTCCGCGCCCTGCCCGCCTCGGCTGGGGTGAGCCCGCATTCCTGCTGCACAGGCCACCCCGGGCGCCAGCCCGCACCCTGACCTCCCATCCCTCACGCCCAACCGTCAGCAAGTGTGTTCGCTCCAGCTTCAGAATCCGCCCAGAACCGAACCCCTTGCAGGCTCTTTGTACAGATGATTGTATTTAATCTTTGAAAAATCCTTTAGGCCTGTTCCTAATTTTTCAGATGAAGCAAGAGGCCGAGGAGGCCCATGGCGGCCCACATCCCCAGGGTGGTGGGCGGAGACGGTCTGCGTCCGCACTGGTCCTGCTCGTCTGCATCCTTACCTGGCTCAGATGGGGACAGGAGAGGAGCACTTTCTCCAGGTGAAGAGGCCCGAGCTGGGGCTCTGTGTGGGCGTGTGAGAGTCGGGGTGGGGAAGCCGCGAGGACCCCCCCCGGAGTCCCTCTGTGTCCCCTCCCCCCGCAGGCCTTGGGGGCTCCGGAGGGTGGGCAGCAGCTTGGACCCCAGCGGCCCCAGTCACTCGGGTGAAGGGTGATTTTTCCCGGGAGGACTTTGTGCGTCCCTTCCAGGCCGGGAGGGTTAGTCCCAGAGGGCGTCGCAGGGGGAGTGAGACAGAGGCTGCAGTTCGTGCGTCCCTTCCAGGCCGGGAGGGTTAGTCCCAGAGGGCGTCGCGGGGGGAGTGAGACAGAGGCTGCAGTTCTGGCCCGGGATGCTCGGGGCCCCTGCTTGGTGTTTGCTCACTCGGGGGGCACGTCAGTAAGTGGTTGGTGGGAGAGGTGCTTCTGGGCCGTCGTTGCTCTGCCCTCTTGGGTGTCGCCTGGATTGGGGCCAGCAGGCCTCGGTTCCCAGGCGCAGGTGGTGGGCATGGAACCAGCCCGGCCAGTGGCTGCCCAGGGACCACGCTGGGCCCCCGGCGCATCACGGCTCCACCGGCCCCGTACGACCACTACACACGGTGTCGGGCTGAGCACAGCGACCATGAGACGTGGGGCTCACCCTGGACCCGCTCGACCTCAGGTCGGCACCCTACTGCCCCGGGACCTCTGTGTCACTTGGATTTCATTAGAAATATTCGTGCGTTTCCAACTCTCCACAACGACTCCTGCCCTCAGCGACGGCCCCCGGCTCCTCCTTCCCTCTGCCGGGGGCCAGGTCTGAGGAGGCCTGAGGCCTGAGCCTCGGGCTGTGCTACAGCTGGGGGGTGACCACGCAGGCCTGGGGTTCCGGTTCCGCAGACGGACCAATGGGCCTCCCAGGGCCTCGTCCAGAGTCACTGGTAGCCACTCGCTTCCCGGGGGCCTGGATGATGACAGAAGGACTCCAGCCCAAGAGGAAAGGGCTCCAGGCTGTGACGGGAGCGGCGTCCTGGCACCCTCTGGACCCTTGGCCGGTGCTCTGACCTCGGGTACCGAGCACCAGCAAGGCCTCCGCACCACCCTAAGCTGGGGGGATGGCAGACACGTAGCAGACGGTCGCTGTGCTCTCAGGAGGGCCTTCCCGGACTCACATGCTTCACTTGTACCTGAGAGACTATGACCGAGCGCTAGAGCTCGGGACGTGGAACTGCTGACTTCCTAAAACCGACGTGGGATGTTTAGGGGGACATCGAATAAAGAACTGATGAGAACACGCTGTTCGCCATGCTCAGCTAGAGCGGGAAAGGTCTCCGCAGCCCGGATGATACGCAGAGGCGAGAAGGGATGAGGAAGGTCTCTGCGCCCCGGTGGGGAAAGGCCTTCGGGACGCGATGCTGGGCGAAAAGCAGACGACAGACTGTGTATGGGGGGCGGGGTGGGTAAGAAGATATATTAGCATTACTTTCATTTGCTTAAAGAAGCACAGAAGATAGGCACAAACCTAGCACAGATGGTTAGTTATACGGGGAGGCGAGGGGGTAGACACATCCTTAAATGTCGCTGGAATATCTGGACAGTGTGGAGTAACACGGTTACGGATTAAGTCACAGCTCACGACCTGGGCCATGCTTCCGCGCTCTTCTCTGCCCGTGGCGGCCCTCGGGGCCCAACTTCAACGCTGGCTCACCCCCCAGGCCTCCAGTCAGGGCTCATCACTGCCTCCCAGCAGCCCCGCAAGGCACCGCCTATACGTTTATTAAAACATTTAGAGTTAGTGATTAACCCGCCCGTCTCCTCCAAATGATAGAGTTCTTGAGGGAAAGAATCGTGTGTTACTCATCACAGCGCTTTGCACGGAGTGGCTGACAGAACAGATATTTGCTGGTGAGTGAATAATTTAGGGGGGCCCCAGGAGGGCTCACACCTACCTTGCGTGGTTCTAACGCTGCGTCAGTGACTCGGATTCTCTCTTGGATGAGCTGGGATGCTGGGATCTCTCAGTGCCAGTCTCTGGCTTGACCGTGGAATGCCATGGGCACCCTGGTCTCCCAGGCCATGCTCCGTCTGACCTGAGGCCGTGGGCCGGAAGGCCCCCTTGATCCGCTGAGCCCTGTCCCAGGGGAGTGGCCGTCCTGTTTCCAATCTGAGGTCGAAGGACGTTCCTCTCTACACAGATGTGTCTACACATGCCAAATAATTTGAGAATTTCATCAATTAAAAAAAGTAACTTCAGCTAATGGAAATAGCAAAAATAATAGTTAATGAGACGTTTGAGTCGATCAATACCTGATTAACTTGATCCATCTCTTGTGCTCAGAAACACTGAGGCCTTCTTATGTGAGAGGTGGAGACGGCTGAGTGGCCAGGTCACCCCAGGCAATGTGGCCCTGGGCCTAATGAGAAGTGAAAGGCTTGGGAGGGTTAACCCGTGGGCCTGTGCACGCTAAGCGCTATTTCCAGAAGACGAGTGACCTTGCAATACGACTGACAGCACTTCCCATCCTGAGACCCTACGCAGCAGGGGACGGGCCGACAGCCTTCCTGGTCTGCATTTCGCCTGCCCGTCTCCTTGGCCCCTTAAAGAATGCGGTGTGTGACCCCAGAACACCAAGGCCAGGTCTGGGTGAAGCTGAAGCCCGCTTTGGAGATGCTCTTTTACTCTCAGTGATTCATGGAATTCTGACCTTCCAAGGCGGGTGGGGTTCTTCCAGCTCCTAGTATGGGGCCCCTGGTCCCTGGGGGCCCGCGGTTGCCCCCCGGCTCTGCAGCGGGGCCAGTCCTGGGCGCTGGCTCCATCGGATCCGCATCTTCCATGTAAATCTCACCTGTCACCCAAGCCCCATTCCTTCTGTCTGCTTCGTGCCTGGAAATTGCCCCCATTACTGAAGGTACGCGCTGCCCGGTTCCCACACTCGGGTCTGCAGTCCTCGCTGAGGAATCCCTGCACTTTTGTGTAAGTCTCCCCTCCCAGGCACCAATGAAGGAGAGAGTAGCAACAAGAAGTTAGCAACTCACGTTCAATGAGGGCTTCCTGCACGTCGCGCGCCGGGAGCTGCGGCACAGCCTGTGTTAACCCTCGCGTTTTCCCTGCCACGCCCGACGAGGCCCACGGCTATCCGCGTTTTGCAGGTAAGATTATTGAAGCACAGAAATGCTGTCACCTGGCCCAAGGCCACCCAGCTCCTAAGTGGCACACACCACACAACACCCCTCCCATGCCCGCCTTCCTAGGCTGACCCCAATGACGTGTTTCCTTGCCTGAAGCATTTTGTTAACACTCTTCAAAGGGAGAAGACCTCTTCTGAGCCCATGCCTCAGTGTTGTTGTAAACTCGTAAAAAAAATTCATAATAAATAAAAACCTGTAAGTCAGTTTAAAAAGCTCAGCGTTTCTGACCACGAAGCTGGAAGTTTGCAGAGGTCACGGCCCGTGCTGCGGTGGCTCAGGGCTGCAGGTACATGGGAGCTTGTCTGGGATGAGGTTTGCTGAGCACATCCTGCCCTGGTCCTCCCCAAGAAACACGGAACAGGGAGCACCTCCACCTTCCCTGACGGGGGCAGGGGCCCTGAGCCTACATTCAGCATGGGCCCCGCAGCCTCGGCACCGGCCTCGCGGAGCTGGTAAAAATGCAGAGTGTCAGGCGCCCGGACCCACGGGCTCAGAGTCAGTCCCCGGACCCACGAGGTCCTGGGCAAATGACCCTCGAGAGACAGTGCTCTGAAGCGCGGTCTGAGTTTCTGAGGTCTTTCTGAGCCTTACATATCATGGTTCAGGTTCTCTCTGGACTCTGGGGGTGGTGAAGCCAGGCTGGGCGTCTCGTGGGCAGCATAACTGCTGGCAGGGGCTCCCCCCCGACTGCTGTCCATGCCCAGCCCTGGGCGTGAGCCACGGCTGCTCTGTTTTCTCCTTTTGTGGATTAAGGCTTGAGATGGCTTTGGGTCTTGTTTGTACTTTTTCTTAATCACTATTTAAAAGGGCTCTCAACTGTTTATTCAGCAATAAAACTTGTAGGGCAGCAGAGCTGAAGCCAGGGGCTTGCCCCGAAGTGCCTGGATGGGTCAGGGTTAAGGATGGGTGAGAAGGTCAAGTGTGGCCTCTGGGTCATGGGGGGTGAGAGGATGGGGGGAGGGCTGCACTACAGACGGTGACTCCTGGGGCCTGGGCCTCTGCATGGGCCAAGCGCCTCGAGACTGGATGCACGGCCTGCTTTAGGGCTGTGGGTGGGCGTGAGGCTTAGTGGGGCCGGCAGTGAGGTGGCCGATGGTTTGGGGGAGAAGGCGAGCTCCAGCTGGTCAGTGCAGCCAGAGAAAGACGGTCAGTGAAAATGCAGCACTTCCTCTCCGTCCAATTAGCTTTGGCTCCAGGCAGGGGTGGGCGAGATGGACGGGGCAAGCTGTGACCCCCGCCGCCTCTGGTTCCTGACCCCGTGGTGCAGGTGACGGGCCGGGGAGGAGGGCGGGCGGGGACAGCTTCCTGGTTTTGCCCCCTTTGGGACAGGACACCGTCTGGGACACTGTCTGTTTGGTGACCACACATCTTTCTGATCGTGCCCCTCTCAGCGTGGCTTGTAGACCCTCATGCCCCAAAGTGCTCCCAGTATAGCGAGTGGACATGGGATCCAGGAGAAGGCCCACTTGGTGAACGATAATGTCGAGATGAAGGGAACGTGGCCTTGTGTCCGACTCTAGGTGTCTCAGCCCAGTGACATCGTGTGACAAGAGCGCCCAGGCCTCCCAGAGCCAATCTACATGACAGACAGACAGACAGAGGACGCGGGCTCGGTCCTGAGGCAGCAGAGAGGCTCAGGGTCCCGATGCCCTTGTTCCTGCCCCTCCCCGCCCCACTGTCCTGGACCCGCCTGGCCCTGTTGGCATCTCTGCCCAGAGAAGCTGAAATAACAGGCCCGTCGCGCCGGGTTTCTGAGAACAGCAGAGATAATCCCCACATGTCCTGTTGGGTCCATAACCTCAACCTCCTTTGGGGTCCGATCCTGCACCAGCAGCCCCTGCTCAGAGGATGGGCTGGCAGGACGGCCCATGCGTGAGCATCTCGGAAAACCGCTTAGAAAGCAAGGAATTTGCTTTCTAATAAAACCCCAGGGAATTCAACTCTAATAAAACCCCAGGGAATTACTCCTAGTATGAATCGGGCTGCACAGAGAGCCCGTCCCCTCTTCCTGCTTAGCTGTGCTTGGAGGGACCTCGGCACCTGGAGATGCCCAGGACGAGGATGAGAAGGAAGGTGAGCGGGAGGGGACAGTCCGTCATCAGCTCGCGGGGGCCTGATGCAGCCCAGGGAG
The DNA here is from genome assembly GCF_009873245.2 of Balaenoptera musculus. Classification (NCBI taxonomy): domain Eukaryota; kingdom Metazoa; phylum Chordata; class Mammalia; order Artiodactyla; family Balaenopteridae; genus Balaenoptera; species Balaenoptera musculus. The sequence goes on from NC_045796.1 coordinate 2,192,729, forward strand.
AAAGTCCCCCCTCACGGCCTTGGCGCCAACTTATCTGCTTGGAGCAGATAAGACGCGCGGACTGGTCTCGGTGAGAAGCAGGAAGCCTGTCACGGGGGGTGAGGTGTGGATCCGTCACCCCCAGCCCTCGCCCTGCTCTTCCTCTCTCTGAAAGAGGAGGTGGAAAGTGGTCTCTGTTTTAAGGTTTTCCAGGCTTTTCCTTAAATAGTCACAGAGCCTGGAAAGCTCTGCTCTAGACAGGAAACAGTCTACACTGGCCGCGGAGGGTCCAGAGCCGTCTTGGTGTCACACGTGTGAGTCTGGCGTGGGATTTGTGAGGTGTTTGAATCTGTGTTGGTTTTTTTATCTTTTACTTCAGAAATAATTGACCCCTTCACACCTAGCTTTCTGATGACTGCATTCACTGGGTTCATCCACGACTGCCTGAATTTCACCTGAAAAGTTCTGTAATAACCTCCTGGTGCACAGAAGTCTACTTCTTCTGTGTACAGAGGGCACCCCGGCTGAAGTCAGGGGAGGCTGGGAGCACCTGTGGGAGGGGAGGGGACGCCCCTGCCCCCCACCCCATGTAGAGCCCCCGGCAGCCTGGGTGCAGTGGGGGCCTGGTGCCCTCGCCCCAGCGCTGCTTCCACTTGTGGGCGTCAGTGCCATCCCTGCCCCTTCTCAGCAGCCTGGAGCCGAAGAGGCCTTGGAGCCCGGTGAGGGCACGTCCTTTGTTTCCAGGTGAAGCACAGGCCGAGAGAGAAGGGACAGGCCTGCGGTCACTCGGCGGGTGGGTGGGCTGCCCACAGAGAGGCCCAGCCTTGCTCAGCTGGCGCGACTCCTGGGTAGTGCCACCGCCCAGCCTTTGCCAGCCGAGGGTCCGCTGGGAGGTGGGTGAGCACCGGGGGCCGGTGGTGTCGAGAATCCCCGGAGAGGATGAGACACACGTGTGCGACTTCTGCAACTCTGCTCCGGTGAGCAAACCTCCGGCTTTTCTCAGACTTGCCGAGAAGGACTCTGGGAAGCTGCAATGATTAGAAAACACTGAAATAGATGATTCTGAACACCCTTTCCAGCTTTCAGTTTCTGAATGTAATTTCTAAGCTTCCTGCCCCGAAAAGGAGCCATTCTCACCACAGTGGGCGTGAAGGGGCAGAGCGGTGAGTTCAGATCTGAAACTGGGGCTTGGTAAGAGAAACCAGATGGGTTAATGTCATTAACCCATCCCCATCACTGAGCCTCAAACCTGGTTCTGAGGTCCTTCATGGAGAAGAACGGGGAGGGGGAGAAGGGGGCCACTGGAGGGTCCGGATGCAGGAGAAGGAGTCTGGGGGGGGACGGGGGGAGAGGGAAAGGGGGAGAACCCAACGCCACGCCCTTTGCTCCTTGCGGCCCTGGCATCTCCACTGGGAGCCGTCCAGAGTCCTGCCTGAACGGAGAGCCTCACTCGGAGGACTCATAAATCTCTTCTCACACACGGGCTAAGATCCCTGAATGGATCCAGCTGGGTGGGTCTGAGAAGCAGCAGCGCCAGGCCCCGACTTGGTCACTTACGTAACTTACTCTTGAAATAACAAACGCCCTCCTCCCCGGCACCCCGTGGGGCGGACGTGCAGGTCCGTCCCCGCCCCCCGCCCTGTGGGATTCAGAGTCAGCGGACCGTGGACTCCGTGTCACAGCACTTCCAGAAAAGCCAGTCGGGGAGCAAAGCAGCCCCACTGCTCCCTGCTGGCCAGGCAGGACCCACCCTCCGTCCTGGGGCCACTGGCTGGCTCCCCGCCCAGAGTCTCAGCTGAAACCCAGAGCGAAAGTCCACGGGTCCTGGACCCTAACACGGGGCCTCTCAAACGCAGGGAGTTTGTGATCCGAACCCAACCCGAGATGCAAAACTAGGTGGTCATGGCAGTTTGGACCCTCTCGAGTCTGGAGAAAAGCTGGAAGCTTTCAGATCATGAAGGAAACCAGGCAAACTCCATGTCCTGATTTCCCGCTGTGCCCTGTCTCAGGAACTTGTCCTGGGCTCGTCCAGCCCTAAATCGACACCCACCAGCAGGGCAGGCTCTCCATGTAGGTCAGGAAACATGCCCGTGAGGTTAAGGCATTTCCCCGAGGCTGTGTGACTTGGACATTGTGGATTATTTTGCATTTCTAATAAAAAATGTACTAAGACAGATTTTACAGGTCATCAAAATGGCACTTCATGAAATGTAGTGAAAAGTACAAATGATTTATTCACAAGGGTGTGTGGAGGCCTGCATGCGGTTGGTAACCCAGGAGGAGAGAGGCTGTAAACAGAAACTTTTAATAAACTTGGACTCCCAAGGTGAGAATAAAATTATGCTGCCTGCCATTTATGCCATCAGTGCTTTTAAAAAAAATAAACTGTGAGCTTCTTTCCTTCAAAGGCCTTAGATGAGGCTGATTTTTAGAAGTGACCCTCTGCTCGTGCGAGGCTGTCTGAAGCCGCCCCCTTTCCCCCGGCAGACTTGTTAAAAGTGCCCACTGAGGGGACCTCCCTGGCGGTCCAGTGGTTAAGACTTCGCGCTTCCAACGCAGGGGGCGCGGGTTTGATCCCTGGTAGGGGAACTAAGACCCTGCATGCCGTGGGGTGCAGCCAAGAAAGAAAGAAAATAAAAGAAAATAGAAGCACGCACTGAAGTGGTGTCGGAATGAAGAATATAAGTCCTCTACATCTTTCAAGTGTTCCCGTTGCCTAAAATGTAGGAATGTTCCATAACTATGGCTCTTAACCTTCTGGGATGGCCTTTGAACAACTGAAAAGCTACAAACCCCTTCCCCAGAAACACACACACAAACACGCAAACATAATTTTGCATAAAATGTCAGGAGGTTTTCAGGTGCTGCTGTCCGGGACCCCGAGGTCCCCTCCCTCTGGGTGTGGCCTGCATCTCACCTTTAACAGCTGTCCCGTGAGGGTGGCTTTCGGACCCACCGAGGCCGCCGTCTGCACAACTCCCTGGTCCCTGGACACTCTACATCCAGCCGAGCCTGGCCCAGCATTTCCAGGTCATCAGAGAAGCTACGGGAGTGATCTCTTCCGCGGCCCTAGAGACGACTCGTGTCTCCGAGTGGGAAGGTGGCCGGTGGGCTGGTGGGTGGTGTTTGGGTGCCCAGCTCGCTGCGGCTCCCATGGGGCCCTGGGGCTGACCCTGCCCCCCCTACGCCCGCCCAGGGCGGTGGCTCCGCACCTGTTCTGTATGGGCGGCCAGCGCTCTGCAGTGGGGACAGATGGAATGGCCTTTGCTCCGGGACCAAGGGCCGTCGCCTGCGGGGACACAGACAAAGGGCGACGCAGCTGCTCAGGGCCTGACTCATAGCCCGGCCGCAGCGGCACCTCGGGGACTAGATGTGCCTTCGCTCCAGAGGGAGCCCGGCAGGTCCGAGGGCTCCGCGCTTCCAGGGGGGCTTTGAGTCAGGGGTCCCTGGGCGCCCCCTTCCCGTTGAATCCCCGTCTCAGTCCCAGGCTGGGGACTCTCAGGCCCGGACCCCAGGGCCGTCGCGGTTTGGGGAAGAAGTCCACGGAAAGTCCCAGGCGCGGGGCTGGGCGATCCACGGCGCAAAGCCTCCTGTTTTGCTTCCGTCTGTGCGACGGTCAATGGATTGAATTAGGTTAAATGATGTCGTCAAACAGGAAGAACAATTATCGAGCACTTGCCGCCCGTGTGCTGTGAGTTCCGTTGATTCGTGGGGCTCCCGGGACAGAGGAGGAAAGCGAAGAGTGGAGAAGGCGCCTGCTCTTGGGGTTAAGGGCCCTACTGAGACGGGAGCGTTTCCCGGGACAGAGTCACACCCCCTTCACACCCCACTCCCTTTCCCTCCCGGTGCTCACGCCCACGCACACACACGCGGACACACGCGCGCACCACCACCAAGTCTGACCGTCATAGGAATTCAGGAAACGTGATCACATCTCCCTGCGTCTCTCTCTCTCTAGCCTTTGTTTCCTCCCTCCTTCTGATCGCTCTTCTATTTCCCTGCCTCCCTCCCTCCTCCCTCCCCACCGCTTCTTTCTTCCATAGCACAGACACTAGTCGACACAATAACACGAGACACAAAAAGAAGCGTTTAAAAGTAAGAATTTGTTGTCTTTTTACTGAAACACTGTTAATTCCGAAAGAGTATTTTTACATAGTTTGGGTACAACATTTAAACCACCCCGTTGGTAAGCAGACATAAACTGACACTGTTCTAAATACATTATTTATTTTGTTTAAAAATTTACATGCCCATCAATAATGCATCCAGCTGGAGAACGTTAATTTGCTCCAGGCCATGCACCAAAAAACCAAATTAGACTCACGTCTCTCACTACTCCGCCCTCCACGGTCAACACACCGCAGAATCCATCCAGAGGAGAGAGGGCAGCTCACCCACAGGACGGAGCAAACTCGCGTCTCCCTGTGCCCACCCCACCTACCTGAGAACCCTCGCGGTTTCCGGAGGTTTCCGTGCGCATCGCGGCTCAGTGTGCTAAACACTAAGCATCGAAGGCTTAGCTCTTAAAGACTTGAAGTCTGCAAAGCAATCTCAAAAGGGATTAAGATCTTTTCTGGGGGATAGATGATCACGTGCTCTCAGGAGCTGGACTTCAGGAGGACGGGCCAGGAAAAGAAACATACACGAATAGCTTTTTTTTTTTTTCCATATAGAAGTTCAGAAGGCTCGTCTTAAAATTGTTCTTTACTGAAAAAGCCCCAGAGCACAGGTCATGTAAAATCCAATCATTAAAATATTCCAAACTGCTAGGAGTCACTTGATAAACATCTTCCCAACCCCACTAAGCTGGGCTAGTTGTGAAAGAGGGGCTGGCCCTGGGCACACTCGGCTGTCCCCAAACCGCCCAGCTGACGGTCCCTTAAAACCGCCCCATCCAGAAGGACACCAGAGCCGAGAAGGCAGGAGGGGATGCGGCCAGGTGGACACAGAGGTGGGGCTACCTTCTTCAGCAGAGAACATGACTCTGGGTGCCATTCTGACACGCCTGCCTCCGTCCCAGTCCCGGGCGGGATACTATTATTAGGGCTTGGCAGAGAAAAGGCAGGGAGGAACGCTGAGCCCATAATTCCTGGCCCTCCTGGGCTGTGTCATTCAAGAGCTTCCTGGTTTCATTTCCATGGTTTGGCAGCAGACTCTTTAGCACATCCAGACATTTTTATGGTTGGATTCTTTGTGGAAAAGACAGGGCACATATTTTCTCTTAAGTGGAGTTTCTCCTTTTCGCTGGGCTTCGGCAACTCTGCTTCCCCAGAGCCAAGGGCCCATGTCCTCCAGTGGGCGGTTGACACCGTGCGGGGTCAACGACCATCTGGTTTGGAACCAGAGAGCCGTGGAATGGCAGTGCTGGCTGGGATCGCGGACGCGGCCGGCGCGAGGGGTCCAGACCGGCGCTGCCTGCGGGACCCCCGGGGAGGGTGAGGGTCCCCGGCCGAGGGTTTGGGGGGCTGGAGGCAAAGGCCGATAGAGCAGGAAGGAAGGGCCTGTGTGCCAGAGCGCCTTCTTTCTTTTAAAGGCAAGCCAAATATTTAAGTTTTTAAGTGAAGTTTCATGATTAAAAAATATTGGCAAACAAATAGACCTGTGGGAGAGAAGTCCTTGCTCAGGCCCTGAGCCCAGCCTTCCTTTAGCAGACGTGACCCTGAGGCCATGAGCCGGAGCATGACCTGTCCCAGGTCCCGCAGGCATGGAAGGGGGGCCTGGGGCTAGAACTCTGATTTCTCCATGATTAACACCAAATTCTTCCTGCAAGGCCGGTTGACAATTATTCTTTGAAACAATCACTTCTTCACAGGAGGGGGAGGTGAGCTAACTTACACGGCCGAGGCCAAGCCTAGACCATTGTCCTGAACTCTTGTTCTCTTTAAGATTCAAATATAAAAAAGCTTTAAAATATATGTTACGTTAAATAGTATACTCATATATTACATACGATTTTACTATATAGTATTATTATCATATAAGATTTGAATATGTACGTTTATGTTACAGCTGACCACGTTTGAAGGGAAATGTCAATAGATAATACCCCAAAGATTCCAGCCCCCTGGTCCTCTCTTATCTGAGATGTTACCATACGCCCATGGGATTCTTTGCAGATGATAGACAGGGATGATGGAAGACTTCTATCACTGATACTTAAAGAGATAACAGTAACCCCAGCAAACCCCCTGATAAGCAGGGCCAGTGGAATCGCTCGGAATGCCTGGAATTCGCTTTTAGTACATCTTCATCCTGACGCAGGCTGGCAGCGCTGAGACCCAGCAGGGCCTGGGGAGACTGGCCCCCGGGGCGGGGGGTGCCCCGATCTTGGCACCGGCACCTTCATTCTGTGTGACTTTCTGTGGGGAGTCATTTCTGGCCCTCAACTCTTCTCATCTCTGAAAGGAGAAGGCTGGGCTGCTGTCTTTCCATTCCAAAGCCTCTCATCTCTGGGATCGGAGAGACCAGATCTCCAGTCCTGGACCCATGGCCTGCCACGTGACCTCGGGCAGGTGGTGTAACTTTTCCGTGCTTCAGTTTATCTGTGAGATACGTCTGTTTGGATTCATTGAGAGGATACGGCCGTGTCTGCCACGGGGTCCCCACCCACCATCGAAAGTCATCTGCTCTAACACAGCGTTCGCCCCAAATAAAAACTGATTGCAGAATACCAGTCTATGATGTAACATAACAGGATGCATAGAATGTGGGGTTTCACAATGACCACGAAACCCTACACCTGCTGAACGCTGGTGTCTAGTCCGGAGGGCAGGGAATCCCGTGAATCACGTTCCCGCCAAGAACAAACAAGAATCTTAACTTTCCCCCTCCAGGGCCTGGGACAACTTCATGCGCCCGTTGGAGGGTTTGAGAAAAGCTGCATAACCTGTCCCCAGAAAAAGGCACGTATGCATACACACACTAAATTCTGCATTCCACACCAGAGGGTTCAGGGACTCGAGGAATCCCACCCTGGATGTTGGTGGCTTTGGAATTTCCTCAGGAACAGTCGGTCACTTACAGCTGCCTGGGCAGTTGGTGAGGGGTTTACACTCAGCCAACTCTCTCTCCTGAAGATGTGGGTTTCACTGTGGGTGATTTAGGGGACTGAGGGTGAGCTCCTGCCATTGTCCGTGGCCTCCTAGAGGTTCATGGATCCTGGTCTGGGGGGGTTCCCATGTGAGGGACATGTATGCACAAGAGTGACACCCAAAACCAGGACAACCACCATCAACGGAGTGTCCTCTGTCCTCAGAGCCTGGGGTTCAAGTTCAGGTCCGTCAGACTCCAAAGCTACTGCCCACCACACTCTTTAATAAAAGGAATGTTAAAAATTATGCTAAAGTTATTCTGCTATTTGGGAACCTCGTTGCCCTTTCTTCGCTTGGGTCCCCTGAGATATTTCTCAGCTGTGAAGTGGAACTCAGTGTACCCCCTCTGCCCTGGTTCTCAACTTCCAGCAGTTCTCCTGTCCCAATCTCCTCCAATTTTTGTCTCTCTCGGCGCTAGTGTGTGCAGAGCAAGGATGCTTGTCGGGGTGTCTGGGAGGATTGGGGCAGGTTGGCTCCTGGGGACGTCACCACACATGCCCTGGGCGGGGAAGCCCTGTTAGGAGAAGGGCCGGGCCTGGCCACCACACTCAGCACTGCAGCCCAGCCGGAGTAGCCAATAGGCCCCAGTTAATGGGCAGCCCACCCCTAGGCCAGTGATTCTCCTGTGGAGGGAAATTTACTCTGAAAAATCTAGTCACTATTATACTTCTCTATATAAAAATGAGAATCACTATTGTTTTAATAATACAGATTATACATGAAATCCCAACAAAGTCACCTATGCTGGTAATCATAGGAGAAGAGGAAGGTTCTTAACTAAAAGTGGGGTATGCCTCGTGCCCCGACACTCCCTCTACCCCACCAGAAGGGGTGTCTCAATGGGGAGGGAAAGGCCTGGCTGACAGGTGACATCGCTGCCCAGGGCAGCCTTCCTCGGGGCTTACTCACTTTGTCACAGAAGGAGATAGACTCACGGGGTTCATGTCTCCATCGGGGGGGCGTTCTCATGGGTTCCTCCCACAAGTCTTTACTGAACATGTATTGAATACGTGTTCTAGGCGGGGGTCTAGGTTCTGGGTGGACAAAGGTGGACACTACCTGATCCAATAGGGGAGACACACGTAGACCTGCACTGATGAAGGATGTGGTGAGTTCTGCCATAGGTCGGGGGCATGGAATGCTCTAGAGCTCAGAAGAGGGACATTTCGGGTGGTGTCCTGGAGGAGATGCAGGTGTACGGGCAGGTGCAGAATGCAAGGAAACCAGCCAGGAGAACAGGGGGAGAGTGATGGGGGGCGTGGAGTTGCGTGTGGAGGGGTATGAGCCACTGGGGGCTCAGCATGGGTGGGGACGGGGAGCAGGACAGGCCACGCATGGGCTTGGGGACCCAGAGCAATTTTCAGCTCCTTAAGTGGCGGGATGTGTTTTGGGGCTCATCCTAGAGGTAACTGGGATGACAGATTAGGGGGAACAGACTGGAGGGGCCTCCGTGGACCAGGAGAGTGACCTGTGGCTCCCGTGGGGCCAGCTATGCGGGAGAGGGCAGGGCTGGAGGAGCAGCGTATCGGTGACTATGACCAGGGAGCGGGGTGACTGCTCGCGCTGAGGATGCTGGGTTGACCCCGCGCCCCGTGGCGAGCTCTGCTGGGGAGCTGGCGATGCAGCGGTCGGCTTCCCGGCCCGTCATCCTGCTCTGCAGCTGCAGGTTGGGGTCTGTCACTGCCTTCCACGAGGGGCGTGCCGCACAGACAGGTGAGCACAGGTGGCCCGTTCTGGGCACTGAAGGGATGGAAGGGGGGCTCAGCTGGCAGAGGTGAAGGGGCGGGGACTGGTCCGCGCTCGTTCACGCTGGTCTGTGCTTCTGCAGCGCCACCCTACTGGTACCTGCTGCTCCGCATCTCCCCGGGAGGCCCAGGGAACCCTCACCCCGTGTCCGTTGTGGGTGGACCGCGGGGCCCCCGCCCATGATGGGAAGCAGGCTGCTTAGGCCTTTTGTCCTGTCTGCATAGAAATCATGAAACAGCACTTTACACCAAAGGCCTGACGACACGCACGTCCTCTGGCCCTGGTGGCAGCAGCGCTGAACTGTGAAGACCGGCTGGGCGGTGGGGCCAGGTCGGGGGCTGCGGGCTGGGGTCCGTGAGCCGAGCCACAGGGGACCAGGCCCCAGGAGCTAGGCAGCCGCTGGCGGGGCCAGGGGCACACACACCTCCACGAGCAGGTCGAGAGAGCTCAGCGGGCAGAGGATGTGGGGAAAGTTCTCCTCTACAGGAACCAGCTGACTGAGCTGCCCACCCCCAGTGACCCCAGGGGCTCCCAGCTGGTCAGCCGACCAGGCGCCAGTGTAGTATCCAGTTAAGGGCGTGGCTCCAGGGTCACACGGCCTGGATACGAATCCCTGTTCTGCCCTTTCTTGCTGCGAAACCCAGGCCTAGTTACTTAACTCATCAAAGCCTCAGTCTATCCATCTGCAAAATGGCCTTTTGCAGCAGTAGCACTGCCGTGAGGATTCTGTGGCCCTGGGGACCCTGGGGACAGGGCCTCCTCAGCCCCGGGGAGAGTCCGTCGCCTGGCACTGGCTTGAAACTCAGCCTTAGCTCCAGCTATGTCATCGCCCAGCGGGAACTTTCCCTCCCTCGTGGGTGGGCGTCTAGTGACCCGCACAGAGCAGGCGCTGATTAAAGCAGGCGCAGGAACGATGACCCGACAAAGCTGTGCATCTTTGATTACTGACCACGAAGCCCAGCTCTGGGATGGTCGGGGTCATCGACGCCTGCAGCCCCGCCGGGAGGGGTCTGGGTCCTGCACCATCCTGGGGCGCAGGCCGGTTCGGGGGAGCAACCGCACACCAGGCCCACGCCATCCCTGGCCGGTGGGATTCTGTGCACTGCCTCCTCACCCCTGCCCAGAAGCCGGGGCGTCCGGGGGCACGTCCCCCAAAGGGACGCTCCGTCCCCCCCAGGCTGTGTGCTGAGCTCGGGTCCCACCCCGGCCACAGCCGGCGCCCGTCACGCCCGTGGCACCGCGGGGTTTAGGCTCAGACCCCACTGTCTGAGGCTGACTGGGAAACCGCCTTTGGAAACACTGTAATTAAACCCAGATTGCTGAGGGGCACTGGGAGTTCAGGGGACGGGGCGCTGGGAGGTCGGGTTGTTGTGGCGGAGTGTCCGGCGGGCGGGGTTGAGGCGGCCCCTCCCCCAGGCTGATGGCGCGTTCCTGCAGGAAGTTGCACAACGCCCAACCCGGGTCCAAGTACACACGGAGTTCAAAGACGGAAAACAGTAGGTTGAGTGTCAGTCTCTGAGGGATGAATTTAGGCCATTGTTTAAAATCAGATGTTTGGTCAGAAAGCCCACACTTGTCCAAACACTGAGAGGAGGGCAGGGACCCACAGTGAGTCAGCGAGGGCAGCTCAGGCCGGGAGGGGCCCGTGTCCTCACACCGTCCTTGGAAGGCGTCCTGTCCTGCAGGCAGAGGACCAAATGCCGCTGGGATTTGGGTCAAAGGTCTGGGAGGTCTTCCGGGCACACGGGTTCCTGTCCGGCTCAGTCCCCCGTGCAGCTGGGGCCCCTCCCGGGAAAGTGTCCTCGAGCCACCAGCACCCCCTGCAGGACTGTTTACCCACTGGGGTTACTCACTCTGGTGACCCCGAAGGGGGCTGTGAGGACAGGTGACACGGGCAGCCAAGGTGACAGGCGGTGGACACTGGTTTCCAGGCCAGTGGACGTGGAAGTCGTCTGTGCTAGGATGCAGTCACTGACTGGCCTGGGGCGGGGTGTGGGTCCAGGAGTCTCCGCCTCCAGCAGCTGGGTGCTCGATGCAGCAAAGCTCCCCTGGGGGAGCAGGGGGAGGGGGGCAGGCTGGCGTCAGGGCAGATGATGAGCACAGTTTTGACCATGTTGGACTTGCAGCCACTTGGGACATGTGACGGGAGTGATGGGTGGGGCCTGCGTGTGTGGTTTGAAGCTCAACGAAGAGATCGGGGCTGGAGTCACTGATTTAAGATTCATCAGCATTTAGATGATGGTTCTGGAAAGAGGAGGGCAGTGGGGCAGTGACAGGGGGTGGGTGTAGAGAGAGGGCAGCCGGGGGCGGCTCTGAGAGGCACTGCAGGCCAGGGCCCAGCTGGGGGGCTGAGAAGGGACAGCCAGGGAGACCACCGGTGCCACAGAGCGGGCCAGCGCTCAGGACAGGCTGCTGAAGCTGGGACACCCGGGCTCCTCCGGCTGGAATGACTCGCTTGGCGTGTCTAAGTGTCCATTAGGGGCTGGGTGAGCTATTTTAGTCCATCTGATGGAGAAGAGCTGGGAACACAAACTGACCACTGATTAGATGTAGTTTGTTAGGTGATGGATTCCAGGCCGAGGAGGGGTGATAACCAGTGTCCTGGCATAGGGAGGACCTGGGATAGTGGGGTGTGATGAAATGGCGTCAGCCTCGGAGCCAGAGCTCAGATCCCCGTCCCGCTCCTCGCCAGTAGTACACGGTGCTGCACTGGTCATGAGGCTTCAGCCGCCAGACACAGAGGTCAGCTCTAGCCAGCTCGAGGTGGGAGATCTGTCCATCCTCCCCCTGCCCCGGCCTCTGCATTGGCTTTGTTCACTGCTCGTGGGGGACAGGGCCACCCCGGGCAGGGGTGCCAGAGGGGAGAATTTCTCCCCACGGGTCCTACTGGGTCTCACCTGCCCTTTTCCAGTGGGGGGAGTGGAGGTGCAGAGCCACGTGATGACAGGTCAACATGGAGAGGGAGGGGCTTCAGGAAAGGGTGACGCTGGACAGACAAAAAGTCACAGGTGAGCACACACGCATGCACGTTTTCCAGTGAGGAACGTTGTGTCATGTCCCGACCTCAGTAGAGGGCACCTGCGTGGGAAGCGAGTGCTGAGTGAGATCACACACGTGAAGCTCTGGGTCCAAGGCCTGGACCCTCACCAAGCGGGGGCTGGCAGTGTCACAGTGGGATGAAGGGCGCTGGGGAGCTCGCGTCGCTGGGTGTTAAGGGGCACTGGCGTTTGTGCAGTGCACACCCTGTGGCACCGTCCAGGACGGCTCGCCGTGGGAGCTCCGGCTCTAGATGAAGACGTGGCAGGGGGAGCGGCCTCCCAGCTGACTCGGGGTCTGGGGTGGATGGACCCAGAGGCCTGGTGGTCCAAGCCTTCCAGTCAGGACGGAAGAGCGGGGCCCAGAGGAAGGAAGGCCTGAGTGAGGGAGGACCCGGGGCAAGTAGAGCCGCGGGGTCCGAGGACCCACGTGCCTGCCCGGCTGGTGTTCCTGACCATCCATCAGCTCCGGGGAAGCGCTGCGTCCCCAGAGCCCTCGGCCGTGCCCATGCGCAGGGGTGCTGGGTAATTATTTACCAAATGAATGAGCTTTATGGCCTAACGTTTGAGACACATTTTGAACGTTTCCTGTTTCATTTCTTCCTTGAAAGAGGCCCGCGAGGAAGAGACAGGGAAGGAGAGAAAGGGCCCGTTTCTGCGTCGAATATCCCTCTCCCAGCCTCCCCTGCATCCTGCTTGACAGCCCCAGAGCCGCCACTGATGCAGGCGCTTCTGAATGTCTCATCGCAACCCTATTTCAACGTTGATTTATAGGCAATCACCACTTAATAAATATGTTCTGGAAGGTTTTTTTTGTTTTGTTTTGTTTTTTTTAATTATCTAAACACTGAAATTGGGCTTCCCTGGTGGTGCAATGGTTGAGAATCTGCCTGCCAACGCAGGGGACACGGGTTTGAGCCCTGGTCTGGGAAGATCCCACATGCCGCGGAGCAACTGGGCTCGTGAGCCACAACTACTCAGCCTGCGTGTCTGGAGCCTGTGCTCCGCAACAAGAGAGGCCGCGATGGTGAGAGGCCCGCGCACCGCAATGAAGAGTGGCCCCCGCTCGCCACAACTAGAGAAAGCCCTCGCACAGAAACGAAGACCCAACACAGCCACAAATAAATACATAAATAAAATTTAAAAAAAAAAGTAAAACCTCACTTACAAAAAAACCAAATATTAAACACTGAAATTATAAAAGGATGGAGAGCATTTTCCTCGCTCAGCCGCCCTAACAAGGAGCTGCCCTCAGCCAAACGCTTTGTTCGGCTGCCCTCAGCCAAACGCCTTAAATAATATCTGGGCTTTTCATGTCATCAGCTCAGTAATGACCTGTCTTGTCACAATTGGAAAGGTATTGTCCTGTAAAATCCTCATTCCTGAGCCAGAATTTCCTTTCTTCTTTTGAATTCAGGGTGAATTCTAGCCAAATAAACAGCTGTGAAATCTGGAATGTCCCATTTCTGTTTTAAGATGAGGGTCTCTCTGTGAGGCTGGATTAGTGACACTGGCCTGACTGCTCTGGGCGTCTTACTAATTAATTTGCAAATGGGAAGAGGATTGGCACACCAGACTCCAGTTTGCTCTGCCAGTCACCCAGGGTTTCCTCTCTGCATTTCCTATCGAGACAGACAGATTTTAAACGCTTGAGCAGCTCTCAGCATCGGCTTAGTAACCGGCAACGTAACCCTGAGCCACGTGCGGGGGGGAAGAGATGCCCACCTGCACCTCTGCCACACAGGGCTCTGAGCGGGCTCGACTCACATTCTGTACACAGAACCCCACCATTCCCCGTGGAGGAAAGCAGGTGACAGAGAACATGGGCTTAGGGCCTTCATTCTGTGCCAGGGAACTCCTACCTAGAGAACAGCTGAACCCACGGTAAAGTACAACTTACCAAATAGAGCCAAAGTGGTGCTGGTGGACATCTCATTTTAACGGACTGTGGAAGCAGAGCTCAGCGATGTTGACCAGCACGTGAGGATGGTGGGGAAGGGTGGCCCTGGGCCCAGCAGACCAATCGCCCAAAGGCCTGAGTTCCTATTTCCTCTGCCATTTAATAGTCTGGTGTGTATGACCGCAGGTGATTAAGGCAGCCTCTCTGTGTGTCTTCCCGTTTGTAAAAATGAGGATGGTAGTAATGCACTGCTTGTGAAAGATCAAATATGATGATGGGTTTGAAAACACTTTCCAGAAACTGCTCAATGTACAGTATATGCAAATTATAGGTAAATTACTATGATAAAAGATTATTGTATTGTGTTATTGCTGGATAAAAGTTTAAGATTGGTAAAACCAAAGGCTATGACAAGGTGCACTTACATTGCAAGAATAACCAAAAAAAAGAACTAAGAGGGAAAATTTGCCCTTCCAGATATCAAAATGTAGTATGAAGTTATTTGAATTAGTGCGGTGCAGGAGTGAAAAAACACTATAATGATACAGAATGGAGAGCCTAGACTTATTTCAAGTTAGTAAGGGAAATTGTAGATTATTTAATAAATGGTACTGGGACAATCACTCATCTATTTTTGGGGAAAAGTTTCATTCTAATTCCTAATATTCACAAAAATAATTTTCAGTTAAAAAACTGAATGTTATAAAAGATTCTAAAACTAATGAATGCAAATAAATGAGAGAGTGTTTCAGTTTTCAGGGATAGGAAAGGCCTTCTTAAGCAAGACCCAGAAGAGACAAAGGATTGAAAGACTGATAAATTTGACCACAAAAAATGTGTGCTGTTTAATTTTTTTCAATAGACTTTTATTGGAGTGTCACACACACGGAGAAACGCTCACAAGTCTGGGACTTGCTTCAATCAGCGGGTACCACGTGACCTCGAGGCTGTGCCGTGAGAAGTCTGAGGCTTCTGCTGCCCCAGGCTCGGAAGGCCCCCTCTCGGAACCACACTGGAGAAACCCCAGGTCACGTGCAGGAGAAGTGAAGAATGAGCAGCCGACAGCCACGTGCGCGCATGTGTGCGTGCGTGCGCGCATGTGTGCGTGCCTGCGCGTGCCGTCGTGAACTTCCCAGCCCAGGACTGCAGCCGGAAAGTGAGACTAATACTTGATTGTTTTAAGCCATTATGTTTTGGGGTGCTTTGTCATTCATCAGCAGACCGCAGAAACACTCCTTCCCCACCGCTGTGCAGAGCCGCGGCCCATGGATCTTTCGGGACTCTATTCCATCCCATTGGTGCGCGAAGCTGTATTCCTACCAACACCACAGGCTCTCGGGAGAGCCGACGCTTCTCCATTTACGGAACTGCAGCATAGCGGGGGCATCACTCCTGCTCCTTTCGGGTTGGCGCTCGTGGACCCCGGATAAGTTTCTCTTCTCCCGTGGAGGAGGAGAGCGCTTGCCACAGAAGGACAGACCAGCAAACGCCCTCCACTTGTGAGGAGAGAGAGCCAGCCGCTCGCCGGGACGGTGAGGTCGTGCTGACCTTCAGGCACAGATGGCCCAAGTCTGGTCAGACGGCAGACTTAGCGAAACAACAAAAGCAAAGCCAAACGGAACCCGGACACCCAGTTAAATTTGAATTTCAGATGAAGAATAAATAACTGTTTAGTGAAAGTACGTCCCATATCTGTTCTTCAGCTGAGATTCACCTTTATTTGGGCAATCTGTATTTCCCGGCCGCCTCAACCCAGGGGCTCAAACACGGGCGCCCCGCCTCTCTCTCCTTATCTTGAGGGTTGCTCCCTGTTTACC